>NC_134355.1:151081932-151406932 GCF_048569485.1 Anomaloglossus baeobatrachus | reverse complement strand
CCGTAACATTAATTGGCTGCGTCTACTGCGTTTAGGTCAGGACACCTATAGCCAATTTGTGCAGTGCGCAAACAGATTTTCCCGAACACTTGAATGAACCTCAAGGCTATGGCTATATGGCGATTTGTTATACCTCACTGAAATTGCAGAGTTTCACTGCAACACTATATCTAATATTTTCCTATGGTGTCACATTGGGTCATGTGACAAAAATATCACATTTGGTCACCAGTTGCACATGATTCACTTGATGTAAATGTGATGTCCTGGACTAGCCAGGTGTCACAGGTAACAACACACACACACACACCCCCACCCCTAGACGTTCACAGCAGTTATCCCCAGTGAGACCTGATTTCTTCCCTCGAGTTCAGACAGACACACCAGGTGGGCGGAGTGAGGCAGATGGGCACACCCACCGAGGAGTCTAGCTGGCCTGAGGCAGAAAACAAGTTCAGACAAGTCCAGGCAGAGGAAGAGAGAGGAGGTGTGCAGAGAGGCAGACGCAGACTGGGGCCTAGGTTGGAGCCAAGAGCCCTCGAGTAGCCAGTCAGGCACACGGTAGTGGCCATCTGCAGGAGCCAGGAAGACAGTCTTGGTGGAACCGTAGGTAGCCGGGACAGGGTGGTGGCCCGTCCGGTACCGAACCGGGGAGCCAGCTGGAAACCGGAGCACAGGAGGAGCGTACAAGAAGGTGCAGGAAAGGACTCACAATACCAACCACAGGAGTTAGAACATTCTAACCAGGTCCAAAGAAAGACAGCCACCATCACACTGTCCGGGGAGAGCACAACAACACTGCAGCCAGCTGCGGGACCCATCCATCCAGCCGTTTGGTTTACCAGAGCCTCTGTCATTGACTGTCTGAGTGAGTACACCAGTGCCATCCCGACCGCGCCGCGCTGTCCCTGCAACCCTGCACCCCCAGCCATCCAGCCTCCCCGTCACACCATAGAGCCCCGGGACCACCGACCCCTACCCATGGAGGGGGAAAACAACATCCCAGCTGCTCCCTGCCATCGCTCCCGGGATCCCCGTCACCAGCAGCCGTGGTACCCATCTTCACCACAACCCATGGGTGGCGTCACGGACTAAATCCCCCAAACCAACCACCCTTTTCACTCACGGGCGAGGAGTGCCGCTCGAGTCCCCGGATCCAGCCCACCGCTTGAGCCACCGAGCAGCAGCAGCAGCAGCGCCGGACTTGAGCGTTAGCGCGAGCGCAGCAGTGACGGTGTCCTCCCCGCCCACGACAACTTGGCGTCACGAACAGGATTGAACCCATCTACTTACCAGTAGAAGTGCGCCTTGTGATCACCTTGTGTCCGGCCGGAAATTTTGAAGCGCCGCCATCTTGGATGTTTGGCATAGGTGGTCTCCTTGACTGGAGACTGCCCTTCCCGTGGTTGTTCCTTCCCGGTGAAAGACCTGGCTAGTTTCCTGCCAGCGTTGAGAAACATGTGATGGTGTCTCCGCAGGCCTTCTTGCTTTGAATATTTCCCAGGGGGCATTGCTCTAGAATCACTGCGTTGAGAAACACGTGATGGTGTCTCCGCAGTGGTGGATGTTGATCTCCCTAAGGTCAACCATCCTTGCTCACATAGTCTTTTACTAGGCAATGCTCCCACTAGCCAGATTCCTACTCCACACTGATGAGGGGCAAATATCCCGAAACGGCTGTCTGTGGATGGATACCATGTTTGGCATAGGTGGTCTCCTTGACTGGAGACTGCCCTTCCCGTGGTTGTTCCTTCCCGGTGAAAGACCTGGCTAGTTTCCTGCCAGCGTTGAGAAACATGTGATGGTGTCTCCGCAGGCCTTCTTGCTTTGAATATTTCCCAGGGGGCATTGCTCTAGAATCACTGCGTTGAGAAACACGTGATGGTGTCTCCGCAGTGGTGGATGTTGATCTCCCTAAGGTCAACCATCCTTGCTCACATAGTCTTTTACTAGGCAATGCTCCCACTAGCCAGATTCCTACTCCACACTGATGAGGGGCAAATACCCCGAAACGGCTGTCTGTGGATGGATACCATGTTTGGCATAGGTGGTCTCCTTGACTGGAGACTGCCCTTCCCGTGGTTGTTCCTTCCCGGTGAAAGACCTGGCTAGTTTCCTGCCAGCGTTGAGAAACATGTGATGGTGTCTCCGCAGGCCTTCTTGCTTTGAATATTTCCCAGGGGGCATTGCTCTAGAATCACTGCGTTGAGAAACACGTGATGGTGTCTCCGCAGTGGTGGATGTTGATCTCCCTAAGGTCAACCATCCTTGCTCACATAGTCTTTTACTAGGCAATGCTCCCACTAGCCAGATTCCTACTCCACACTGATGAGGGGCAAATACCCCGAAACGGCTGTCTGTGGATGGATACCATGTTTGGCATAGGTGGTCTCCTTGACTGGAGACTGCCCTTCCCGTGGTTGTTCCTTCCCGGTGAAAGACCTGGCTAGTTTCCTGCCAGCATTGAGAAACATGTGATGGTGTCTCCGCAGGCCTTCTTGCTTTGAATATTTCCCAGGGGGCATTGCTCTAGAATCACTGCGTTGAGAAACACGTGATGGTGTCTCCGCAGTGGTGGATGTTGATCTCCCTAAGGTCAACCATCCTTGCTCACATGGCTTAATCTATGAGCCGGGCCTGGAGACCGAAGTATTCGTGGCCCGCCTTGATGTCAATTCCTACCTCCCCACGGGCCATCCAGGTCGTGATCTGTTGCCGGGAGACCTGGTGACTTACACCCGCCACTGCGGGGAGAGGAGCTGGTTCGCCCTGGACGTCAAGCAGAGGAAAAGCCACAGTGAGCAAATGCGGCCCCAGCCCCCTCCTCCTTCACCAAGCCGTCCGGACGTAGAGCTAGAAGAGTATGACCTCAAGTAGTGGCAGCCGTTCGCCGTTGCAAGCAGTTGTCCCCCGTTGGGACCCTCAGCAGTGTGATTGAATGACTTTAATGAACCGTGATCTTCACCTGATTGTCTAAGTGATTATTCCGGCTGTTGCCGGCAAGTTGTCCCTGGAGGGACTTTATCTGTCTGCAACCTGCATGAGAGACTACCCATGGACATGGCCGAGAACTGGCAGGCCACCCACGAACTTGTGGGCTTGTAAATAAGTTGAGGGGCGATTTTCCGTTGGAGACGCCTCCGGAGTGGCAGATTGGAGGAAGGGCCCGCAGCAGAGCAGGCTGGGGCCTGGCCACCACCAGGACCGGTGGCCATCCTCCGGGGGTCAGGGGTCCCCCAAGGACGTGGGGTCCCCTGAAATGACAGCCGGGTGCGAGAAACCGTACCCGTTCCCGCTCGGGCACCTGAACCTGGACTGGGGTCAAGGGGTGCTGCCCACTTCTTAGTGGCAGCATCAGGGCTAGGTTGCTTGGGTGGGAGAGCGGAAGACATCCGTCCGTCCGTTATTATTAAAAATGTTTTATATCTGTGCAACGTTTAAGTGTCCTAACAAAAATGCTTATGTTTGAAAATGTTTATATGTTAATTATATTTTACAGTTTTTGAAAAGAAAAATAAAACCGGTGATGGACGGGCAGCCCGCAGACGGTCTGTATTTCACCAAGGGGGAATGTGGCGCCCTGGCCTAGCCAGGTCGTCACAGATAACATACAAACACCCCCCACCCCCATTAGACAGGGACATCAGCCAAACAAAAATCCTTGTTGCCTCCCTCCAGTGTCTGATGTCCACACCAGGTGGGGAGCAGCCAAGTGGTTGGCCCAACCCACCGAGGAGTTCATAGGCCTGGAGGCGGGAAAAGTGTCAGTCGGAAGTTTAGTGTTGGAGTTTGAGGAGTGAGGAGCAAACACTTGGGTGTCTGGGTTTGTGGCCCAAGCACTGACAGCAAGGTTGGCAGACGGTGGTGGCCGTCTGCAGGAGTGGTGAAGCAACGCAGAACTGTAGGACTGGGGTTGGGCGTTGGCCCGCTGATACCGACCAGGGAGCGAAGTGAAGCCAGCACACACAGGCAGGGCCATTGGACCCCGACCAGGCTTGGAGCCGCCGACAATAGTCAGATTCGAATGTGACTGGAACCCCAGGGGTTTCACAACAGCAAAAGTCCCGTTTGAAGGCAACCGCCCACACCGTGAGGGTATACAGCTACCGCCTAAGGCTAGAGACCCAAGGGCCAGCACCTGCGGGCAAACAGGCTCCTCTGGTACCCATACACCGGGGAGCGGACTACCGTTGGGAATCCATAGTAGTCAGGAGGAGAACATCAAGGTGCAGGGAAAGACAGCCGCCATCACCTGTCCGGGAAGAGACACTGCAGCCGGCTGCGGGACCTGTCCATCCAGCCGTTTGGTTTACCGAGGACTTTGTACCTTTCTTGCTGAGTGAGTACACCCGTGCCATCCGGCACCACGCCGCGCTGTCCCTGCAACCCTGCACCTCACCTACTCTGCCTCCCCATCACATCATCGGGCCCTGGGACCACCGACCCCTACCCACGGAGGGGGAAAACAACATCCCAGCTGCTCCCTACCATCACTCCCGGGATCCCCGTCACCAGCAGCGGTGGTGCCCATCTTCACCACGACCCGTGGGTGGCATCGCAGACTAAATTCCCCAAACCAACCACTCCTTTCACTCACGGGCGAGGAGCGCCGCTCGAGTTCCCAGATCCCACTCACCGCTCGAGCCACCGAGCAGCAGCAGCCACAGCAGCACCGGACCCGAGCGTTAGCGAGAGCGCAGCAGCGACGGCGTCCTCCCCGCCCGCGACATAGACTACAATGCAAGTCACATACCACTGCAACTTGCGAGCAAGACTTCTCTGTGATTTGGCCATTTTTTTATGGCAAAATCCCAACTTTAAAAATCACACGCAAGTCGCACAGATTGTAGTGCCAGCCTTAATGCTACTGTGCAATTAAATATTTATAAAGCAAGAGCGCATGCTTTTTACCAGGTTTCCAGTTGATTTTAGCATCAGTTTACTATTATTGAATACATTGTAAAAGGCTGAAAGGTAAGTACAGTATATATATAATATAGTGTCACATTATGGCATAAAATGTACATAAAAAATATATTGTAGTTGTTTAAGATATAGTAAGTAGTGATGAGCGAGACCGGGGATATTTGGGTTTGCCGATACAGCACGGGAAAAAAAAGAAATATTGCGATTGGTGAGCAAACTCGATGCTGAACTTAACTTTGAACAACGAACCCCCTATAAGTCAATTGGAACGAGACATTAGGGGGTGTAAAATGGCCATAGTAAGCACTAGGGGGGCTGCAAATGGAAGTTAAATGGTAGTAAGAGCAGGATAGTTATACATCATGTGCTTCCTGGTATTTCCCAGAGGACCACGCTGCAGTCAGACTCTCTTCCGGGTTTGCTAATTAAGGTTCATTTTTTTATTTTTTTTACAGTGATTTCCCTGGTCAATCACAGCCATTCCAATACATGGCATTGCTGCGATTGCTGCGGAAGTGCCCACAACCTAGAAGTTTGCTGATTGGCTGCTCTGCAACCTTTCAACAAGCTTTATTCGGGTGACAAACCAGAACAGGAACCTGACGTACAGGTTGTGTTCGGGGTTTATGTTTGCTATTCCCTAATAGTAAGACAATGGGGGGTTATAATGCTTAAAAATGGTTAACCAGACAAAGATCATGGTAGACAATATAAAACAATTCAAATAGTTTGGCTTTTTGACGAAGTTGTATGCGAAACATGTATCGGGGCACTGGGCTGTGTGGTGTAAGTTACTGGCACATTTATTATGGCATACTCTGGTGGTAATTCTGGTATTACACTGTTGTGTTTTATTTGATATATGTTTGATATGCTAGATTTTCTGTTATTTATTTGACATCTTTTCGATTGGAGTCGCTCTATCATTGCTATAACCATTACTATTTAAATAGTTTCATAATGTCTACCATCATTTTTGTGTATTTCTGTCCAGTTATCGGTTATGAATTTTTTTCCTTTTGCAAGCATTGTAACCCACATTGTCTTACTATAACTTATACAACTATTACATATGTTTTATGTACATTTTATGCCATAATGTGACACTCCATTGACCACACTACTTTTTCTTTCTTTTAATTGGGGTCTTTTCATCTTGTCTTCAGATGTTTGTGGAAAAATAATTGATCAATAATGTTTCTGTATTTGTATATATTGATTAGTTCTGTTTTAGGAGTGATAGATAGATAGATAGATAGATAGATAGATAATAGATAGATAATATATAGATAGATGATAGATAGATAGATAGATAGATAGATAGATAATGGATAGATAGATAATGGATAGATAGATAGACAAATAGATAGAGGGATAGATAGATAGATAGAGGGATAGATAGATGATAGATAGATAGATATGTCATTTGTTGAGACTCCAGTGGAGTATAATATCTATTAGTAGAAAGAGCTTTAATGTGCGATATTGGTTATTATTATTTTATGTATAATATAGGTTAACAATATTCAATAGTTACGATTATATCTTCTCTTTCAACTACTTTGCTAAACCTTTAATTATTGCTATTGCTATTAACAAATCATACATTTTATTTTCAGGATGGATGTCATGGTTTGGAAACAGTATTGTCATATTTATATTGTACAAGCAGAGAAGCAGTTTGCTGCCCACAGATTACCTGACTTTTAACCTAGCAGTTTCAGATGCCAGTGTCTCTGTGTTTGGCTATTCCAGAGGCATCATAGAGATCTTTAATGTTTTTAGAGATGATGGCTTTCTAATTACTTCAATTTGGACATGCCAGGTAAGAAAGGAAAGCACGGGCATGTCTGCGAATGTATGTTTGTGAATTATTAAGGTCTTATATTTATCTTACTGTAATTTAATGATCAGTTGTCAAAGAATCCTAGAGATTTAATGACTGGTTAAATAGGAACTGCACTTGCAGCAGATTTTGCATAAATCAATACATCAGCTGAATATAAAAATATTTGTCATATACTGTATCTTAACCCCTTAGTGACGGAGATAATTTTCACCTTAATGACCAGACCAAATTTTGCAATTCTGACCAGTGTCACTTCATGAGTTTATAACTGTGTAACGCTTCAACCGATCCCAGTGATTCTGAGATTCTTTTTTCGTCACATATTGGACTTCATGTTAGCACCAAATTTAGGACAATATTTTTTGTGTTTATTTATGAAAAAAATTTAATTTTGGCAAAAAGTTTGAAAATTTTGCAATTTTCAACATTTGAATTTTTATACCGTTAAACCAGAGAGTTATGTCACACAAAATAGTTAATAAATAACATTTCCCACTTCTCTACTTTACATCAGCGCGATTTTGGAACCAAATTTTTTTTTGTTAGGAAGTTAGAGGGGTTCAAAGTTTATCAGCGATTTCTCATTTTTACATCAAAATTTACAAAACCATTTTTTAGGGACCACATCATATTTGAAGTGACTTTGATAGGCCTAGGTGACAGAAAATACCCAAAAGTGACCCCATTCTAAAAACTGCACCCCCCAAAGTACTCAAAATCACATTCAATAAGTTTATTAACCCTTCAGGTGCTTCACATGAACAAAAGCAATGTGGAATGAAAAAAAGCAAAAATTAAATTTGACCTAAAAATGCTGCTCTAACCCAAATTTATTCACTTTTAGAAGAAATAACACAACAAAATGGACTCCAAAACTTGTTACCCACTTTCTTATGAACGCGCCGATACCCCATGTGTGGTCAAAAACCTCTGTTTGGATAAATGGGAGGGCTCGGAACAGAAGGAGCAATATTTGAATTTGGAAAGCAAATTTGGCTGAAATAGATTGCGGGCACCATGTTGCATTTACAGGTCCGCTAAGGAACCTAAACAGAAGAAACCCCTCACAAGTGATGCCATTTTGGAAACTAGACCCCTCAAGGCTTCTATCTAGGGGTATAGTGAGCATTTTGGACCCACAAGTATTTCACAGATTTTGTTAACGTTACGTTGTCATATTGAAAATTTTAATAATTTTCTCAAAAATGTTGCTTTAGCATCAATGTTCTCACTTTTTCAAGAGGTAATTCCAAAAATTTGACCTCAACGTTTGTTACCCACTTTCTTATGAGCGCGGTGATACCTCACATGTGGTATGAAACCTTTGTTTGGACAAATGGGAGGGCTTGGAACGGAAGGAGCAGTATTTGAGTTTTGGAAGGGAAATTTGGCTGAAAAAGATTGCGCGCACCATGTCACATTTGGAGGTCCCCTAAGGTACCTAAACAGCAGAAACCCCCCACAAGTGACCCCATTTTGGAAACTAGGCCCCTCAAAGAATTCATCTAGATGTTTAGTGACTACCCCGAACCCCCAGGTGCTTCACAGAATTTTGTAACGTTGAGCCATGAAAACAAAAAAATAACATTTTGCCACAAAATCGTGACGTCAACCAGGTAGCTTTTTTTTTTACAAGAGTAAAAGGAAAAAATTCAGTATAAAATGTATTTAGCAATTTATCCTGAGTTTGGTGATACCTTATATGTGGTGGAAATCAACTGGTTGAGCGCATGGCAGGGCTCGGAAGGGAAGGAGCGCCATTTGACTGCAAAATTGGCTGGAATCAATAGCGGATGCCATGTTGCATTTAGAGAGCCCCTGAGGTGCCTATACAGCGAAGCTCCCCAACATGTGGCCCCATTTTGGAAATAGACCCCTCAAGGAATTTATCTAGAAGTTTAGTGAGTACCCTGAACCCCCAGGTGCTTCACAGAATTTTGTAACGTTGAGCCATGAAAATAAAAAAATAACATTTTGCCACAAAATCGTGACTTCAACCAGGTAGCTTTTTTTTTTACAAGAGTAAAAGGAAAAAATTCAGCATAAAATGTATTGTGCAATTTCTCCTGAGTTTGGCGATACCTTATATGTGGTGAAAATCAACTGTTTGGGCGTATGGCAGGGCTCGGAAGGGAAGGAGTGCCATTTGACTGCAAAATTGGCTGGAATCAATAGCGGACGCCATGTTGCATTTAGAGAGCCCCTGAGGTGCCTATACAATGAAGCTCCCCAACATGTGGCCCCATTTTGGAAAATAGACCCCTCAAGGAATTTATCTAGAAGTTTAGTGACTACCCTGAACCCCCAGGTGTTTCACAGAATTTTGTAACGTTGAGCCATGAAAATAAAAAAATAACATTTTGCCACAAAATCGTGACTTCAACCAGGTAGCTTTTTTTTCACAAAGGTAACAGGAAAAAAATGCACCAGAAAATGTATTGTGCAATTTCTCCGGAGTTCGCTGATACATCATATGTGGTGGAAATCAACTGTTTGGGTGCACGGCAAGGCTCGGAAGGAAAGGAGCACCATTTGACTGCAAAATTGGCAGGAATTATTAGCGAACGCCATGTTGCGTTTGGTGACCCCCTGAGGTGCCTAAACAGTGGAGCTCCCCCACAAGTGACCCCATTCTGGAAACTAGACCCCTCAAGGATTTTATCTAGGGGTATAGTGCATTTGAACCCACAGATACTTCATAGAATTTCATAACCTTAGGTAGTCATATTGAAAATTTGGATTTTTTTTCAGAAAAATGTTGCTTTAGCACAAAATTCCTCACTTTTTCAAGAGGAAATACCAAAAAATGGAGCACACAGTTTGTTATCCAATTTCTTATGAGCGCAGTGATACCCCATATGTGGTGAAAAAAGCTCTGTTTGGACAAACAGTAGGGTTCGGAACGGAAGGAGCATGATTTGAATTTTGTAAAAGTTGAAACAAATTGTGGGCACCATGTCGCATTTGCAGGGCCCCTAGGTCACTTATACGGCAGAAACCCCCACAAGTGACCCCATTTTGGAAACTAGACCCTTCAAGCACTTTATTCAGGGGTATAGTGAGAATTTTAAATCTACAGGTACTTCACAAAAATGTTGCTGTTGCGCCAAATTTCTCACTTTTAGGCTATGTGCCCACAATCTGGCGACACTGTCTAGGATGCAGTGCGAGCCCTCCTGCAGAGATGTGAGTGTTGTCCACAGGAGAACGCAGCTACCTGTGTATACACTCCGGGTTCAGACCGCTGCAGACTTTATTCTTCCTTCGAAGAACACTTTAGTCTCTGCAGCATAAATTGACATCCTGCTGCTCAGGAAGCCGCACCGCAGGTCAGTTTATGCTGCAGAGAAAAGAAGTGACGTGGTCAGGAGATTTCTAAAAATCCTTCCACTGTGCTTGTACTGCACAACGCAGCGTTATGGACGCAGTGAAAACACTCTGCATCCAAAATGCTGCAAATCCTGATTGTGGGCACATAGCCTAAAGAGCTAGGATCGATGGATGGATAGATGTCTAACACATATATAATGTACTACCCCCTGCATATTCTAAGCTGGTGCCCGTTAGTGACTTTCATTGTGTTGTGCCTTGTATTTAGCCCAAATATAAATAATTAAAAAAAAAAATGACGTGGGTTCCCCCCTATTTTTGATAGCCAGCTGGGGTAAAGCAGACGGTTGCAGCCTATAGACCACAGCTGGCAGCTTCACCTTGGCTAGTGATCCAAATTGGAGGTCACCCCAAGCTGTTTTTTTATAATTATTTATAAATAATTAAAAAAAAAAAGTGGGATCCCCCTCAAATTGGATTACCAGCCAAGGTAAAGCAGACAGCTGTGGCCTGGTATTATCAGGGTGGGAAGGGCCATAGTTATTTGGCCTTTCCCAACCTAATAATAGCAGACCGTAGCCGCCCCAGAAGTGGCGCATCCATTAGATGCGCCAATTCTGGCGCTTCGCCCCAGCTCATCCAGTTGCCCTGGAGCGGGGGCAAACGGGGTAATAAATGGGGTTGATGCTAGATGTGTAATGTCACCTGGCAACAAGCCCAGAGGGTAGAGATGTCACAGCATCTAAACAGATACCTGACATCACTAATCCAGTCAGTAATAGGAAAAAATAAAGACGACAAAAAAAAATTTATTTGAAAAAACACTCCCCAAAACTGTCCCTCTTTTACCAATTTATTGAAAATAACAAAAATTCCGGTCCGCCGTAATCCATTTTGGAGGTTCTGGACCTTCTAGAATATGGGGGGCACACTCAGGGAACGTATCCCCCATTTTCTGGAAGAGCAAGCTCTTCATGTGAGCAGTGTGGGTGCAGTAATCTGAGAATACTGCACTCACACTGCCCCGGTCCAACCTAGGGCAGAGTGACCTGCAGTAACCTAATTCCAGAATATGAGGGGCACGCTGAGAGAATGTATCCCCCATTTTCTGGAACAGCAGGCCCTCCATGTGAGGAGTGTGGCTGCAGATTACTGCACTCACACTCCCCCGGTCCACAGTACAGCAGTTGCGGTAGTGAGCTCAGCGTCCCTGCTTGCAGGGAGCCAGCTGACAGCCGTTGTCTGCGCATGCGCCTCCCGCTTTTCAGAGGGAGGCGGAGTGATCGCGGGGACGGAGCGGCAGGCAGGTACCGGGGAAGACCGGGGACTGCGGCTGACGGGGTGGGGGGGGACCTGGCAGGATGTGGGGATGACTTTTCTGTCGCATGTGACGTGTCACATGCGACAGAAATGAGAGGAGGATAAATGCGGCCGCGCGCTACTGTGCACGTCGCTATCTTGGATGCTCCGGAGGGGAGGGGGGATTGCTCTGGAGAACCGGATGGGGCTCCGGGGGACCAGAGATCTCCGGTGTACCGGAGGAGGGCTCAGGGGGAGGACATTTCCCTCCGATCTGAAATGTTTCATCATTTCAGATCAGAGGGAAATGAATGCAGAGCCGCCGGCGGCGTCATCCTAAATGCTCCGGAGGGAGGACTCTGGAGAACCGGATGGGGCTCTGGGGGACCAGAGATCTCCGGTGTACCGGAGGAGGGCTCGGGGGAGGACATTTCTCTCCAATCTGAAATGTTTCATCGTTTCAGATCAGAGGGAAATGAATGCAGAGTCGGCGGCGGCAGTTTTCGGTGCGCGGCTGCGCCATTTTGGATGTCCGGTGGGGGTGGTGAGGGTTGATTTCTCCAGTACCGGGGGCTTTGGGGGCACTAGGGGCTTATATTTCTTTATCATCTGACATGTTTGATCATGTCAGATGAGAAAGAAATCAGTATTATTTGCCATATTTTTTTTTTTAATGTGACCGGCGGTATACGGTGTATACCGGCGATCACATTATCGGGGTCCAAAAAAAACACCCCGATTCATAATCTTGGGGGTCTCAGCTACCCCCGGTAGCTGAAACCCCCAAGATTTTCAGTCACTGGGGGGCGCTACAAGCTTTTTCCGGCCTGATGTCTCAAGACGTCGGAACAGAATAAGTACCCTGTTTTTCCGACGTCTTGAGACGTTAGGCCGTCGCTATGGGGTTAACAGATAAATCTGCTTCAATCCCCACTCCAGCCCCTTCTTCCTCTCACCCCTGCCTCCTCAACTTGTCATACACTTGTAAAAAGCAGATAAACTCCGCCTGGGACTGCTAGCTCATTGTGCTTATGCGATACAGTCCCTTCTACTCTATGGTGAAGAAAGACAGGAGGAGTGAGGAGCAGAGAGAGGAAACAAGCAGAGTAAGGCAAAGAAAGATTGTGCTGAGCCTTCTCTTTTAGCTGACATGAGAGCTTGGTTCACACCACACAGCTCAGGACTTCTGTATAACTTACTCCATGCTTCTGGTGCTGGTCTCTATATGCAAAATAAGGAATGAAGAGCAGGAATATCTGCTGTGTATGGCAGAAATCACAGCAGAAAGTCTTCTCAAATACAAATAAAAGACTTTTTGAACTACTAGTTGACCCCCTATCACATCAAGAATATTCCCAAATATCAAAATGTATTACATATATTAAAAAGTGCAAAAAGTGCAAAACACTATCTAAAGTGCATACTCCAATAATTCATATGTTCAAAAATGACCTCAAAATTGACCATACAGAGTTATCCAGATTCCTTTTATCTGCCCCTGGATACCAGGAGCAAGATGGAAAGAATCACCACACAGAGTTAAGAATATTATTCTATTAACATATAGTCTACGGGTTAATATAATGTCACATAGGGCAATTAACAAGCTTCCAAGCAGTACTTAGCCTATAATAAGCAAGAAAGTCCTTCACATAAGCATATATCACAAGTAGACAAATACTGCAGTACTGTTGATGAAAAGCCATATTTATGTAATCAGTCCTCTGTGCAACATGGCCGGTGTGACTTGTGGAAGATGAACTTTATGATTTGCCTCGACGCGTTTCCCCGTAACGATGGTTCATCAGGAGGACTGATTCAGAGATGAATAGAGATGGAGTATCAGAGATGCAGTTGCATGTGAAACGTCCGCGCCGGGGCTTGCAGGGCTCACATGGCACCGGGCCGGTGGTATTCGGGGTCAGGCTGTGAGTGGCCGAACCGGCTTCTGTGACCCCCGGTGGGTTTCAATAAAAGGAAAGTCCGACCGTCAGTCCGGTGTTACAAGGGGGATGGAAGGAGGGTAACGGGGTTCCTGGGGAGCTTGCCATCGCTCTCCCCCAGGAAACGGTACAGGACGACGACGTGGGGATGCTTGCAGCGCCACCCGTGGTCTGCGGCCAGGTGTTCAGCCGCCGCTGCGCAGTCTCTCTCCGGGGCAGGTGTTACGGGCAGCCGGATGGAATCGCTCCCCACGGGTGGAGCGGGGTGGCCCCGGGAGGTTTATGAGACCCAGGGCAACAGTCCTCAGGGACACCGGGGGCACAGTGCGGCAGTATTACTCCTACCAGTCACGGAGTGTGGTTCCAGTTGTTCTTTATTAAGAGTCCGTTCCATATCGCACCCGGGTGCTGGTCCTTGCCGCCGGTAACCTTTGGTCGGTCCCGGGGAGGTAGGAGGAAGGGGCCGGTGGAGTGATCTGGGGGTCCCTCTCTCTTTTGGTGAGATAATGCTATCCCCGTGGCATGGAGCATCTTGGGGACCTGCCGCCATTCTGTCTGTCTCTCTTCCAGTAGCGGACACAGGGCCGGATTAAGGTTGGTGGGGGCCCCTGGGCAGAAAATCTGGTGGGGGCCCCAAAAACGTTAACATTTTTAGCCATAACAGTAGAGCGCGAACTGTAGCATTTAGATATAAATTTAATGAACATTTATCTTCTCCTGTTCTGCCACATTCAGATTTACAGGACTACAATACAGACACAGTCCAGGATCACTCACAGCCGTCACTTATACACACAGTACAATACAGATACAGTCCAGGATCACTCACAGCCGTCACTTATACACAGAAAGTAGAGTTACTCACATATTTTTTTATTCATCCCAATGTTAAGGCAGCCAGGGCCGGCTCCAGGTTTTTGTGGTCCCCGGTTGAGTCTCAGTGGGCCCCATCCACACACAGACACGCACATACACATACAGGCATACATACATATACATATTTGAAGACAAATTCACAAAAATACATTTAAACAGACAAATATATGCACAGTCATATACAGTGACATACATGCAGACACAGACACATTACAGGTGTTAATATGGAGAAGTCACAAGCAGCATCACTCACCTCCCCCGCCTGTTTCCGTCCAGCTCCTCCAGGACATGTGGCTGTGTTGCATGATGGCCATCACTAACAGACATGACTGCACACCATGCACACTGACACAGCACTTCTGTATATACATCACAGGAGGGGCTAGGGCCTACAATATATACATTACAGGAGGGGCAGGGGGCATAGACGTTACTGGGGGGGCATAGATGTTGCTGGAGTGGCAAACAGCTCTGGTGGCGTACACATTACTGGGATGGGTGGCTTAGCGCTCTGGGGTGCCGCACAGACTGCTCTGATTCATATATACACACACACAGCTCTGCTTCACACACACACACACAGCTCTGCTTCACACACACACACACACACAGCTCTGCTTCACACACACACACAGCTGCTTCACTCACACACAGCTCTGCTACACACACACACAGCTCTGCTTCACACACACACACACAGCTGCTTCACACACACAGCTCTGCTTCACACACACACACAGCTCTGCTTCACACACACACACAGCTCTGCTTCACACACACACACAGCTCTGCTTCACACACACACAAACACACAGCTTCTTCACACACACAGCTCTGCTTCACACACACACAGCTCTGCTTCACACACACACAGCTCTGCTTAACACACACAGCTCTGCTTCACACACACACACAGCTCTGCTTCAGCTCTGCTTCACACACACAGCTCTGCTTCACACACACACATCTTTCTTCAGCTCTGCTTCACACACACACAGCTCTGCTTCACATACACAGCTCTGCTTCTCACACACACAGCTCTGCTTCACACACACACACACAGCTCTGCTTCACACACACACAGCTCTGCTTCACACATACACACAGCTCTGCTTCACACACACACACACACAGCTCTGCTTCACACACACACACACACAGCTCTGCTTCACACACACACACAGAGCTCTGCTTCACACACACAGAGCTCTGCTTCACACACACAGAGCTCTGCTTCACACACACAGCTCTGCTTCACACACACACAGCTCTGCTTCACACACACACAGCTCTGCTTCACACACACACAGCTCTGCTTCACACACACACACACACACACAGCTCTGCTTCACACACACACACACACAGCTCTGCTTCACACACACACACAGAGCTCTGCTTCACACACACAGAGCTCTGCTTCACACACACAGCTCTGCTTCACACACACACAGCTCTGCTTCACACACACACAGCTCTGCTTCACCCACACACAGCTCTGCTTCACACACACACACACACACACAGCTCTGCTTCAGCTCTGCTTCACACACACACATCTTTCTTCAGCTCTGCTTCACACACACACAGCTCTGCTTCACATACACAGCTCTGCTTCTCACACACACACAGCTCTGCTTCACACACACAGCTCTGCTTCACACACACACAGCTCTGCTTCACACACACAGAGCTCTGCTTCACACACACAGAGCTCTGCTTCACACACAGAGCTCTGCTTCACACACAGAGCTCTGCTTCACACACACAGCTCTGCTTCACACACACAGCTCTGCTTCACACACACACAGCTCTGCTTCACACACACACAGCTCTGCTTCACACACACACACAGCTCTGCTTCACACACACAGCTCTGCTTCACACACAGCTCTGCTTCACACACAGCTCTGCTTCACACACACACACACAGCTCTGCTTCACACACACACAGCTCTGCTTCACACACACAGAGCTCTGCTTCACACACACAGAGCTCTGCTTCACACACACAGAGCTCTGCTTCACACACACAGAGCTCTGCTTCACACACACAGCTCTGCTTCACACACACACACAGCTCTGCTTCACACACACACACAGCTCTGCTTCACACACACACACAGCTCTGCTTCACACACACAGCTCTGCTTCACACACACTCACAGCTCTGCTTCACACACACACAGCTCTGTTTCACACACACACACACACACACACAGCTCTGTTTCACACACACACAGCTCTGTTTCACACACACACAGCTCTGTTTCACACACACACACACACAGCTCTGTTTCACACACACACAGCTCTGCTTCACACACACACACAGCTCTGCTTCACACACACACAGCTCTGCTTCACACACACACAGCTCTGCTTCACACACACACAGCTCTGCTTCACACACACACACAGCTCTGCTTCACACACACACACAGCTCTGCTTCACACACACACTGCTCTGCTTCACACACACACAGCTCTGCTTCACACACACACACAGCTCTGCTTCACACACACACACAGCTCTGCTTCACACACACACACAGCTCTGTTTCACACACACACACAGCTCTGTTTCACACACACAGCTCTGTTTCACACACACACACAGCTCTGTTTCACACACACAGCTCTGTTTCACACACACACAGCTCTGCTTCACACACACACACAGCTCTGCTTCACACACACACACAGCTCTGCTTCACACACACACACAGCTCTGTTTCACACACACAGCTCTGTTTCACACACACAGCTCTGTTTCACACACACACACACACACACACACACACACAGCTGTTTCACACACACAGCTGTTTCTCACACACACACAGCTCTGTTTCACACACACACACACAGCTCTGTTTCTCACTCACTCACACACACACAGCTCTGTTTCACACACACACACACACACACACACACACAGCTGTTTCACACACACACACAGCTGTTTCACACACACACACAGCTCTGTTTCACACACACACACACAGCTCTGTTTCTCACTCACTCACACACACACACACACACAGCTCTGTTTCTCACACACACACACAACTCTGTTTCTCTCACACACACACACAACTCTGTTTCTCTCACACACACACAGCTCTGCTTCACACACCACCTCCTGCTGCTATCCTCCTGCTGCTCCGGTATAGGCCGCCGTCCTCCTGCTGCTGTTCCGGTGCCGCGGCCATCCTCCTGCTCCGGTGAGTCTCCTCTGCTGGCCTTCTCATATGCGGCCGCGGCACCGACCTTCTCATATGCGGCCGCGGCACCGGTCTTCTCATCCGCGGCCGCGGCGGCGGTCTGCTGTGACGGCCGCGGCGGCGGTCTGCTGTGACGGCCGCGGCGGCGGTCTGCTGTGACGGCCGCGGCGGCGGTCTGCTGTGACGGCCGCGGTCTGCTGTGACGGCCGCGGTCTGCTGTGACAGCCGCGGCATTGGACCCCGCAGCAGAGCAGGGAGCAGGCATACCTTTGACCCCGGAAGTACAAACTACTTCCGGGGTCAATCAGCGTCCGGCGCCCGCAGTTTGTTTTTGCGTCTTAGAGACGCAGATACAAATAAATGTAGGTTCGCGCACCCCCCCCCCCCCCGAAAACACAGCTGATTTATTAGACTGTCTTTACGGAGGGGGAGAGGGTGTGAAGAAAAAAAAAAATTGCTGACGGGTGGCAAGTATGGCCCTGGTGGTGGGGGCCCCCTTGGAAGCTCTGATGGTGGGGGCCCCGGGGCTGAAGCCCCGCCTGCCCCGCCTATAATCCGGCCCTGAGCGGACACCACACAAACCACCACTGGGTACAACTTTCTCCAGGAATCCCCAGTCCTCAGCTCCATTCCCTTCCTCTAGGTGTTATCAGCCCTGGTCTCGTGGCATCTCCTCAACAGGCGCTGTCTTGTGTAAGTCTGCACTCCCCTGCAGCCTCTGACGTTCTCCCTAAACTTTTTGTGTGTTCTGCACTAAACTCACTCCTATTCAGGCCCCCCTCCCCTTGGTTGTCATGGGGACCTGCCTGTGTCCAGCCACCTGCTCATTAACGAGACAGGATGAGTCATGGACTCAAAACTTCATGCTGCAAAAGCTATTAACTCCTTCCTGCCAGTGATGTGAGTGTGTGTTGTGGGGACTCTTCTTCCTCCTGCCTGGGAAAAATGGGATAACATTTAATACCCTGTAACAACCTGTTTACAGGGGCGTTACACATGAAGCACTAGCCCCAGATAGATCCCACAGTGGCTCAGACGATCCTGAAATGATTCCACCTACAGCACCTTTCATATGTACTAATTCAGGGACATAACCAAGATCTTAAATGATCATGGTCAAGCACCAAAGTACTTATCTTTCCATACGACCTCCTTTCCAACTACTTAAAATAAAATGTATATATTATCGTATACTACTGTTGGCATAATAGCAGGGCTAAATATTACCTTCATGCTAAAAACAATTTATGAAGATTTAAAGACCAGTATTCCCCAAAATTATCGCTATACAAAACCAAAATATAACCAGTACATGATGACCACTACCATTACTGCTAATTTGTGAATAAGTAATATTACCATACCTGTGCAGAACAATACACACATTTCAAAGAGCAATATTTTTATAATACCACCATAAACTTGCCACTATATATTGAATAAATTTCAGTACCACAGAGTTAATATTAGAGATGAGCGAACCTTTAGAAATTTGGTTCACCAGGTACATTCGTACCTTAAAAAAGTTCAGTTTTTTAATTTTGCTATTAAATAGGAAGACCACGGGGGAAGACTATTCTCCTTATGGAGACCTGACAAACCAGTCTGGCTGTCAGTGGTATATAACTGCAATGCCCCTCTGGGAATTATTCAAATTGTCTCTCCAGGAAAGGAGACAAACTTGTTATTAAACAGCAAAGACAATTTACAGATACAACACAAAGACATATGAGATACGTGTACTTAAACTTTCAGTAGATCAATCAAGTAAGCTCTTTCAACATGCGTGGTGCCACATCGTCAAAAACCTGTTAAAACTTCAGTTTTTGATTCCGACTTGATCCGAACCTCAAAGGAAATCCGTAATTGGGCATTTCGTGGCTCCACTCACATGCTGCAAGTCATAAGCAGAATACTTCCGTGGGAGGGTGGGCAGGGTTTTTCAATTTTTTCTTTTTGTTTGTTGTGTGTGCACACTACATCTGACCACACTGGTTTTACCCCAAGTGCACGACGTTCAAACACTGCAAGTGGCTTACACAGGGCTGAGCACCACTGATACCCAAGCACAGCGTTGCTCGCTTGAGTGGCCCTGCACTCATAACTCACTTGAACTTCAAACCCAAACTTTGTTTTTTTGGAAGTCAGTTTCTGAATCTGAACTCCGAGCATCAAACCTCAGGTTCACGCATCTCTAGTTACTATATAAAAAAATATATATACAGTATATCACAAAAGTGAGTACATGCCTCATTTTTTTTGTAAATATTTTATTATATATTTACATTGGACTTAAAGTAGTCAGTGTGCAGCTGGTATAACAGAGTAAATTTGATGTGCCCTCTAAATAACTCAACACACAGCCGTTAATGTCTAAACAGCTGGCAACAAAAGTCAGTACCCCTCTAAGTGAAAATGGTGAAATTGTGCAAAATTAGTCATTTTTCCTTCCCGTTGTCATGTGACTCATTAGTGTTGGAAATTCTCAGGTGTGAATGGGGAGCAGGTGTGTTAAATTTGGTGTTATCGCTCACACACTCTCTTATACTCGTTACTGGAAATTCAACATGTCAAAGAATTCTCTGAGGATCTGAAAAAATAATTGTTACTTTACATAAAGGTGGCCCAGGTTACCCTGAAATTGAGCTGCAGCATGGTGGCCAAGGCCATACAGGGTTTTAACAAGACAGGTTCCACTCAGAGCAGTCCTCTCCATGGCTGACCCAAAAAATTTAGTTCATGTGCTCAACGTCATATCCAGTAGTTGTCTTCTCAAAATAGATGTATGAGTGCTTCCAGCATTGCTGCAGATAAGCAATCCTGAGGTGTCATGATTCAGAATGTTTTTTATTTGAAATACGTAGACAGGACAGTGTCTATGTTTTAACTTATGGAAGAACAAAGCAAAGGATTTAACATACTATCTGCGGATGCTGGTCTTCTTCTAATCTGGTTTGCTTCTGTTCAGGAACTGGCCTGATATTTTTCCCATTCACCACACCTTCTGAGATATCCTATCTACTATGGTGAGCTGAACTGGTCTCTTTATACTGAAGCAGAGCATGATCCCGTCCCTTCAAAAACTGGCTACAGTATTCCAACATAACGACCCCAACACACAGCTCCAGGATGACCACTGCCTTCATAAAGAAACTGAAGACAAAGGTGCTGGACTGGCCAAGCATTTCTCCAGATCTAAACCCTATTGAGCATCTGTGGGGCATCCTCAATTGGAAGGTGGAAAAGTGCAAGGTCTCTAATATCCACCAACTCTGTGATGTTGGAGGAATGGAAGAAGATACCAGTAGCTCCTGTAAAGCTCTAGTGAACTCCATGCCCAAGAGAGTTAAGGCAGTACTTGAACTTAATGGTGGCCACACATAATTTGACCATTCTCACTTAGGAGTGTACTCATTTTTGTTGCCAGTGATTTAGACATTAATGGCTACGTGTTGAGTCGTTTAGAGGGCCTATCAAATTTACATTGTTATATAAGCTCTACACTTATTACTAGAGAGGGGTGGAGTCATGGAAGTTTAGGTCCTTTAGATACAGCCAGACTATAAATAAATGTTCGGACCCACACTTGACTGTGAACCTCATATAAGTCAATTGAGACGTAAACGTGTGTGCTGTAAAAGGGCTTTAAAACAGTCGTAGTAACTGCTAAGGTGCTGGAAAAGGAAGCAAAATGGGGCAGTTGTCCATCTAATAAATGCGGATAGGGAATGAATTAAAAAAAAAAAGTTGACTCACACCTATTTTTGGTAACCAATGCAGGTAACGCAGCAGCTGTGGGTTGTAACCCTCCGCTGTCAGCTTTACCTTGGCTGGTTATCAAAAATAAAGAGGATCCCACTCCATTTTCTTTTACTTAATTAGAGAAAATAATTTTAAAAAATGGTGTTGGCTCCACCCTATTTTTGATAAGTAACCAAGCTAAAGCAGAAATCTGGGGGCTGGTATTATTAGGGTGGGAATACCAATAGATATTTGGCCCTTCCCAGCCTAAAAATAGCAGCCTACAGCCATCCCAGAAGTGATGTATTCATTAGCTGCTCCAATTCTGGTGCTTTGTCCAGATCTTCTCAATCGTCCGGCTCTTCCCGATTGCAATAGTAATACTTTTGGGGTTAATGTCAGCTGTGAAATGACAGATGATTGACAGATGACATGAAGCTCAGGGGTCAGTAATGGAAGCGTCTATCAGACACCCCCATTACTTACCCAGGAAGTACAGAGTTAAAAAATCAGACACAGGAAAAAAAAAGTTTTTTTCAATAAACACTACTCCATACGCCCTCGTTCAATTTATTAATTCAAAATAAATCATGGAAATTCCAATGTAATCCAATTAAGGCTGCTTTCACACCTCCGGTTTTAGCAGAGCCGGCCAATCTGGCTCTAAAACCTATGCAACGGATGCAGCGACAATACCGCATCCTTTGCATACGTTTTTTACATGCGGCCCGTCCGGTTTTTGCCGCTTGCGGCAGGCTACTGAGCATGCGCAGTGGGAAAAAACGCATTCGGCGGCCGGATGCGGTGTTTGCCGCAGGACGCTGCATGCGGCATCCATAGGCATGCATTGCAAATTGCGCCGCATCGGCCGGATCCGGCGCAATGCGGGGTTTTTTTGCCGGACAAAAAAACGTGCCAGGCAACGTTCCATCCGGCCACTGCATCGGCTAAATCTGCCGCATGCGGCAAAAAACGGACGGAACGCAAGCCTATGTGGCACAATATGGCACTAATGTAAGTCTATACAAAAAAAAACGCAACCGGCGGCAAAAAAAAACGGTTGCGTTTTTTCTGCAAAGCGCCGGATTGTGCCGCACAGGAAAAAATGGAGGTGTAAAAGCAGCTTAAGTAATGTCTCACAACGTCTATCATTCATTTTCTAAAAATTATGGTATCCCACAGTTGGATTCCTCCTTTAATTTCAAGGTAATATTGCAGTACATGAGTTGTACCTATAGTGTAAGGATTCATGAACACTTCAATAAACAATTTTCTGCTGTAGTCCAACAAACAAGGTTTAGAAGCCATTTATGAGTGCCAAAGAATTACAGATATTCTTTACAAGGTCTACTATTTAGATAAGACATTATTTGCTAAGCAGCAACAGAAATGTCTTTGATTATAGAACAATAAAGTGCACCCTTTACTACTGAGAAGGAAATAAAACTCAGCAAAAACCAATTGACAAAAAAATCGGATGTGGTTTCTGTGACTTGTGCAGCAGCTTTATTAGCAGATAATGGAAGGATTAGCGCTGCAGACTAAGTTGACATACAATAGCTACTTTGGCAATCTGTTTTCAATCCATCCTAACTCTGTTAAAAAGGGATTAGGGGAGAAATGTTGGTAAAATTTTCAATGACAGCTTTGATGTGATAAATAAACAGAAGTAAAGTGCAAAGTGTTGAGCAAAGTGAAAGGTATTATCATTGCTGAAATAAATATGGTATTTGCAGCAGAAGAGTCTATAGCAAAAACCAGTGTTGGCGGTACAAAAAAATGCTTTTTAATGAGTTTTATTTGTTTTTTTCCTATTCTTTTATATACGTGAAAAACGCTGAAAAAATGCAGAGAGAATTGATATGCTACAGATTTAAAAAAAATAAATAAAATGCTTTGATGGATGAAATCCACAAATAAGCAGCATGTGCATAAGATTTCAGAAATTTCATTTACCTTTGTAGTATTGTAAAAGTTGCATTTTTTCCATGGCAAAAATGCGCTGAGTGTGCATGAGATTACTGGAGTCTTATGGGATTTGCTGGTACTGTAAAAAGCAGTTTTCAATTTGCATAAAACTCATGAAAAAAAGCTGCAAAAAAACGCAGCAAAAGCACTATGGGTGAACATAGCATTAAGGTACATTAATTTCTCTACATTTTTCACTATTATTTTCCATGTATGGTCTCATCAGGAATTCACATTGCTCACAAATACCCACTCTGATACATCAATTAATGCAATATTAAAATACTTTAAATATAAAATATAGAAATGTAGACCCCTAAATAAATACCATATGCCACAGCAGACTGCTTATAAGGCCTCCTTCACACGTATGTGCAAAACACTAATGTTTTGCACAGTGAGTAGTGAAGGTACGTATGTGTGTACATGTGTGAGTTTTGTGTGTGACATCCCTTTGCTATCCGTGTGACATCCAGATAGCACATGGACAGCATGAACTTGTATATTTACCTGTCCCCACCACTGCTGCCTGTGGTGCTGCTGTTACTTACGGGTCTGCGGTGAGTGCAGTGAATATGCAATGAGCATAATGTGCGGGCCTGAAAATAACAGTAGAGGCAGGGACAGCAGCACTGGACACAGGTAAGTATAAAAATTCTTTATTTTTAAGTGACCTCTGTTTTCTCCCACATTTCAGGCTTCAAACATACAAAGCAAGAAGGCCTGCGGAGACACCATCACATGTTTCTCAACGCTGGCAAGAAACTAGCCAGGTCTTTCACCGGGAAGGAACAACCACGGGAAGGGCAGTCTCCAGTCAAGGAGACCACCTATGCCAAACATGGTATCCATCCACAGACAGCCGTTTCGGGGTATTTGCCCCTCATCAGTGTGGAGTAGGAATCTGGCTAGTGGGACATTGCCTAGTAAAAGACTATGTGAGCAAGGATGGTTGACCTTAGGGAGATCAACATCCACCACTGCGGAGACACCATCACTTTACTAGGCAATGTCCCACTAGCCAGATTCCTACTCCACACTGATGAGGGGCAAATACCCCGAAACGGCTGTCTGTGGATGGATACCATGTTTGGCATAGGTGGTCTCCTTGACTGGAGACTGCCCTTCCCGTGGTTGTTCCTTCCCGGTGAAAGACCTGGCTAGTTTCTTGCCAGCGTTGAGAAACATGTGATGGTGTCTCCGCAGGCCTTCTTCCTTTGAATATTTCCCAGGGGGCATTGCTCTAGAATCACTGCGTTGAGAAACACGTGATGGTGTCTCCGCAGTGGTGGATGTTGATCTCCCTAAGGTCAACCATCCTTGCTCACATAGTCTTTTACTAGGCAATGTCCCACTAGCCAAATTCCTACTCCACACTGATGAGGGGCAAATACCCCGAAACGGCTGTCTGTGGATGGATACCATGTTTGGCATAGGTGGTCTCCTTGACTGGAGACTGCCCTTCCCGTGGTTGTTCCTTCCCGGTGAAAGACCTGGCTAGTTTCTTGCCAGCGTTGAGAAACATGTGATGGTGTCTCCGCAGGCCTTCTTGCTTTGAATATTTCCCAGGGGGCATTGCTCTAGAATCACTGCGTTGAGAAACACGTGATGGTGTCTCCGCAGTGGTGGATGTTGATCTCCCTAAGGTCAACCATCCTTGCTCACATAGGCTTCAAACATAAAGATACAAATTTTAATACTGTGATGAAGAATCAGCAACAAGTGGGACACAATTGTGAATTTGAATGAAATTTATTGCTTATTTTAAACTTTTTTAAAAAAAGGAATAACTGAAAATTGGGGCGTGCAATATTATTTGTCCCCTTTACATTCAGTGCAGCAAACTCACTCCAGAAGTTCATTGAGGATCTCTGAATGATCCAATGTTGTCCTAAATGACTGATGATGATAAATATAAGCCACCTGTCTGTAATTAAGTCTCCGTATAAATGCACCTGCTCTATGATAGACTCAGTGTTCTGTTTAAAGCACAGAGAGCATCATGAAGACCAAGGAACACAACAGGCAGGTCTGTGATACTGTTGTGGAGAAATTTAAAGCTGGATTTGGTTACAAAAAGATTTCCAAAACCTTAAACATCCTAAGGAGCACTGTGCAAGCGATCATATTGAAATGGAAGTAGTATAATACCACTGCAAATCTACCAAGACCCAGCCGTTCATCCAAACTTTCATCTCAAACAAGGAGAAGACTGATCAGAGATGCAGCCAAGAGGCCCATTATCACTCTGGATGAACTGCAGAGATCTACAGCTGAGGTGGGAGAGTCTGTCTATATGACAACAATCAGTCATACACTGCACAAATCTGGCCTTTATGGAAGAGTGGCAAAAAGAAAGCCATTTCTCAAAGATATCTATTAAATTTGTTGTTTAAAGTTTGCCACAAGCCACTTGGGAGACACACCAAACATGTGGAAGAAGGTGCTCTGGTCAGATGAAACCAAAATCAAACTATTTGGGCACAATGCCAAACGATGTGTTTGGCTAAAAGCAAGACAGTTCATCAACCTTAACACACCATCCCCACTGTCAAACATGGTGGTGGCAGCATCATGGTTTAGGCTTGATTTTCTTCAGCAGGGACAGGAAAGATGGTTAAAATTGATGGGAAGATGGATGGAGCCAAATACAGGACCATTCTTGAAGAAAACCTAAATCACCAAAAAGAGGAACCGAACAAAGGTCATAAAATTATATAGTTTTTATTGATATTCGTTTAAAAACAATTAAACATTTCATGCATATATGAAATATTTATTTTAAAAAAACCACAACCATAACTGGAAGAAGGGCATCACGATAAATATTGTATGTATAAACATACAAGGCGTGGGTAAATTGCAAGAGGTAACAAAGTTGTTAGGGTATAAATGTATATGCACAAGCACTAGAGAAAGTGCAGCCAGAGGTCATGCCACAGAAAGTCCAGCACTTGTCGCTTCCAATATAACCAGAGCAATTCACCCAGACCACAGTTAGTAAATGCAGTTCATAAGGAAAACAGTACTATATAAAGGCACAACATTCAAAGTGTCAGAATCGACACAAAGACACACATGGTAGTGAGATATTTACCAGGCAGGTGGTAAGATACTGCTTCCTAGTTTGACCGTGACCCCACACCCCGACGCGCGCACGTTTCGTTTCCGTCTTCTTCAGGGGGTGTTTTTTTTTAAAATAAATATTTGATATATGCATGAAATGTTTAATTGGTTTTAAACGAATATCAATAAAAACTATATAATTTTATGACCTTTCTTCAGTTCCTCTTTTTCGTGATTTACATTTAACCCCTTCACCCCGGGGCACTTTCCGTTTTTGCGTTTTTGTTTTTTGCTCCCCTTCTTCTGAGAGCCGTAACTTTTTTATTTTTCCATCAATCTTGCCATATGAGGGCTTGTTTTTTGCGGGACAAGTTGTGCTTTTAAATGAAACCATAGGTTTACCATATGGTGTACTGGAAAACAGCAAAAAAATTCCAAATGCGGAAAAATTGCAAAAAAAGTGTGATGGCACAATAGTTTTTGGGATGTTTTATTCACGATGTTCACTATATGGTAAAACTGATGTGTGAGTATGATGCCTGAGGTCGGTGTGAGTCTGTAGACATCAAACATGTATAGGTTTACTTGTATCTAAGGGGTTAAAAAAAATTCACAAGTTTGTCCAATAAAAGTGGCACACGTTTTGCTCCATTTTCCGAAACACGTAGCGTTCTTATTTTTTGGGATCTCTGGCTCAGTGACAGCTTATTTTTTGCGTCTCGAGCTGACATTTCTAATGGTACCATTTTTGCGCAGATGCTATGTTTTGATCGCCTGTTATTGCATTTTGCGTAAAACTTGCAGCGACCAAAAAACGTAATTTTGGCGTTTGGAATTTTTTTTGCCACTATGCCGTTTACCAATCAGATTAATTGATTTTATATTTTGATAGATCGGGCATTTATGAACGCGTCAATACCAAATATGTGTATATTTATTTATTTTTTAACCCTTTAATTTTCAATGGGGGGAAAGGGGGATGATTTGAACTTTTAGGTTTTTTGTTTTTTTTAAAAACTTTTTTTTAACTTTTTTTTTTATTTTACTAGTCCCCCTAGGGGGCTATAGCGATCAGCAATCCGATCGCTATTATCTATCTGCTGATCACAGCTATACAGCTGTAAACATCAGATATAGTCACTTTCTTTTTCCCTCTGCTCCGTGCCGAGGGAAAACGAAAGTGAAACATCATAGCTGCAGGCGTCATCACATGACCCTGTGCTACGATGGCAACCACCGATAGTCACGTGATCACGCACGTGACTTCCAGTGGGGGCGGCGGTAAGTAAAAAACATGGCCACGCGCATTTAGATCTTGCTGCCAGACTTTAAGGGGTTAATGGCCGCGGGTGGAAGCGATTCCACCCGCGGCTAGTAGGCACACATGTCAGCTGTTGAAAACAGGGGGCGGGGCTTAACGGGACACGCTCCATGACGGATATATCCGTCCATGGTCGTGAAGGGGTTAAATCCGAATGGTCCTATTGGTCCAATATACCCCCACACTGATTATAATTTTATGATTATTATACAATATTACCAACATTTTCATATATTTATTGGTGTGATATGGGTATTGTTCTCTAACGTTTGGTGTTGAAGAAAACCTGTTGGAGTCTGCAAAAGACCTGAGACTGGTACAGAAATTTGTCTTTCAACAAGACAATGATCCCAAACATAAAGCAAAATCTACAATGGAATGGTTCACAAATAATCGTATCCAGGTGTTAGAATGGCCAAGTCAAAGTCCAGACCTGAATCCAATCGAGAATCTGTGGAAAGAGCTGAAAACTGCTGTTCACAAACACTCTCCATCCAACCTTACTCAGCTCAAGCTATTTGCAAAGGAAGAATGGACAAGAATTTAATTCTCTCAATGTGCAAAACTGATAGACACATACCCCAAGCGACTTGCAGCTGTAATCGCAGCAAAAGGTGGCGCTACAAAGTATTAACTTAAAGGGTACAATAATTTTTTTTTTTAACGTTTAAAATAAGCAATACATTTCGTTCAACTTCACAATTGTGTCCCACTTGTTGTTGTTGAAAAATTCAAGGGGGCCGATAATTTTCGCAAGGCACTGTAGTAGCATAGATAAAGACATCTTTAGAAAAGGTATTTCTAAAGATCCTTTATGATATGCTGAGCGCAAGGACTAGTCACCAGATCATTATTTCCCCCAACTAGTCCACCCTCTTAGCATGTTACACATCCACAGGGGTGGGCTAACATGATATTCAATGCCCATTGCCCAGTGTCATTGGCGGTGACTCGCGTACCTGTGTCCATTATCACCGCCTCTGATGCTGGGTTTCGGCTCAGTTCACATGATCAGAAGTCCTGGCACTTCCGGTCATGTGCACTATAAAGCCAGTTGTACATGTTCTGGCTTCAGAGAGGTCTAATGCGCATAACCGGAAGTGCCGGACATCTGATCATGTGCTGTGAGCCAAAATCCGGCGTAGGAGACAGTGACAATGGACACAGCAACGCGCGTCATAGCGCTGGGCAATGTTCATTGAGTAGCATGGTAGCAGGCTCCTGTTGATGTGCTAACATGATAAGAGGGCGGACTAGTAGGGGGAACTAACACCGTTCTGACAAGTCCCTGCACTCATTAGCATATCATAAAAGATTTTAAGAAATATGTTTTCTAAAGATCTCTTTAACTATGCTACTGGATGCTGGGACAGTTAGCCAGAGATTATAAATATGCACCCAGAACTGCTCGTGTTTCTGGATGCATATTGCACCTGACTATTTAAAGGGAACCTGTCACCAGATTTGGGGCCTATAAGCTGTGGCCACCACCAGTGGGCTCTTATATACAGCATGATAGAATGCTGTATATAAGAGCCCAGGCCGCTGTGTAGAACATAAAAAACACCTTATAATACGCACCTAGAAGTTTGACAAAAACTTGTGACCAAGAAGGGGTCTTTACCATGTTTTGTTTGGAGTAAAACCACTGCACCACAATTGTGAAAAAAAGGTATACAGTTTTTATAATTGCAAAAAATACAAAATATTAGGAATCACATGTGATGACAGCTAGTAGTAAGACATACATAGTTAAAAAACAATTAAATGAGACAGAGAAAAGAGGTCCCAGGGAGGGAGACAGGCTACCCCACAATACCTAAAACGGGGAGCAGGATAGTTGAATTATATCCCAAATGGCCATATAAGTAGCCAAAGTAATGTAAATATATCCCCTAAGGTGATGTAATAATAGGGTGCTGAGACATTTAGAAGTGACCACCAGGGTAAGGTCCAACTCAGGGCCTAAACACAACAGTGTGTAGCACCACCATCAAGTGCATAGCATAATCTCAACCAAGAAATAATCATACAATGGTGGAGATTGGCACCTGAGGGACCTACCTGTGGTCAATAAAGCACCTAGGGAGGGTAGACTGTCAGCCTCACATGTGGACCCGGTCCCGACATGTGTTTCGCAGGTGCTTCTATGGGAAACTGTGGCCAGCTGTGTGCCGGCGGTGTATAAATAGGGATAAGGGGCGGGCATTAGCTGTAATAATCACCGCTGTATCCAGACTCCTGGTGACGTCATACCCAGAAGCCATAGAGCCGAGGCTGGGTCGGAGTGCGCTCGCACAGGAGTCTGTAACGGCGCTGAACTGCAATGTCCATCTTTAGTCCTTGCAGCAGTATGGGCAAGGAGTGCAATACATATAACCATGGACGTTTTATGCAAAGATTGCTAGTAGCTAGTGTCAGTGATATCTGGTGCTTGTTAGACAGACACAATATGTTGTTAGGTATGGAGTTCGTTCTATGAAATCAGTGTAACATGGGCAATCCAGACAAGCCCTGAACACCAGCACTCATCTTAAGTCCTGGCAAAGATGAAGACAAGGAGCATAATTCATATTACCATAACAAGCTTAGTCAGAGAACCACACCAGCATCATAAGCCATCCACAGAGTAGCACCTGTGGTGTCTGACAACTGATATGACAGAATAGAAAAACGTAATGATTGCAATCACTAATAGAAGTTTGCTCCGGTGCAGACTGGTCGAATGGGTGTCTCCATTCTCCAGGACCGGCGCCTCCTCTTTCAGCCATCTTTGGCGTGCATGACTCGTCCTACATCATACACACTCGCTGGTACTGAGGTCCTGTGCAGGTGCACTTTGATCTGCCCTGCTCAGGGCAGATCAAAGTATTGTAGTACGCCTACACTGGACCTCAATTCCGGCCTGTGTGCATGACATAGGATGCGTCATGCACGCCGGCTTCAGAAGAAGGAAGACCAAGATGGCCGAAAGAGGAGGTGCTGGTCACGGAGAACGGAGACGCCCATTCAACCAATCTGCACCGGAGTGACCTTCTAGGTATTATAAAGTGTTTTTTTATATTCTACACAGCGGCCTGGGCTCTTGTATACAGCATGTTAGAATGCTGTATATAAGAGCCCACTGGTGGTGGCCGCAGATTATAGGTCCCAAAGGTTCCCTTTAATGAATATATTACCTGGATTAGATTCATACAATGCTCAGATAAATGTGCACAGCTATACAAGCGCATTCAGTATAATAATAATATAATATAATATAGTATCCAGATAAACATTGACATATATACTACCCAGATGAATAAAAAAAAATGCCCGTTCATTGTCAATGTACAAAGTACATACATGATACTGAACATATAAAAATTACTTTTAACTAGAGATGAGCCACCCACCTAGCGTTAGAGTTCGGTTCGGTTCGTCATACGGAAGCTCCGTTCGATGAACGTTCGACAAACCACTCGAACCCCATTGAAAACAATGGGAGGCAAACACAAACACATAAAAACACATAGAAAACACCTTCAAAGGTGTCCAAAAGGTGACAAACAACTCCCTAGACACCACAAACGCATGGGAAAGTGACAAGGACATATACTCATGCGTAAACAAAAGAGCTGGACGAGTAAAAAGAGGAGGAGACACAGATATAGGCATGTCATGCCCTTCTAAAATAATGTAAAACACAGCAAGTGGACTCCAAGCAGAGTCTCCCTTTTTCCCAAAAATTGGGCCACAGACACCACTGCAGTGGCATCACTTGTGCCCCAGTTGCAAACTAGATGTGTTGATTTGCATTAAGCACATTCAAAAATACGCCAGCCTTAACTGTCCCCAGAATGACACCGGGGTAGGTAGCAAAGTCCTTGCTGAACCATGACTTGTTCATCTTGGCTCATTGTTAAAAACACAGCAAGGGGACTACAAGCAGAGTCTCCCTTTTTTCCAAAAATTGGGCCACACACACCACTTCAGTGGCATCACTTGTGCCCCAGTTACAAACGTGACAGGTTGATTTGCATCAAGCACATTCCAAAATACGCCAGCCTTTACTCTCCCAAGGATGACACAGGGGTAGTAAATTCCTTGTGGATCCATGACTTGTTCATTTTGATGAACGTTAGTTTGTCCACATTGTCACTGGACAGACGCGTGCGCTTATCTGTCAGCACACACTGAGCAGCACTGAAGACACGTTCTGAGACAACGCTGTCTGTTGGACACGACAAGATCTTTGAGGCATAAGTGGCGAGCTCAGGCCATTTTTCAAGATTTGAAGCCCAAAATGAGCAAGGCTCCAGTTGCAAAGTCATGGCATCGATGTTCATTTGGGGATACTCCTGTATCATCCTCTCCAGCCATTGACTATGTGTCAGACTTCTTGTCTCTTGTGGCCTTGCATTGGATGGTCTAAAAAAATTATAAATGATTCCATAAAATTGCTGTTACCAGCACCAGATACGGTGTTGCTGGTACGGTTTGACTGAAAATGACGAGACAGTCCCATGCTTGGCAAGTTACAACTGGTACATTCACTCTGTGCACCACTGGTGTTTGGTGGAAAAGCCGAGCTAAGATCGAGTAACAGCTTCTGCTGATACTCCTGCATACGTGCGTCCCTTTCTAGGGCTGGAATTATTTCGCCAAATTTTGACTTGTACCGGGGATCTAGGAGTGTGGCAACCCAGCAATCATCATTACTTCTAATTCGGATAATCCGAGGGTCATGTTGTAGGTAGTGCAGCAAGAAGGCGCTCATGTGTCTTACGCATCCCTGCGGACCAAGTCCTTGCTGTGTTTGTGGCGGCGAGGTGATAACCGTGCTTCCTTCCTCTGACATCTCCCCCCCAACCTCGAACAACCGAAATTTGACCAAGGTCTCCCTCATCTGTTAAGTCTTCCATGCCCATCGCCAGTTTGTCCTCCATTTCTTTCTGGGCTCCTGCACCTTCGTCAATAGTTTGGCTGCTGCCATGCACCCTTGTTAATCCCTCTGCCCCACCGTCCCATGCCTGCCGCCTTGGTGATGCAGAATGTCTGGACCTTGCAGATCTTGGTATCCCTTCCGCATATGAATCCTCCTGTACTTCCTCCTCTTCCTCTTGTCCCACCCCCTGACTCCGAATAGTGTTTAGAGTGTGCTCCAGCACGTAAGTGACTGGAATTGTCATGCTGATAATGGCATTGTCAGCGTTAAACATATTCATCGCCATGTCGAAACAGTGCAGAAGGGTGCATAGGTCTTTGATCTGAGACCATTCCAGCAGCGTGATCTGCCCCACCTCTGCATCTCGTTGGCCCAGGCTATACGTCATAACGTATTGCACCAGGGCTCGCGCGGTGCTGCCACAGTCGCTGCAACATGTGGAGAGTCGAATTCCAGCGTGTCGGCACATCGCATTTCAGGCGATGAACCGGCAGGCCGAAAGACTTCTGGAGCGATGCAAGTCGGTCAGCTGCGCCGGTTGAACGGCGGAAGTGAGCAGAGAGTGACCGTGCCCTGTGCAGAAGCCCATCTAGGCCCGGATAGTGGGTTAAAAATTGCTGGACAACAAGGTTCAACATGTGAGCCATACAAGGAACGTGTGTCACCTTGCCCCGGCATATGGCCGCACACAGGTTTGCAGCATTGTTGCGCACGGTCTTCCCTGGCTGCTGGTTGAGTGGAGACAACCATTTTCTAAACTCGCTCTCCAGAGCTGACCACAACTCCTCAGCTGTGTGACTCTTATTTCCCAGACATTTCAACGTAAAGACCGCCTGATGCCGTTGAGCTCTGCTGCCAGCATAGTAAGGAGGTGTGCGGGATTCCTTGTGCACAGTTAAAACGCGGGTGGCCTGACAAGGCAGGCTTGGGGTGGAGGTGGAGGACCCAGACGAGTTTGAGGAGGCAGAAGCAGTGGAGGAACTTCCACATACAGTTAAGTCCAGAAATATTTGGACAGTGACACAATTTTCGCGAGTTGGGCTCTGCATGCCACCACATTGGATTTGAAATGAAACCTCTACAACAGAATTCAAGTGCAGATTGTAACGTTTAATTTGAAGGTTAGAACAAAAATATCAGATAGAAATTGTAGGAATTGTACACATTTCTTTACAAACACTCCACATTTTAGGAGGTCAAAAGTAATTGGACAAATAAACCAAACCCAAACAAAATATTTTTATTTTCAATATTTTGTTGAGAATCCTTTGGAGGCAATCACTGCCATAAGTCTGGAACCCATGGACATCACCAAACGCTGAGTTTCCTCCTTCTTAATGCTTTGCCAGGCCTTTACAGCCGCAGCCTTCAGGTCTTGCTTGTTTGTGGGTCTTTCCGTCTTAAGTCTGGATTTGAGCAAGTGAAATGCATGCTCAATTGGGTTAAGATCTGGTGATTGACTTGGCCATTGCAGAATGTTCCACTTTTTTACACTCATGAACTCCTGGGTAGCTTTGGCTGTATGCTTGGGGTCATTGTCCATCTGTACTATGAAGCGCCGTCCGATCAACTTTGCGGCATTTGGCTGAATCTGGGCTGAAAGTATATCCCGGTACACTTCAGAATTCATCTGGCTACTCTTGTCTGCTGTTATGTCATCAATAAACACAAGTGACCTAGTGCCATTGAAAGCCATGCATGCCCATGCCATCACGTTGCCTCCACCATGTTTTACAGAGGATGTGGTGTGCCTTGGATCATGTGCCGTTCCCTTTCTTCTCCAAACTTTTTTCTTCCCATCATTCTGGTACAGGTTGATCTTTGTCTCATCTGTCCATAGAATACTTTTCCAGAACTGAGCTGGCTTCATGAGGTGTTTTTCAGCAAATTTAACTCTGGCCTGTCTATTTTTGGATGAATGGTTTGCATCTAGATGTGAACCCTTTGTATTTACTTTCATGGAGTCTTCTCTTTACTGTTGACTTAGAGACAGATACACCTACTTCACTGAGAGTGTTCTGGACTTCAGTTGATGTTGTGAACGGGTTCTTCTTCACCAAAGAAAGTATGCGGCGATCATCCACCACTGTTGTCATCCGTGGACGCCCAGGCCTTTTTGAGTTTCCAAGCTCACCAGTCAATTCCTTTTTTCTCAGAATGTACCCGACTGTTGATTTTGCTACTCCAAGCATGTCTGTTATCTCTCTGATGGATTTTTTCTTTTCTTTCAGCCTCAGGATGTTCTGCTTCACCTCAATTGAGAGTTCCTTAGACCGCATGTTGTCTGGTCACAGCAACAGCTTCCAAATGAAAAACCACACACCTGTAATCAACCCCAGACCTTTTAACTACTTCATTGATTACAGGTTAACGAGGGAGACGCCTTCAGAGTTAATTGCAGCCCTTAGAGTCCCTTGTCCAATTACTTTTGGTCCCTTGAAAAAGAGGAGGCTATGCATTACAGAGCTATGATTCCTAAACCCTTTCTCCGATTTGGATGTGAAAACTCTCATATTGCAGCTGGGAGTGTGCACTTTCAACCCATATTATATATATAATTGTATTTCTGAACATGTTTTTGTAAACAGCTAAAATAACAAAACTTGTGTCACTGTCCAAATATTTCTGGACCTAACTGTACAGAGGATTTACGCACAAGTGGTGGGGACGGCAAGACTTGTACAACAGACCCTTCTCCATCTCGCACCATAGTTACCCAGTGCCCAGTCAGCGACATGTAACGCCCCTGTCCATGCTTACTGGTCCAAGTACCGGCGGTGAAATGCACCCTGTCACACACAGAGTTTCTCAAGGAAGCGGTGATGTTGGGTGCGACATGCTGACGTAGCGCAGGCACACCTTTCTTGGAGAAGTAGTGGCGACTGGGCATCTGGTACTGGGGCACTGCGACGGACATTAGGTCTCAAAAATCCTCTGTGTCCACCAGGCGGAAAGGCAGCATTTCTGTTGCCAACAGCTTGCAGAGGGTGAAAGTCAACCTCTTAGCTTTGTCATGGCTCGGAGGAAATGGCCTTTTAATAGTCCACATCTGAGGGACCGAGATCTGGCTGCTGTGTGGAGATGGTATGGAGTAGGGTGTCCCTGGAAAACTGCTGGTCTGAGAGGAAAGTGCAGGCAGAGACATGATATTGCCTTCATTCAAAGTTGGTGCTCTCGATGTCTCAGAGAGCTCTACAACAGCACCTGTTTCCCCTTCCAAAACAACTGATGATGACCTGCCAAGCACACTGCCTGTTGTGGTTAAAGAGGTGGAAGGTCTGCGTATAAAAACATGTGTGACAGCTGTCCCCACAGTCATAGAGGATGAAGAGCACACGGATGCAGTTGAAGGGGCAGACGGTGGTTGGCCCGCTCCGCTAGGCCACATTGTAGCACAGTGAGCTTCCCACTGGAACTTATGCTTGTTATTCATGTGACAGTCCATGGACGAAGTGGTCAAACTAGTGAGTTTTTGGCCTCTACTTACAGATTGACGACAAAGCCTACAGATCACATGAGTTGGGTGATCCTTTGCAAAGTCAAAAGAGGACCAGGCAATGCAACTATTAGAGCCCATGGAACCTACAGAGCCACCCCGACTTGTGCTCAGAGGAAGAGTTGTGGCTGAGGATGCAGTTGTTGACGTGTTTCAAGTACTCCGTCTTTGTTCAGGAAGGCGCAAGCTAACTTCGTCGTCAGTCTCATCCTCCTCCACCGCCTCTGCTGACCTCCTCGAGTGCCTGACTGTGGGTTGACAGTAAGTGGGATCTAGAACTTCATCATCAAGCGTTGTATTTGCACTCCCTTCACCCTCAGACCTAACCTCTTCCTGCCCTGACTGAATAGTTAAGTTGTCATTCCAATCAGGTATCTGAGTCTCATCATCATCAGTATGTTCCTCATTGTCTCCACCAAGAGGTGTTACAGTTTGTGAATGAGGGTCTACATTATGCTCAGAAACGTGGTCATCAGGGCCTGAATCAGACTCACAAAGCTTCTGGGCATCACTGCAGACCATTTCCTGGTCTGTACTCACTGTAGCTTGGGAGCAGACCTCTGATTCCCAGGCTATAGTGTGACTGAACAGCTCTGCAGACTCACCCATCTCTGTTACACCATACTCTGCAGGGCGGGTGGAGACTTGACAGCTGGTAGAAAGCAAGTGCGATTGGGGTGACAACTCAGAGGACTGTTGTTTTTTTGGATGTTTAGGTTGAGGTGGAGAAGAGACCACTTGTTGGAGCACTTGAGATCCATTCAAGCATGTTCTTTATTTGTGCATCATCTACCTTTGTTACAGTAGTTCGGTTCCGTAAAAAAGGGAGCACATCCGATTGTTCACGGAAAGTAGTAGACATCTTACTTTTGCTTGAAGATGGCCTTTCTTCAGCAGATGTTACTGTAGCTTTACCACCTCCCCCACGGACACAAACTTTTTTTCCCTTTCCAACACGCCTGTTCCCATTTCCTCCAGCATCTGTCCTTTTGCCACTCATTTTGTTTGTGACCAGATTGGACACTTAAAATGTCGTAGCAAAAATAGAGAGGTAGTGTACAATGCAGAGGTGGTCTAGCTTCATTGACAGCTGAAGAACCAACACTGACTACCCCTGACAATGCAACTATGGCCCTAAAACTGGCAGCACTGTTTGCTATAAAAATTGCGTAGCAAAAATGGGCAGGTGTGTAGAATTCAGAGGTGGTGTACCTTGCTTGGCACCAGAGGAACATTAAGTTAGTATCCCAGACACTTTTAGTATGCCACTAAGTGTCAGCACTTTTTGCTATAAAAATTGCGTAGCAAAAATGGGCAGGTGTGTAGAATGCAGAGGTGGTGTACCTTGCTTGGCACCAGAGGAACATTAAGTTAGTATCCCAGACACTTTTAGTATGCCACTGTCAGCACTTTTTGTTATAAAAATTGCGTAGCAAAGGTGGGCAGGTGTGTAGAATTCAGAGGTGGTGTACCTTGCTTGGCACCAGAGGAACACTAAGTTAGTATCCCAGACACTTTTAGTATGCCACTAAGTGTCAGCACTGTTTGCTATAAAAATTGCGCAGCAAAAATGGGCAGGTGTGTAGAATGCAGAGGTGGTGTACCTTGCTTGGCACCAGAGGAACATTAAGTTAGTATCCCAGACACTTTTAGTATGCCACTAAGTGTCAGCACTGTTTGCTATAAAAATTGCGTAGCAAAAATGGGCAGGTGTGTAGAATTCAGAGGTGGTGTACCTTGCTTGGCACCAGAGGAACACTAAGTTAGTATCCCAGACACTTTTAGTATGCCACTAAGTGTCAGCAATGTTTGCTATAAAAATTGCGCAGCAAAAATGGGCAGGTGTGTAGAATGCAGAGGTGGTGTACCTTGCTTGGCACCAGAGAAACATTAAGTTAGCATTAGAGATGAGCGAACCGGTCCCGGTTCGGCTCGAGGTCGGTTCGCCGAACGGAGGTCCCGTTCGAGTTCGGCTCGTCGAACGTTCGACGAACCGAACTCGAACTGCATAGGAAACAATGGCAGGAAATCACAAACACATAAAAACACCTAGAAAACACCCTCAAAGGTGTCCAAAAGGTGACAAACAACTCACAACACATGGGAAAGTGACAAGGACATATACTCATGCGAAAACAAAAGAGCTGGACAAGGAAAAAGAGGAGGACACACAGATATATAAGTATATGCAAGGAAACATTGATTCCATTATTGTGCAACTTGAGCCCTGCTCATTTTAGGCTTCCAATCTGGATAAATTGCCTGAGCTCGCCACGTACGCCTTGGGGATCTTGTCGTGTCCTGCAGCCAGCGTTCTCTCGGAACCTGTCTTCAGTGCTGCTGGGGGTCTGCTGGCAGATAAGCACACGTGTCTGTCCACTGACAATGTGGACATGGCTCTCAGAGGACTTTTCTTCCCCTGGGTCAGCCAGGGGAGGCGAAAGGCACGCGTATTTTTGAGAGTGCTTCATGCAAAGCATCTTTTTCATTTTGAAAAGGGGCATCAACTGATGTCAGTCAAGAGGGGTGTGTGTGGCCCAATTAGTGGCAACGAGGGAGACTGTGGTTGGAGTCCCCTCGCTGTATTTCTAAAAGAACCAAGATGAACAAGTCATGGCTCTCAGAGGACTTTTCTTCCCCTGGGTCAGCCAGGGGACGGGAAAGGCACGCGTATTTTTGAGAGTGCTTCATGCAAAGCATCTTTTTCTTTTTCAAAAGGGGGGTCAACCGATGCCAGTCAAGTGGGGTGTGTGTGGCCCAGTTAGTGGCAACGAGGGAGACTGTGGTTGGAGTCCCCTCGCTGTGTTTCTAAAAGAACCAAGATGAACAAGTCATGGCTCTCAGAGGACTTTTCTTCCCCTGGGTCAGCCAGGGGACGGGAAAGGCACGCGTATTTTTGAGAGTGCTTCATGCAAAGCATCTTTTTCATTTTGAAAAGGGGCATCAACTGATGTCAGTCAAGTGGGGTGTGTGTGGCCCAATTAGTGGCAACGAGGGAGACTGTGGTTGGAGTCCCCTCGCTGTGTTTCTAAAAGAACCAAGATGAACAAGTCATGGCTCTCAGAGGACTTTTCTTCCCCTGGATCAGCCAGGGGACGGGAAAGGCACGCGTATTTTTGAGAGTGCTTCATGCAAAGCATCTTTTTCATTTTGAAAAGGGGCATCAACCGATGTCAGTCAAGTGGGGTGTGTGTGGCCCAATTAGTGGCAACGGGGGAGACTGTGGTTGGAGTCCCCTCGCTGTGTTTCTAAAAGAACCAAGATGAACAAGTCATGGCTCTCAGAGGACTTTTCTTCCCCTGGGTCAGCCAGGGGACGGGAAAGGCACGCGTATTTTTGAGAGTGCTTCATGCAAAGCATCTTTTTCATTTTGAAAAGGGGCATCAACCGATGTCAGTCAAGTGGGGTGTGTGTGGCCCAATTAGTTGCAACGAGGGAGACTGTGGTTGGAGTCCCCTCGCTGTGTTTCTAAAAGAACCAAGATGAACAAGTCATGGCTCTCAGAGGACTTTTCTTCCCCTGGGTCAGCCAGGGGACGGGAAAGGCACGCGTATTTTTGAGAGTGCTTCATGCAAAGCATCTTTTTCTTTTTCAAAAGGGGGCTCAACCGATGCCAGTCAAGTGGGGTGTGTGTGGCCCAGTTAGTGGAAACGAGGGAGACTGTGGTTGGAGTCCCCGCGCTGTGTTTTACATGCTTTTAGAAGGGCATGACATGGCTTAGAGATTGACTTTCAGCATCTGGAAACTGTTGGCTACCAAAATGCTGCCTTTCCAACCTTTTTAACCGAGGATTTTCGAGACCTTATGCCCATCGCAGTGCCCCAAGAGCCGATGCCCAGGCGCCACTCCTTCTCCAACAAAGGCGTGCACGCGCTACACAAGCATGCCGCACTAAACATCACTGATTCCTTGAGAAACTCTGTGTGACAGGGTGCTTTTCACCACAGATAATTGGCCCAGTAAGCATGGACAGGGGCATTACATGTCGCTGACTGGGCAATTTGTTACTGTGGGGAGAGATGGAGAAGGGTCTGCTGTACAAGTCTTGCCGTCCCCATGAGTTGTTTCAATCCTTCTTCTGTATGTAGAAGTTAATACACTGCTTCTGCCTCTTCAACCTCGTGTGGGTCCTCCACCTTGGCGCAAACCCTGTGTGGTCAGGCCACCCTTCCTTGTAACTGCGCACAAGGACTACCACACACCTCCTTACTATGCTGGCAGCAGAGCTCAATGCCATCAGGCGGTCAAAGTTTTACTTTGAAATGTATGGGAAATGTGAGTCACACCGCTGAGAAGTTGTGGACGGTTAGCTCTGGAGACCGAGTTTCATCAATGGTTGTCTCCACTCAACCAGCAGCCAGGGAAGGCCGGGTGCGACAATGATGCAAACATGGGTGCGGCCCTTGGCTGTGACAATGTGACACACGTGCCTTGTGTGGTTCACGTGTTGAACCTGGTTGTCCAGCAATTTTTAAAGCACTATCCTGGCCCACATGGCCTTCTGCAGAGAGCACGGTGTAACGCCTTGCTTGATCCACACACTCAGATGGGCTGTAAATGATAGGCTAGAGGGAAGCCACTCACCAAGCAGGACCCCTAGAACCCTGAAACCCTTTAACTCCTATACAGGGATTAGGAATTGCACAGGGCCCAAGGTGATTAATACCTGTGGAAGGCTGCAGTTCCAGAGAATAGTAGTCAGGCAGGGTCAAAACATTAATTGAGGAACAGGAACAGAATGGGACGGCCAGGACTTAATCAGAAAACAAGCAGAGGTGAAATGCGGATCGGCCAACAAGGTACATAAACAGCAAGCAGGAAAAGTAGTCAGGTAACAAGCACACAAAATCATAAAACTGAACTGGGGGTAAAAGCAGAGCTATGTCTGGCAGTGGTCTGCAGACAGGATGGGCATAAAAAGGGTGTGGTGTCTTCCCATTGGTTGTAGCTGAATGATGGTATTTCATCTGTGAGATACCCACCAGCTACATTCAGCCAGAGATTCTGCATCTGTCAAGGTAATGCAGCCCAGTGGGTGAGCATAACCTGCGTCCACCTGCGCCGCTGGCATCGACTCCTCTCCCATCATCAGCAATATTCATGAAAGGAACACGTTGTCACCTGGCGACCGGAGTACAAATTGACGGAGCGGACTCCGTTGGTGACTTAACAGCCGTGTGCGGCAATGATGCAAACCTGGCTGCGGGCCATCGTCAGGGCAATGTGACACACGTGCCTTGTATTGCTCACGTGTTGAACCTAATTCTCCAGCAATTTTTAAAACACCATCACGGCCTACATGGCCTTGTGCAGCGTGCACGCTCGCTATGTGCTCACTTCCATCGTGCGCACACAGCAGCTCAGCAACTTTCGTCGCTACAGAAGTCTTTAGGTCTGGTGGTTAAACGCCTGAAATGCGATGTGCCGACACGCAGGAATTTGAATCTGCACATGTTGCAGCGTTTGTGGCAGCACCGCCGAACCCTGCTGCAATACGTTATGACATATAGCCTGGGATAACTTGATCCAGAGGTGGTGCAGATCACGCTGCTGGAGTGGTGTCAGATCAAGGACCTATGCACCCTGCTACACAGTTTACAAATGTCGACGAAGATGTTTAGCACTGGCAATGTCATTCTCAGCGTGACAATTCTGGTCATCTACAGGATGGAGCACACTGTAATTATTATTCGGAGTCAGGTGTTGGGACAAGAGGAAGGGGAGGAAGTACAGGAGGAGTCATATGCGGAAGGGATAACAAGATCTACGAGGTCCAGATGGTCAGCGGCACCTATGCGGCAGTCATGGTGAGGGAGAGGGATTAACAAGGGCACATAGTATCAGCAAAAAGTGTTGAGGAAGGTGCAGGAGCCCATGAAGAAATGGAGGACGAACTGGCGATGGGCATGGAAGACTCAGCAGATGAGTGAGAGCTTGCTCACATTTCGGTTGTGCGAGGTTGTGGGGAGAGGGCAGAGGAAGGAGGCACGATTCTCACCTCTCTGCCACCAACACACCAAGGACTTGGTCCTCCTGGATGCACAAGACACATGAGCGCCTTCTTGCTGCACTACCTACAACATGACCCTCGGATTGTACGAATTCAAAGTAATCCAGAATACTGGGTTGCCACACTGTTAGATACCCGGTACAAGACAAAATTTGGCGAAATAATTCCTGCCATAGAAATGGACGCACGTATACAGGAGTATCTGCAGAATGTGGTACGCAATCTTAGATCTACTTTTCCACTAAACACCAGTGCTGCACAGAGTGAATCTCAACGCTTTGTCATGGATAGGAGGAAATGGTCTTTTACTTGTCCACATCTGAGAGACCGAGGGCTGGCTGCTGTGCTGAGATGGCGTTGAGTACGGTGTCCCTGCAGAGTTGCACTTTTGGTCATATACCAAAATGAGTTGAAAAAGGACAGATGCTGGTGGAAAGGGGAACAGGTGTGTTGGAAAGGGGAAAAAGTTTTGGTCCGTGGATTTGGTGGTTAAGCAACAGTAACATTTGCTGAAGAAACACCATCTGTTACAGTGGGGCTGGCAGATTTGGATAAAGTGGTATATACTATGTTACCGCTATATAACGAAAATTAATAAGAAAAGAAAGAGAAAGGTATATATCCCCATCAGCAGTCAGTGTCCACCGTGCTCCCAGTTGGAAAAGGAGAGGTTGGCAACTGGAAGGTTTGGTGGAGGATACAGAGCTGTGTGGCTATGAAACTAATAGTAGCCTGAACCGAGTTAGACGCCATTCGGATCTGGAGACTGGGAGCCCTGTTAGCGTCACAGGGTCCACATGCCCACCCAGCCCAGGAACTCCCTGTTAACAACACAGGGGCCATTGAGTACGCTGACCGTGTGCGTAGGGGCACACCTGTGGACAGCAAGCGCATCAGCAGCAGCAGGCCTGTTAATGCCACTGGGCTGCACAAGCAGGACTGGTAGGACAGGAGCTGGTCTTAACCGTTCTGCGTTACCAACTGTGGTGGTGGCCTGCATCGACACCCTATCCTTGCATACCTCTGGCCTAAAGCCGCAATGGGTTCAACACATGGAGGTGTGCTCTTTCGGAGCATAATAGAAGACTGCGCACCTCCTTGTTGGCTCCAGCCCCTTTTATAACCTGGGTCCGCCCCAAACCAGGGTGAACCACAATGCACCTCCTGGAGACAAAAGTAGAGTGACACGTCATGAGTGGCATAACTAGCGTCCTATTTGGAAACGCAACTTCAATGATGACCTCATGGCTGCCATGACCCAAACACCTCACCAGTCATCGTCTGACCATCAATAATGCGGTGACAAGTGATAGGGGTGGGCCTCTGCAAGCCATTTGGGAGGACACCTGATGCCCTGTGGTCTATATGGGACCCCCACATCAGGGGCAGGGCCAAAGAGTTTATTACCGGACATAGTCTCTGATGCAGTAAGTGCCTGAGCATGCTCAGTAGCATGAAATACAGTCTCTGAAAAAAGACTATCAGCTTTAGCATGGTGTCTAGGCACAAAACAGGACTTAGACCCGGCACGGAATGCAAGCACCTGTGCAAAGAGGCTTTTCACACTTAGTGTGGGAGCATGCGCTGTATCCCGAAATGAAGACTTAGCGTCAGGAATGGCACAGTCAGGCTGAGCATACTCACTAGGCGAAACACTGTAATTAGGCTGCAGCTGGGGTAAATCGGCACACGCATGCGCACTAGCTGCCTCTCCACACTTAGACGTGGAGGGGAAATTGCTCTTGGAGATGCTGTCTATGAACAGAAGGAAAAGCTAAAGGAAGTCTGACTTTCTATCCCTCCGAATTATCAAATGCAGCAATGAATTCCCTGAGTTTGCTATAACATTAGCGTAGCAAAATGTGCATGAGGGTGTCATGTAGAGGTGCTAGAAATAGCTTGGCACCAGTGGGGCACTAATGGAATACAACAGCCAGTTCTATGATGCCACTAAATGGCAGTATTTTTTGCTATCATTATAGCTTATTAAAAACAGAGCAGGAGGGTGTCATGCAGAGGTGCTAGAAATAGCTTGGCACCAGTGGGGCACTAATGGAATACAACAGCCAGTTCTATGATGCCACTAAATGGCAGTATTTTTTGCTATCATTATAGCTTATTAAAAACAGAGCAGGAGGGTGTCCTGCACAGGTGCTAGAAATAGCTTGGCACCAGTGGGGCACTAATGGAATACAACAGCCAGTTCTATGATGCCACTAAATGGCAGTATTTTTTGCTATCATTATAGCTTATTAAAAACAGAGCAGGAGGGTGTCCTGCACAGGTGCTAGAAATAGCTTGGCACCAGTGGGGCACTAATGGAGTACAACAGCCACTTCTTGTATGCCACTAGGTACACTGACTGTTTGCTAGTATAATGGCTTAGTTAAAAAAAGTTTGAGTGTGCAATGCAGGCAGAGGTGCTGCAAATATCTTTACAATAGTGTGAATAGACAAAAGTACAATAGCCACGTTTAGGATGCCACTAGGTACACTGACTGTTTGCTAGTATAATGGCTTAGTTAAAAAAAAGTTTGAGTGTGCAATGCAGGCAGACGTGCTGCAAATATCTTTACAATAGTGTGAATAGACAAAAGTACAATAGCCACGTTTAGGATGCCACTAGGTACACTGACTGTTTGCTAGTATAATGGCTTAGTTAAAAAAAGTTTGAGTGTGCAATGCAGGCAGACGTGCTGCAAATATCTTTGCAATACTGTGACTAGACAAAAGTACAATAGCCACGTTTAGGATGCCACTAAGTACACTGACTGTTTGCTAGCATAATGGCTTAGTTAAAAAGAGTTGGAGTGTGCAGAGGACAGGAGGGTACAGTGCCAGGATTGTGGGGCTCTGGGTAGAGGAATGGAAGCCTGCCTTTCTATTCCCTCCTAATGGTGAAATGCAGGGAGGAAATCCCTGACCTTGGCTACACAGACGCTGTCTCTGTTTTCAGGACCTGTCACCTATGGCTCTGACCCTACTGGTTTGAGCCCTTAAAAGGACTGATAGAAAGTGCTCTCCCTAAGCTGTCTAACGCTGTGTATGGAGCGCATACAGCTGTATCGGCGATAGGACTCAGGAGGACGGAGCTGTGACAGTGATGTCTGACACCAAAGACGCAGAAGAGATAATGGCGTCCTGGAGGAAAATGTCCGGTTTTATAATGCAGGGACATGTGACATGGACATCCTATCACACATGCCGTTGCTTCTCTGGCTAAAAGTCCACTTAGCTGTGTGTGTGTCTGGGATTGGCTGACATGCTGGCCCGCCCCACTACACGCACGCGCTTAGGGAAGGAAGACAAGGAAAAAAAAAAAAAATGGCGATCGCCATTATAGAAACAGCAGTGATCTGAAGGCGCTGTTCACGCACACTATACACTGAAATGTCATAATAGTGTGATTCACAGAGTGACTTACACTATTACAGCGGAAACCAAGCTAGGAATTAGCTGTTTTTTTGCTGCTAGAACCGTTCTCGAACGTTTCTAGAACTATCGAGCTTTTGCAAAAAGCTCGAGTTCTAGTTCGATCTAGAACAGGCCCCAAAATCACTCGAGCCTAGAACTGGAGAACCTCGAACCGCGAACCGCGCTCAACTCTAGTTAGCATCCCAGACACATTTAGTATGCCACTAAGTGTCAGCACTGTTTGCTATAAAAATTGCGTAGCAAAAATGGGCAGGTGTGTAGAATGCAGAGGTGGTGTACCTTGCGTGGCACCAGAGGAACACTAAGTTAGTATCCCACCGAACTTTTACCAATTCGTTCAAGTTCGTCGAACGACTCGAACACACCCCAAAATCACTCGAACATGAAATTGGTGAACCTCGAACATCGCTCATCTCTACTTTTAACGTCCATGTAAATAGACTTCTGACCATGGCCATTTCTAGCTTTTCTGCTGCCTGGGCTGAAAACCTAAATGGTGCCTCCCCCAACTCACTAAGCAATGAATAAAGTGTACACCTAAATATATACAGTATATATCAGCAATGAAGAAACCATATACTGAAGTATACACAGGTATCCGGAATTTAAAAAAAACCCCAAAAAAATATACACTTTATCAGTAGTGAATTTTATAAAACTAAGTATATACCAGCATTCAGCAATGAAAAATACTTCCACATAAATATATATCAGCAAGTAGTAGTGAATTAACTAACTACATAGTCACATTTAATATTGCGGTAATTATGCATCGTTTTATTCCCAGATTATAATAACTGATATTATTGCAGTAATCATCCATACTCAAATAATGGTTGATTATCATAGTAATAAATTTGCATACTAGTTGTAGACCTATGATGTCCCCCATTGTGGTCCTTATACAGTACAATATCTCATATTCTGTTCCCAATATAATAATAATGTCCCCTCAATATAATAACAATAATGTCCCCTCACTGTGCCCTATACAGTAAAACCAAAAAAGTCCGTGGAGCCTCTGTTAGAAGTCTCAACACAGAAACCACTAATCTCAGGGAGACCAGCCAGAGAAAACACTGCCAACAGCCAGCGAGGGCGCTCAAGACAGTGAAATCCTGTCCATCCTGTCTGTGGATGGATACCTGCCCTTGGTATTTCCCTTGTCATATCTTTAAACTTGTCAAAGAGTTGGATGTTGACTAAAAGGGCCACTTAATATGGTGGTTATGGTGGTCTCCTAAAAAGAGCCATCCCTTGGCTGGGTCCTTCCCGGAGGGATATCTGGCTGGTTTCTGTGTTAAGACTCCTAACAGAGGCTCCACGGACTTTTTTGATTTGCATATTTCCCAGGGGACAATGTACCTAGGATTTCACTGTCTTGAGCACCCTTGCTGGCTGCCGGCAGTGTTTTCTCTGGCTGGTCTCCCCGAGATCAGTGATTGTTTTGTCTTGTTGGTCTACTAGGCATTGCTCCAACCTGGCCAGAATCCTACTCAACACTGATGAGGGGCAATAGCCCGAAACAGCTGTCTGTGGATGGATACCTTGCCTTAGAATTTCCCTTGTCATATCTTTAAACTTGTCAAACAGTTGGATGTTGACTAAAAGGGCCACTTAGTATGGTGGTTATGGTGGTCTCCTAAAAAGAGCCACCCCTTGGCTGGGTCCTTCCCGGAGGGATATCTGGCTGGTTTCTGTGTTGAGACTCCTAACAGAGGCTCCACGAACTTTTTTGATTTGCATATTTCCCAGGGGGCAATGTACCTAGGATTTCACTGTCTTGAGCGCCCTCGCTGGCTGCCGGTAGTGTTTTCTCTGGCTGGTCTCCCCGAGATCAGTGATTGTTTTGTCTATACAGTAAAATGTCCCCCATGGTAGCCTCAAAATAGAAATAATGTCTCCCATTCTGCCCCTCATACAGTGTGATCTTACCTATTTTAGTCTCCCTCCATTCAGTAAATGTCACACATTGTAGCCCCCACACAATATAAGTTACCTGTTTGTGACCCCCATACATTATAACACTCACCATCGTGGCTCTCATACAATGTCCTTCTGTGGCTTCCATACTCTATAATGTCCTTCTCTGTGGCCTCTATACAATATAATGTTTACCTCTTTGGCTCTCCTTACATGATAATTAAAAAAAGCAACCATTATACTCACTCTATCCTGTTAACATGATGAGCAGATTCTTTCAAAAGTCATGTTGAGGACAAACACCACTCCAAAAATACCACTGGCACCAGTTGGCTCCCCTCTTCCCCGCACTCGCCATCCTTACTCTTTTGTCTGAGATGCTATGACTGGTTTCTGTCTACTGACCAGAGCACAGTGTCTCATTCTGACAGTAAAGAAACAGCAAAGACCAAGCCATAGTTTTAAATAACCACAGCTATAGTGGTGTCTAAAGGTTTGGGCACCATTGGTCAAAATTATGGTTACTGTGAACAGTTGAGCAGGTTGAAGATGAAATGATGTCTAAAAGGCATAAAGATGACACATTTCCTTTGCGTTTTAGGTCCCCCCCAAAAAATATTTTCTTCTATATTTTAAAATGAGCAAAAAAGGAAAATGGACCAATGCAAAAGTTTGGGCACCCTGCATGGTTGTTGCCGAATAGCACCCCCTTTGACAAGTATCACAGCTTGTAAAAACTTTTTCTAGCCAGCCAAGACTCTTTCACTTCTTGTTTGAGGGATTTTCATTCATTCCTCCCAAAACCCTGCTCTATTGAGGTCTTGCCACAGATTTTCAATACAGAACAGGGGACTGTGAGGGCCTTTGTAAAACCTTTTAGGTAGTCTATTGTGGATTTTGACTTGACTTTGACTTTAGGATCAGTATCCATTTGTAGAAGCCATCCTCTGTTCAACTCCAGCTTGTTTACAAATGGTGTTAAGTTTACATCAAGAATTTGTTGAAACTTCATTGAATTAATTCTTCCCTCTACCAGTGAAATGTTCCCTGTGCCATTAGCTTCAACGCAACTCCAAAATATGAATCATCCACCCCCATGCATAATGGTTGTCGAGATGTTCTTTTCCTGAAATTCTGTGCCCTTTTTTCTCCACACACATGTTTGATTATTGTGGCCAAACAGTTCTCTTTTAACCTCATTGGTCCACAGGACTTGTTTCCAAAATGCATCAAGCTTGTTTAGATGTTCTTTTGCATACTTCTGAAGCTGAATTTTATGGAGAGAATGCAGGAGAGGTTTTCTTCTGATGACTCTTCCATGAAGGCCATATTTGAGCAGGTGTCTTTGAACAGTAGAACAATGTAACACAACTTCAGAGTCTGCTAAATCTTCCTGAAGGTCTTTTTCAGTCAGCAGGGGTTCTGATTTACCTCTCTAGGAATTCTATGAGCAACTCTCACAGAAATTTTGCTTGGTCTTCTAGACCTTATCTTACCTCCATTGTTCCTGTTAACTGCAATTACTTAACTATATTTCAAAATTGAGGAAAGGGCAACTTGAAAAGGCCTTGCTATCATCTTATAGCCTTCTCATGGTTTCTGGGCCTCCACCACTTTCATTGTAAGCAGCTCCTTAGAATAACCAATGGTTGCTGTTTTTTGGCACAAGGTTAGAGGAGCCTGTTTTTATAAAGCTGTAAAATTTGCATCACCTGATCTTTCCTAAGAAAGATAGTCAACAATCCATAACAATAACATGCTAATTAAGGTCTGAAACCTTGGTCAAAGTTATCTGAGTACACAAACTTTTGCATCAGCCCATTTTCCTTTTTTGGAATTCTTCAAATGTAAAAGATGAAAATATATATTTTTGCCTAAAGCACAAAGAAACTGTGTCATCTTTAACTTTATACCTTTTAGAGAGCACTTCATCTTCAACTTGCTTAATTATTCACAATAGCAGTAATTTTGAGCAGGGGTGCCCAAACTTGTACATGCCAATGTATTTCATAAGGGACCCCTTTTTGTTTATATATTAAATACCATATGATATTTTATGTTTCCTTAACAAATGACGTAATTATTTCTTTTACAACAGTACAAAATTATATTAATCAATACGTGAACCTGACAAATGCTCATTGCTTAGGGCTTTGGCTTTAGCTTTTGAAATGTGATCTAACTAGAAAAAGAGACCTCTTTTCAGTCTCTTGGGATAGTTTTATGGCTCATTTCTTATCAAGGGATCACTGGAAATTACGTCAACTGCCCTTTGGCATATCGATGAGTCAGACATGTTAAGATAAAATATTTGTGTCCTCACATCCTAAATTATTGTTCCTACTAAGAACAAGCTTAGGCTATGTTCTAAGGATGTGCTGTACATTTTCCATCTGGGTTTGCAGGCAAAAAAATCTAAAGCGTATGACACCACCAGAAAAGTGGAAAATATTTCAACAAATTTCATCTATATGATGCTTAAAAAAAATGTGCAGTTATGGATATGCAACAAGGATTTAAAATCTGCAGTATGTCCAATTTATCTGTGGATTTACCCATAAATTTTATTGTCTTCAATACATAGTGTGAAATTTGTGGCAAATTTGAGACAATATCTATATGGTAACCATATTGTACACAGTATCCATTTCTTCACTAACAACATTTAAACTTAAAATTACACTGCCATCTGAAAATTACACTGCCAGTCTAACCTAAAAAATATATTTTCATTAATTTTTCATCAGAAACGTACAGTGGGTATGGATAGTATTCAGACCCTTTTAAATGTTTCACTCTTTGTTACATTGCAGCCATTTGGTAATTTTTTCCTCATTAATGTTAAAATTGTCTCTTCAGGGAGGAAGGAAACAAGCTCTACTGGGGTCTAAGGGGAAAACTTTCCTCCTTGCGGAGACTGACAAACCAGTCTGGATGTCAGTGGTGAGCAGTCATAGCTGCAATGCCACTCTGGGTAATATTCAAATTGTCTCTTCAGGGAGGAAGGAGACAAACTTTAGTGCCACCTATTGAAAGTAGCAGTACTAAACGTCAAAACTGGCCCTTTAACAAGCCTTTTCATATGACCTAGGATTTATGCCAGATCAGACCCCCAATCTGCAGACACGGCGTTTCGGGATTATTGTCCCTCATCAGGGCAAAGTATGAGATCTGATCTTGCTGAATTAGAAGCTGTACTGGGCTCTAAGGGGAAAACTTTTCTCCTTGCGGAGACTGACAAACCAATCTGTCAGTGGTTAGGAGTCTTATAGCTGCAATGCTCCTCTGAGTAATATTCAAATTGTCTCCTCAGGAGGAAGGAGACAAACTCTAGTGCCACTAATGGAAAGTAGTAATGTACACTCTACACCTCATCTTGACGGAAAAAAACCTAAAATGTAGACATTTTTGCAAATTTATTAAACAAGAAAAACTGAAATATCACATGGTCATTAGTATTCAGTCTCTTTGATCTGACACTCATATTTAAGCCACGTGCTGTCCATTTTCTTGGGATCCTCCTTGAGATGGTTTTACTCCTTCATTAGAGTCCAGCTGTGTTTAATTAAACTGATAGGACTTGATTTGGAAAGGCAGACACCTGTCTATATAAGACCTCACAGCTCACAGTGTATCTCATACCAAATGAGAATCATCAGGTCAAAAGGAACTGCCCAAGGAGGTCAAAGACAGAATTCTGGCAAGGCACAGATCTGGCCAAGGTTACAAAATAATTTTTGCATTACTCAAGGTTCCTAAAAGCACAGTGGCCTCCATAATCCTTAAATGGAAGAATTTTGGGACCACCAGAACTCTTCCTAGACCTGGCCATCCAGCAAAACTGAGCAATTGTGGGAGAAGAGCCTTGGTGAGAGAGGTAAAGAAGAACCCCAAGATCACTGTGGCTGAGCTCCAGAGATGTAGTAGGGAGATGGGAGAAAGTTCCACAAAGTCAATTATCACTGCAGCCCTCCACCAGTCGGGCCTTCACGGCAGAGTGGCCCAACGGAAGCCTCTCCTCAGTGCAAGACATATAAAAACCTGCATAGAGTTTACAAAAAACACATGAAGCACTCCCAGATTATGAGAAATAAAATTCTCTGGTCTGAGGAGATGAATTTAGAACATTTTGGTGATAATTCTAACTGGTCTGTGTGGAGAAAACCATGCACTGCTCATCACCTGCCCAATACAATCCCAACAGTGAAACATGGTGGTGGCAGCATCATGCTATGAGGATGTTTTTAAGCTGCAGAGGCAGGACGACTGGTTGCAATTGAAGGAAAGATGAATGTGGCCAAGTACAGAGATGTCCTGGAAGAAAACCTCTTCCAGAGTGCTATGCACCTCAGACTTGGCCAAACGTTCATCTTCCAACAAGACAATGACCCTAAGCACACAGCAAAAATAACAAAGGAGTGGCTTCAGAATAATTCTGTGACCATTCTTGACTGGTCCAGCCAGAGCCCTGACCTACACCCCATTGAGCATCTCTGAAGAGACCTGAAAATAGCTGTCCACCAACGTTCACCATCCAACCTAACAGAACTGGATAAGATCTGCAAGGAAGAATGGCAGAGAATCCCCAAATCTAGGTGTGAAAAACATGTTGCATCATTCCCAAGAAGACTCATGGCTGTACTAGCACAAAAAGGTCTTCTATTTAATACTGAGCAAAGGGTCTGAATACTGATGATCATGTGATATTTCAGTTTTTCTTGTTTAATAAATTTGCAAAAATTTACAAAGACTGAAAAATGTAAAGGAGTCTGAATACTTTCCGTACCCGCTGTTCATCATTCCCTACTTTACCCTTTTGGTAGCAAAAAACAAGAGGGTAAACTTCTGTAAAATCCCAATATCCACTGATCAGAGACCATATTCCCATTAAAAATGGAAAGAACAGGGTTAAATGGTTTACATAGAAGGGGTAAGATGCTTTAACAAAACAATCAATTCTTATAAATAAACTTTGTAGAAGCACAATTATTTTTCTCTACAGTATGACTTTGGATTAGATACTGTAATTACAGTCATGGCGGAAAGTGTTGGCAGTGTCAACTTGGCACTCTTGAAATTGTTCCAAAACATCATGTACTTCTCCAAGAAAATTAGTGCAATTACACATTTTGTTATACACATGTTTATTTCGTTTGTGTGTATTGGAACAACAGAAAAAAAAAACAGAGGGAAAAATACAAATTGGACATAATGTACACCTCGAAAAATAGGCTGGACAAAATTATTGGCACCCTCAACTTAAGATTTAGTTGCACACCCTTTATAACAAATAACTGCAATCAATCGCTTCCTATAACTATCAACAATTTTCTTACACCTCTCAATTGGAATTTTTGACCACCTTTGTTTTGCAAATTGCTTCGGGTCTCTCATATTTGAAGGGTGCCTTCTCCAACAGCAATTTAAAGATCTCTCTACAGATGTTCAATGGGATTTAGATCTGAATGCATTTCTGGCACTTAAGAACTCTTTCTTCAGTGCTTTGTTTCCATCCATTTCTGGGTGCGTCTTGAAGTACATTTGGGGTCATTGTTGTGCTGGGAGACTCATGATCCAGGACTCAAACCCACCTTTCTGACATTGGGCACTACACTGCAACCCAAATCCTCAGGCAATCTTCAGATTTCAGGATGCTTTGCGCAAACTGAAGGCACACAGTACCAGAGGGAGCAAAACAACCCTAAAACATTTTTGGACTTTCACCATATTTGACTGTACTGTGTTCTTTTCTTTGTAGGTCTCATTATGTTTTTGGTAAACAGTAGAATGATGTGCTTTACCAAAAAGCTCTATCTTGGTCTCATCAGTCCACAAAATGCTTTTGCAGATGGATTTTTGGTTACTGCCATACATTTTGTCAAGCTGCAGTCTAGCATTTTTATGTCATTAGGTCAGCATTGGGGTCCTACTAGGTCTCCTGCCATAGAATTTAATTTTATTCAAATGTTGATGGATAGTTTGCGCCGACAATGATGCTGAGGATGCTTATCCACCAACTATCCTACGTTACAACCATTCATCAATTTTTCTCTTCCGTCCACATCCAGGGACATTAGCTACAGTGCCAAGAGTTGTAAGCTTCTTGATTATGTAATGCACCATGGACAAAGGCACATCAAGATCTCTAAAGATATATATGTAACCTTGGGATTGTTGATATTTTTCAAGAACTTTGATTCTCAACACCTCAGACATTACTCTTCTCCTCCTTCTGTTCTCCATGCTTAATGAGGCACACAGGCACACAAGGCAAATATTGAGTCAACTTCTCCCCTTTTTATCTGGTTTCAAGTATGATTTTCATATTGCCCACACCTGTTGCTTGCCACAGGTGAGTTTCAATGAGCATCACATGCTTAAATCAAATTATTTTCCATAATTTTGGAAAGGTGGCAACAATATTATCCGGAGGATTTTTGGGGGGTTTGTGTAAAATTATGTCCCATTTGCCTTTTTTTCTCAGGTTTTTTTTTATGTTGTTCCAATACACATAAAAGAAATAAGCGTGTTTATGACATAACATGTGTAACTGCAATAATTTTCCAGAAGAAATAATTAATTTTCTAGAACAATTTCAAGGGTGCCAACACTTTCAGCCATGACAGTATGTTTGTGTGCATGGATGTGTGTGGGCACACAAATATATGAGAACTAAGATGCAGCTATCAGTAAGGTTTAAAAAAAACCAAACATTAACTTTATTTTAATAGTACTAATTTAATTGAAATGTCTTACATCTGTTTTCACTTCAGGTGGATGGATTTCTCACTCTACTTTTTGGCCTGGCCAGTATAAATACACTTACCCTAATCAGTGTAACTCGCTATATTAAAGGTTGCCATCCACAAAGAGGTAAGTAAGCATTGAAGAGACCTCTACCTAGTAGTTTCTGAAACTTCCTTTCATTTGCAAATATTAACGCCTCATCCCTGTGGACAACATTTGACCCTTAGCAGGTCTCCATGTAAGAATTTTTTTAAAATATTTTCCTTGACATATTCTCTTGACATCTTATGTTAAAGCAATTTTAAGCAAATAAGTGTTACTATTTACAAATTGAGAAGTTCTAAGATTTTGAACATTATAGCAAATTTAAACACAAAATATATGGAAACGCCAGAATATATGAAAAAGCTATATCTGGAATTGGACCTATCTCAAAAGACTTTAATATTTCATTTTTTTAATGTCTTCCCGCAAAAAATCCCAACACAATTTCTAACAACTATAACATCACAAAAGTTAAAGCCATTATGACTAGACTTGAGCGAATAAATTTGCAGGATCCTGCCATATCGGGATTTCGAATCCGCCAGCCCAGAACCCTGAAAACCTCTAAATGCCTGCATCCCTGGCACCTCTTCTAATTAGTAAATCTGGCATGACATTATCATTAAACGAAAAACTTTGCATCAAGCCTACTAATGAGAAGTGCCATGGATGATGGTAAGTAGAAAAATATTTGCAGAGCTCTAGTCCGGCACCCACTGGACCAGGGTCCTGCAAATCTTTTGGCTGAAATTTAATTATGGCATATCATCTATAAAACTCTAAATGGATGATCAAAGAATTGTAGAAAATATGGTTATTACTAATTTATTCTTTGGCATTGCACATGGCTTTCAAAGACACAACTGACTTTCAGCTTCTTATTTAGCTATACATGTTCTTCTGCATGTGCCCTCATGTTACGGCATGAATTGTTACTGTAATATATGACTAGGAAAAAGTGGCATCCTGCTCACCTTCCAGCAGCCTGTAGTTACCCTTTTTCTACCTGGAGGCTTTCTGTAAATCCTCAACAATCACCAAAAAAATTCATCTAATGTATAAAATGAGATAGTTGATGGAAATAATGCACCATATGTCTTTGTGACACTCATGCTATCATAAGGGAGGTGAAATTAGAAGAATCAGCTGATAAGTTAATTATGGCTGAACTGGGCATCTTCCGATCCCATAGAAAAAGACGGTAAAAAAGATCAGTTATGTTGTTTAGCAAAATCCTGAGATGACTCTAAGTGGTTGTTCCCTTCTCCCAGATTAAAAAGAACACATGCAATCCACCTAATGACATAGAAGATGATGGGCTACAATTTTAAGTTATTCCACTTAGATTTTCCATTTACCTCCAGAGCAGTCATATATTTCAGACTAGTCAATACATCAAGGAAATCCTCACCTTGATGACCCTGAACACCGCTTCTGGTTAATACATCTGTAAAAAATTGAAAGATGAACAGGGTCACTGGTGGAGCAAACTAGAACAGGAAGATTTTAGAAATATATCAGCAGTGACGCACTTTGTTCATTTTCACCCTTTGGACATTGACCTTACACCTTTACCTCCACTGCTAATTTTTCACTTTTAAGTTTGCATTTCTCCCTCCTCTTCTACCAAAAGCCATAAATTCTTTATGTTTCCATTGACAGAGCTGTATGAGGGCTTAATTCTTTTCAGAGACAAGTTGTAGTTTTGAATGACATCATTCATATCAACATACAATGTACTGAAAACGGAAAAAACTGGAAATAAACTCCCAAGTGGAATGAAATAGAGTAAAAATGCAATTCCACCATTGTTATTAGTGCCTTATCTTTACAACTTTCATTGTACAGTAAAAATGACCCTGCAGCATGATTCTCTGGGTCAGCACGATTACGGCAATAGTAAATCTTTATAGTTTTGTTAAGTAGTGAAAAAATGTCAAAACTTAAAAAATATATATATTTTTTGTATTTCTTATGCGATTTTCAAAACCAGTAATGTTTTTATTTTTCCATCAATTGAGTTTCGGGAAGACTTGTTTTTTACTTGGTAAGTTGACAGTTTTATTGACACCAATTTGGGGCACACACAATATATAATAAAAGTGTGTCTACCCCTCACATTTTTGCAAATATTTTCTTATATCTTTTTATGGGACAACAGTGTAGATATGACACTTTGATACAATGTAAAGTAGTCAGTGTACAACTTGTAACAGTGTAAATTTGGTGTGTCCTCTAAAAAAAACTCAACACTCAGCCATTAATGTCTAAACCGCTGGCAACAAAAGTGAGTACACTCCTAAGTTAGAATAGCCAAATTGTGCCAAAGTGTCAATATTTTGTGTGGTCACCATTATTTACAAGTGGTCTTAACTCCCTTAAGCATGAAGTTCACTAGAGCTTCACAGGAGCCACTGGAATCCTCTTCCACTCCTCCATGATGACAGCACTGTGCTAGTGGATGTTAGAGACCTTGTGCTCTTTAACCTTCCATTTGAGGATGCCACATAGATGCTCAATTACTGTAGGTTTAGGACTGGAGACTTGCTTGGCCAGTCCAGCACCTTTACCCTCAGTTTCATTAGCAAGGCAGTGGTGGTCTTAGAGGTGTGTTTGGGATTGTTATTATATTGGAACATTGTCTTGTGGCTCAGTTCCCAAAGGGAGAGGATCATGCTCTGCTTCAGTATGTCACAGTACATGTTGGCATTCATGGCTCCCTCAATGAACTGTAGGTCCTCACAGCTGGCAGTACTCATGCAGTTCCAAACCTTGACACTCCACCACCATTCTTGACTGTAAGCAAGACACACTTGTCTTTATACTCCTCACTTAGTTGCATCAAAACACTTGACACCATATGAACCAAATAAGTTTATCTTGTTCTCATTAGACCACAGGACATGATTCCAGTAATCCATGTCCTTAGTCTGCTTGTCTTTAGCAAACTGTTTGCGGGCATTTTTGTGTATCATCTTTAGAAGAGGCTTCCTTCTGGAATGACAGCCATGCAGACAAATTTGATGCAGTGTGCGATGTATGGTCTGAGCACGGAAAGGCTGAACTCCGACCCTTTAACCTCTGCAGCAATGCTGGCAGCACTCATACATCTATTTTGAAAAGATAACATCTTTATATGATGCTGAGCATGTGCACTCAACTTCTTTGGTTGACAATTTATTTTTATTGGGGGAAAGAGGATGATTCAAATTTTGACATACTTTTATTATTTTAAAAAACTTTCTTTTTTATTTGCTTTTTGTTATTTCCTTTATGGAACTGCAATACCATACCATTTGACTGAGCTTCACATGAGGACAAACATGGCAGTGGTGGAGGCATTCATCAGACCCCTGCCTGCCATGCTAACCCATCGATGTCCCATGCTCACGTTGCGGGGTGTGGTTAGTGGGAGTGAATTTTCAAGAACACCAGCAACCTCTCCTATTAAATGCTGGTCAGAGATTGACTGCAGCATTTAAATGGTTAACAACAGCCTGCTATGAAACATGTCCGCTCCATACATTTTGCATTGAAGGGTTAATGAGTGTAACTTGAGGATGCATTTCAGCCAAAGTGGTAATTTCTAATTTTCTTCAAATTGGTCTCTTTTTTTATATATATATTTTTTACCAAATACATCACTAACACTTATATTCTATTCTACAGCAAACTGCATTAGCAATGGCAGCATTACAATATCATTGATACTGATCTGGATTGCAGCTTTGTTTTGGTCAATGGCACCTTTACTAGGTTGGGGAAGCTACAGAGGTGAGTTTCTTACAAACTGGGTTATTGCATATTACAAATGATAGTGGGTATGAATAACAAAAACAAAATCTAAAATGGAAAGCTAAGAACATACATGTAAAAAAATTTCTAAATCAGATATTAGATATGAGCAATTTGATTGCGCTGCCTTAGGGGTACTTTGCACGTTGCGACATCGCAAGCCGATGCTGCGATGTCGAGTGCGATAGTCCCCGCCCCCGTCGCAGCAGCGATATCTTGTGATTGCTGGCGTAACGAACATTATCACTACGCCAGCTTCACATGCACTCACCTGCCCTGCGACGTCGCTCTAGCCGGCGATCCGCCTCCTTCCTAAGGGGGCGGGTCGTGCGGCGTCACAGCGACGTCACACGGCAGGCGGCCAATAGCAGCGGAGGGGCGGAGATGAGCAGGATGTAAACATCCCGCCCACCTTCTTCCTTCCGCATTACAGCCGGGGCGCAGGTAGGAGATGTTCCTCGCTCCTGCGGCTTCACACACAGCGATGTGTGCTACCGCAGGAACGAGGAACTACATCGTACCTGTCGCTGCACCAGCATTATGGAAATGTCGGACCCTACACCGTTGATACGATAACGACGCTTTTGTGCTCGTTAATCGTATCAAAAAGGATTTGCACACTACGATATCGCCTGCGACGCCGGATGTGCGTCACTTTCGATTTGACCCCCACCGACATCGCACCTGCGATGTCTTAGTGTGCAAAGCCCGCCTTAGTCCAGTATCCATAAGACCAACAGAACCTAATTTATTTGCCATGACCCTCTAATTATTACCTCCTGTGTGGTGAAATGAGCCTAAAGTGTGTTCCAGGATACTACCCACATTGAAACCAGTATGTCCAGAGGCACATATCATTAAATAATTTTTTTGAATATTGCCTTAAATTGCAGGATGCTTTCTGAGCTCGTCATTATTTTTATTAATGCTGTCTGAGTTTTGTATAATTGAGATGTTATATACACGTGAGAGTGTATTACACTTCATTCTGTGATTGGCTCAATATTTGTTATGTATGTTCCACTGGATTGTAATATTCCATCGTTGTTTGCATGGTTATAGTCCCTCATTTTATTTAGTATTTTATACATATTGGGGATATATTTATTGTATTAGGCAATCAGTGATAACGGCACAATATACTTTTTCGGGTATACAGTGTATAGGGCTGATATAAAAGCTAAGTTAAGCTATTTTTCCCCAAAAATTCAAGAATTATTCACAGCAACAAAAGGGCAACAGTATTTACCTGCCCAGGCTACAGACTCTAATGCACTAACAGGATTTAGCAAAACCCCTTAATAAAGATGGAGGCAAGACAGGTACAAAACACTGATGTAGCAACAACACACACTACCAATCCATGGATGAGGTGATTGCTTAGTATTAAAATTGCACACAAAAAGGCTTGCATAGGGAACTGTTCACGCAGTATCTGGTTGAGGCTATGTGCCCACAGACAAAAGATGGAGCAGATTCTTCTCCAGCAATATCTGGAGTATCTCCCAGAAAATCACACCAAAACTTTGGTGCTTTTTTGGTGCGTTTTTGTGTCCATTTTTTGTGTTTTTGGTGCGGAATTTGGTGCGGAATCTGGAATGGAATTTGGTGCGGATTTTAAACATTGTACACTGTTGTGTGTATGAATAAAGTGTGTATGAATAAAGCTAGGATTAGGTTGAGGGAAAAAAAGGTTCTTGATGTTATTTATATCAATATATGTCAAATATGCACAAAAGATGCAGGAAAAAAACCCTGTGGGAACAGACCTGCGTATTTGTTGCGAATTTGTTGTTTATTTTTGGCATCACATTCACTTGCATAGGCAAAATCCGCAGGAATAATTGACATGCTGCAGATCATTCCGCAGGGAAATCCGCACTATTTGGCAGCGGAAAAAAACAAAGCATGGGCACAAGACTTCTACAATGTCATAGAAATGGCTGGGGACTCACTGTACTGCGGATTTTGTAGAAATCCGCAGCAAATCCGTGAAAAAAATTGCGGCAAATTCTGCGATAAATCCACAGCGTGGGCACAGGGCCTTATAGCCTATTAGTGACACCCATACTACTAGATTAGGTGGTCTGCCCAGCACTATAGAAGTGCACCACACACAAACGAAGACCCTGGTTTACAAGGCGGACACTGTGAACAATTAGTGTATGGGGCTGAAAGAAGTTAAGGAGCCCGCATTTCTCTTCATTCTTCTATGGTATTTAGTGTTCGCTCACACTGGTGATGATTCTCTCATAGTTGAGAATCGGATGCAATATGCTAATGACACTCAACTCAAATTCTGCTATGAACGTGGGCCAAGTGTCATTGACTGTTATTTCGATTCTATCACATGGAAGAATTGGATCACAGGTGTGGAGAAGATGGAGAACATAATTTCTCCATTGTCTAAGTTGGTGTACATCGGACTGCACTCAGATGACATTCGAGTGCAGTCTGATGTTTTGCACGCACCCATAGACTTAGGGGTACTTTACACGTTGTGACATCGCTAGCTAGCCGAGCACGATAGCACCCGCCCCCATCGCACATACGATATGTGGTGATTGCTGCCTAGCGAACATTATCGCTGCAGCAGCTTCATACACACATACCTGCTCGGCGATGTCACTGTGACCGCCGAACTATCCCTCCTTCAAGGGGGAGGTGCATTCGGCGTCATAGCAACGTCACCGCGACGTCACTAATCGGCCGGCCAATAGAAGCGGTGGGGCGGAGATGAGCGGGACATAACATCCCGCCCACCTTCTCCCTTCCGCATTGCAGTCGGGACGCAGGTAAGGAGATGTTTGTCGCTCCTGCGAGTTTACACACAGCGATGTGTGCTGCCGCAGGAGCGACAAACAACATCGTACCTGCGGTCGACCCGACATTATGAAAATGAACGACGCTACACAGATCACCGATTTTCAATACTTTTGCAATCGTTTATCAGCGCATCTAGGATTTACACATTGCGATGTTGTTACCGGCGCCGGATGTGCGTCACTAACGATGTGAGCCCGACGATATTTTGGAAACGATGTCGCAACGTGTAAAGCCCGCCTTAGACTTGAATATTTGCGCGACGTCCAATATATGCTGCCAATCACAGTATGCAGCCATTTTTTTTCTCAAGCCTGAGAAAAAGAGTGCTAGTCAGTACTGCCCCATAGTATAATAATATCAGACTTAGGCCTATACGATAAAACATTGGATATTTAATGCCAGTGTGAGTGAACCCACATAATTTTATGTCTAACACAATAATATGATAAATATAATAATTATATGATAAACTAGTCCAGCATCCAGTCCACTTCTCCTTGGCAGCAAGACATCACTTCTGTGACCCGCATACACATTGCCTGAGGCCCAGTAGTTAGTCATACTTATTTTGAGGACCCTAGTAAGCACCAGAGGCACCCAGGATGTCAGTGTAAGAATGCTGGATGCAGAAGTATAGACTGGCTGTCGGTGAGATCTGGACCAAATGCCGAACCAGGGCAGAGTGAAATGAATTGCTCAGCTCTATAAACTATGTATCCAAAACCTGAGACAAAAGTGAAAACTTTTGTGGAAGTCTTGCAAGCCCTATCTTGAGTCAGCAGAGTCTCTAAAGCAATTTTTACTCCCCCCTCCATGGTTTTGGAAAGTGTAAGAAAGCTAATAACCTAATGTCTGATCTATAAAAACCTACTTCTTTCTGACATAAGCTAGCGGACATTCTTGTACAATTATGAACATTGAGCAGTATAGGTAGAGTCTACTTGGCTTATAATGGATACCGGAGATATGCTAGAACTTTACTTGTAGTCTACCAATAAAACATCTTTTAAGGGGGGTATGCTCCATAGCAGTTGTAATCGACCCCTTGTGTGCCTGCCTCCTGTGGTTGTGTGTTTTGTGCCCCTCATTTGTTTTCCCTGTTATTTTCTGTCTGTCCTGAATGTGTACGTTTGTGTGGAAGGAGACATAGGTATGAAAAGGGTGAAGTCAGTTGGATTTGCTCTAAGGAGCCATTGGAGGTTTGTGAGGAACATTATTGGTTTCTTTAGAAGCTGGTGATGGAATAGTAAAAGGTGAAACCTTGAATGAATCTGCCTTTACTGTGCAGCACCATTAATCCTTGCATTCTTGTAGTGTGCAAGAAAACCTGAATTACTGACAAGTGAAAAGAGTAATCCTACTGCAGCATACATGGATTCAGATGGGACATCATCTACATGAATCAGTGGTATACCCATCTTCTTCATGGCATAGCAAATGGACCTTAGTGGTCAATTTAAATGAGTTGAAGGCATATTGTGGGTATCCTTATAATATTATTAATAGGTCAAGCTTACCTTAGTTAAGACAGAAAAGAGACCATTTATTATAATTGATAGTTCCAGAATGCCTGAAATCAAATCATATCTTAAAGAGAACTGTCAGCAGATTTTTGCTATGTAAGCTAAGGACACCATGCTGTAAGAGTTAAAAAACAAAAAGCAACTATGGCTCTCTTATCTGTGTGTGAGCTATTGTTTACGAAATCTAATGGCTTTATTACCCTGTGATTACCATTACAGAATTAGAAACTCATGTTAATGGCAGTCAGTCACACCCCATGCTGTGATTGACACCTTAGGGTACCGTCACACTTTAGCGACGCAGCAGCGATCCCACCAGCGATCTGACCTGGTCAGGATCACTGCTGCATCGCTACATGGTCGCTGGTGAGCTGTCAAACAGGCAGATCTCACCAGCGACCAGTGACCAGCCCTCAGCCAGCAGCGACGTGCAAGTGACGCTGCGCTTGCACGGAGCCGGCGTCTGGAAGCTGCGGACACTGGTAACTAAGATAAACATCGGGTATGGTTACCCGATGTTTATCTTAGTTACCAGCGCACACCGCTTAGCGTGTGCAGGGAGCAGGAGCCGGCACTGGCAGCGTGAGAGCTGCGAAGGCTGGTAACGAAGGTAAATATCGGGTAACCACCTTGGTTACCCGATGTTTACCTTGGTTACAGCTTACCGCAGGCTGTCAGACGCCGGCTCCTGCTCCCTACACATTCAGGATTGTTGCTCTCTCGCTGTCACACACAGCAATGTGTGCTTATCAGCGGGAGAGCAACAATAAAAAAACGAACCAGGGCTGTGTGTAACGAGCAGCGATCTAACAGCAGGGGCCAGATCGCTGCTCAGTGTCACACACAGCGAGATCGCTAATGAGGTCACTGCTGAGTCACAAAAACCGTGACTCAGCAGCGATCTCAGTAGCGATCTCGCTGTGTGTGAAGTACCCCTTACCATCAATGCACAACCTCTATGGAGAGCCTTGTGTGGACATGGGCAGCTCCCTGGGTGCAGCTACATGCTTAAAACTCAATACTTTGATAGTGACAGATTGGCTGCACCCAGTAATCTGAGATATACTGTTGAATTCAGAATCTCTTTGCCGACATTATGTTGCTGTCAGATGAGCTAGCAAAAACCTGCTGAAAGATTCTTTTTAAAATATTCTCATTTTACTTTGGTTAAAATATTAACTATTCATTCTCTCATTCTTCTTAGATCGCATGTATGGGACTTGTGAAATTGACTGGACTAAAGCTAGTTTCTCTACAATTTATAAATCCTATATTGTTTCCATTTTTATTTGCTGTTTCTTCCTACCTGTGTTAGTTATGGTATTCTGCTATGTTTCAATAATTAACACTGTGAAATCAAGTCGTGCTTTAACTACAGAAGGAAATTTATCAGAAAGGCAAAGGAAGATGGAGAGAGACGTAACCAGGGTATGTTTCATGAGACAATTATTCCATAAATATTCAATTCAGTAGTTCCAAACTGATAATATACATATTAATTGTATGATTTTTAGACATGCTTTCAGTTATATAGCCAAAAAACAGATTTGCTCTTGCAGTCGATGCTTGAACAATTGATAAGGTCATTGGTGAAAGACAATGTAGATTATTGTACTTAGGTACCTCTGCACATTAGACTAGCATCAGTGAAAGTTGCTAATATCAGTAGTAGAGATAGCGGTGTTCGAATCGAACTGTTCTCCAATCTCAAATTCGACCTGTTTTAGGCGATGCTTGAATCGTTCGATGAACGCAAACAATTAGCTTCAAGTTCGACAGTTCGAGGTTATGTTCGATAATGGTTCAATCACCAAAAGCATAACTGGCTTTTCACAGTAATACTGTCATTCAATGTTAATACAGTGAAACATTGGTTAACAAGAACAATCCGTTCTGGGAGTGTGCTTGTTAACCAAGTTACTCGTTCAGCAAAGCATGATTTCCCATAGGAAATCATTGCAATGCAGACAATTCCTTCCACAACTTGTTAAATGTCCCATCCTGGTCCCCTATTGTGCCATTCCACACATGCACAAACACACATAAACATACACAAACATACATGCACAGACACATATTATGCTCACCTTACCTTCCATTCCATCGCCGGCCTTCTGGGACTTGCAGTTCGCTGGTACAAGATGTGTATCGGGTAACCATAGCGACCAATGCTGGAACTTCTGCTGCCAGAGCGATAACGTGAAAGGCAGGAGCCGCTTGCCTCTGATTGGCCAACGCGCTGCCTTTGAGTAGCGTCTGACAGAGGAAGTTCCTCCCTCATCGCAATGGTTACCTGATACACGTAGTTCCCCGCTACAGGATGTGTATCGGGTAACCATCGCAACGAGGGAGGAACTTCCTCTGTCAGACGCTACTCAAAACACGCTGGCCAATCAGAGGCAAGTGGCTCCTTCCTTTGATGTCAGCGCTCTGTCAGCGGAAGTTCCGGCATCGGTTGCGATGGTTACCTGATACACATCTTGTACCGGCAAACTGCAAGTCCCAGGAGACTGGCGATGGAACGGAAGGTACAGTGAGCATAATATGTGTGTGTGCATTCGTATTTGTGCATGTTTGTGTTGGCCTGCCATTGTTTTCAATGGTGTTCAAAGGTGTTCGAAAGTGTTCGGCGAACGTTCGGTGAACGTTCGACGAACACACCCGCCATTCGACAAACCAAACCGAACTCGAACACTAGGGTGGTGGCTCATCTCTAATCAGTAGGCTCAGCCGACAGTCTAATGTCAATGGAGGTCTTTCCCAACAGATGGCATTGGGGACAGAGATCTCCTGCATGTCCATTTGCAGTCTGTCAAATCTTTTATTCGCTGTGAGATTAGGGTCACTTTACATAGACTGATACTCATTACAATTATTTTTTAGTTTAAAGGGAATCTGTTAGCAGGTTTTTGCTATGTAACCTGAAGACATCATGCTGTAAGGGTTAACAGAAATTTCAGCCATGTGTCTCCTATCACAAAGTGTCTGACTCTGCCCCCCTTTGTGATTAGAAGCTTTTCTCTATAGAAATGTGCTTTGAAAGCCTGTTTTTTTAAGCTCTGCTGCTTTGTTAAAACTAAAATCTTTGATTGTATCACAACGGTTGCACCCAGTAATCTAAGGAATACAGTGTTGGATTCAGAATTTCTTTTCCTACATTATGCTGCTCACAAATGAGATAGCAAAATCCTGCTGGCAGATTTGCTTTAACTGCAGCTTAAGCCTCCTGAGACATGCATCTGACAGAGCAAAATAATCTCTTTTTGTGTCATTTTGCACTGTCTGATTATCGTGTAATAAATTATTTCAGACAATTGCAGAACTTACTAAATATTTTAAAGATGTAACCTTTATATTTATTTTACAATTCTTAGGTTTCAATTGTGATTTGCACAGCCTTCATAATTGCTTGGTCTCCATATGCTGTTATATCTATGTGGTCTGCGTGGGGATTCTATGTGCCCAGTCTTACCAGCATACTAGCAAGCCTCTTTGCTAAATCTGCTAGTTTCTATAATCCACTGATCTACTTTGGGATGAGCTCTAAATTCAGAAAAGACCTAAGTATCTTGCTTCCATGCACACAGAAGAGTGGCAAGGACCCAGTCCGACTTAAACGTTTCAAACGTCTAAAGCACAAACAGGAACCTGTACAACAATTAAGGCATAAAAAATGCATTGAAGATCCAGAACCACAAGTCGTACCATGTGAAGACTCTGGGGTGGGGAGTCCCGGGAACAGCCCCCCACTGGAAATGAAAGACGTCTGCAACTGTCATTTAGATATAGCGCCTGATAATCCTAGTTATCAATGTGATCGATTATGAATTTCTATAAATAACCAGGTTTTCTAAAAATGCATCACTTTTCTTAAGCCAAAAGTCAATGTATGCAAAGAATTAAAAAAATAAAGATCTCATTTTAATTTGCCTTATACTTAATTTCAAGTGAAATAAAATACGTTTAAACTCAACAACTTTAGAAATATCATTTCATATTCCACCTGCACTCCACAAATATGTCATGCAATACTTAAACAAATGTATAAGGAGAAAATTATCTATTACTTAAATGATGTTTTTATGTTAAACATTTTTTTAAATGTTTTATAATGGGTTTTTTCTATTTCACTATCTCAGTTAGAAATGTAGAAATTTTGCCATTTTCAAACTGATCACTATTTCAAATATTGGACCCCTACCTCTTGTTCTGTTCAACAGCCAAAACTAGCACTTATTCATTGACTTATATAAGTATTTTCTAGCCATGCTAGGTGAAGGGAGGGGGAGCAGGAGAGCTGTGCCCCTCCCCTACTGTAAATGATATATCCTGTTGTTATCCACCGTATAATAAAGGTGTTATCAGCAGCTTTTATCCTGTCTATCATTATAGTAATGCGGTAGAAGAGGAAGTATGTGTTAAGTACAGGGCTGGGCAAAGTCTAACCTGCTGGCCACATCCAGACCTCTGGCTGTTCCAGTCCTGCCAGCAGACCAGGACAAAGGGCTGAAAACAGTGAACCGTGCCCTCACCCGCCATGTGTCTGCCACCACTGCTGCCCACCGTCTGTTCTCATTGCTATTTGCATCTACAGGATGGAAACTGCAGTGAATATATTAGTGGACGGTGCCGCTGATTCTATCTTCCATCAATCAGAATGAGGCACATCAGACATGATGATGTCACATCATTGTGTGAGCTGTGCGGAGTGTCAGTGCTCCGGACGCTGGAGCTGAGCGCCAGGGGAATGGGAGCAAGGTGATAATTAGAGTTGAGCGATGTTCGATTCGAACCGTTTGACAATTTCAAATTCGAGTGATTTTGGGTGGTGTTCGAGTCGTTTGACGAACTCGAACAATTTGCTTCAAGTTCGGCAGTTCGAGTTACCGTTCGATAACGATTCGATCACCAATAGCGTGGCATTTCACAGTAAGGCTATGTGCGCATGTTGCGTATCTGCATGCGTCCTGCATCCCCAGCACAATCCCTCTCTCTTTCCTACTCACCGATCACTGGCACGGCGCTGCACAGCTGTCACAAAGCTACGGCGGCTTTTCCTCTTTTGAAAATGGCTGCCGCTCATTATTCAATCTGGTATTCCCTGCTTTCCCTACCCACCGGCGCCCATGGTTGGTTGCAGTCAGACATGCCCCCAGGCTGAGTGACAGCTGTCTTACTGCAATCAATCACAGCCGCCGGCGGGCGGGTCTATATTGTGCAGTAAAATAAATAAATAAATAATAATAATTAAAAAAAAAAACTGCGGTTCCCCCCAATTTTGATACCAGGCAAGATAAAGCCACATGGCTGGAGGCTGGTATTGTCAGGATGGAGAGCACCACATTATGGGGAACCCACCACCCTAACAATTTCAGCCAGCAGCCGCCTGGAATTGTCGCTTCCATTGGATGCAACAGTCCCGGGACTCTACCCGGCTCATCCCAAATTGCCCTGGTGCAGTGGCAATCAGGGGAATAAGGGGTTAATCATGGCAGGCGTCTTCCCGAGATACCTTCCATGATTAACCTGTAAGTGAAAGTAAATAAACACACACAACGAAAAATCCTTTATTTAGAATAAAAGCCAAAAAAACACCCTCATTTACCTCTTTATTAATCCCCAAAGAACAATCCAGGTCCGAAGTAATCCACATGACGCTTTCAGCTCTGCTACATGAAGCTGACAGGGAGCGCCGTAGCACGCGAGCGCTCTGTGTCAGATCCACGTAGCAACTAACATGAGCCACGCTGTCACCAGAGATTTCACTCAGGTAGTGCCTGCATGTGATCTCTCTCTCTCTCTGCAATACAGAGGTCAAGATTACCAAATCTTCCTTTGCTTTTCATAAAAGGCAGTGGCTCAATGGGTAGAGCTGCCGCCTAAGGAGAATTACTTCACGAGTTTGAGTCCTGGCCATCCCAGTAAAGAATTTAATTTATTTTTAAATTATTTATTTATAATTATAATTTAATTTAATTATGCACTGAGGAGAGGAGTCGGACATCACCTCTAAAATCGGAGCAGTTCACGGAAAGAGGCAGCATTGCTCTCTCATCTCTCTCCTCTCTCTTCTCTCTCCTCTCCTCTTCTCTTCTCTCTCTCATCTCTCTCTTCTCTCTTTCTCTCTCTTTCTCTCTTTTTCTCTCTCTTTCTCTCTCTTTTCTCCCTCTTTTCTCTTTCTTTTCTCTCTCTTTTCTCTCTCTGACCTGGCGATGATCAGCTGATGCGGTCACCTGACGGAATCAGCTGACACTAAGTCGAGCGGTGAGGCCGGCTTTTTACCGCCCGGCCGGCTAAACTATCAGCTGCTGCTGTCGGACAGGAGTCTGCACAGAAGTGTGTAGTTTTTTTTTTTTGTTTTTTTTTGCACTAATGCATCAGCTGATTGTATAAAAGCCTTTAATACAATCAGCTGCTGTTTCATGTGATTCAGGCCCTTGAACCTGACACATCATCTGATCGCTTTGCCTTCCAGCAAACCGATCAGATAATATTGGATCCGGATTGGACGGCATGGGACCCTTGACCCAGGATTACTGCGGAGGGGGGTTCTTTATTTCAATAAAAATGGAGTCACTAATTGTGTTGTGTTTTGTTTCTAATAAAAAAAAACACAACACACAGAAAAATATTGTTATCTGTACTAGAAATTCATGGTGGCCATATCCAATATTGGTGTGACACCATGAATTTCGGGCTTAGGGCCAGTTGATAATATACAGCTAGCCCTAACCCCATTATTACCCAACGGAGAGTAGACAGCAGCTGCAGAACTACAAGGCTCAGCATACTCCATCCAGGACTGTATGCAGGAATTTTTTGCCCCCCAAAAAAATTACGTGGACTTCGCCATGTTTTTGTATGCTAGCCAGATATAGGAGACAGCTAAAAAAAAAATGACTTGGGCTTCGCCCAAAGTTTTGTGTCCAGCCAGGTACAACTAGGCAGCTGGGGATTGGAATCCGCAGCGCAGGGTGCCCAAGCTTTTTGGGCACCCCTGCTGCGAATTGCAGTCCGCAGCCGCCCCAGAAAATGGCGCTTTCATAGAAGCGCCATCATCTGGCGCTGTATCCAACTTTTCAGCTGCCCTGATGCCGGGTGGCTCGCTGGGTAGTAATAATGGGTTAATACTAGCTTTATTTTACTAGCTAGTATTAAGCCAGAGATTCTTAATGTCAGGCAAGTTTGACTCGGCCATTAAGAATCTCCAATAAAGGGTTAAAAAAAAAGACACCACACAGAAAAAATACTTTAATAGAAATAAATACACAGACACACTTAGAGACTCCCTCTCACCCCTCCACGATCCATGGTCTTCTGTCTTCTTTCTCCTTCAACCCATGCAGCTCTGCTACATCAGACAGCACTGCATTGGAGGAAGACGCTGCTGCTCCCGTGCAGTCTAATCACTTAGTGAGTGAGCAGAGGCTGCGGATTGTAAGCGGTGACATCACCGCTGCCACCGTTGAAATAGTAATCTGACAGGCGGGTTACTATAGTAACGGTGATCTCCACTATTCACCGGCTGTGGCATCAAGTCCTTGCATGTGGGCTGACTCTGTAAAGAGCGCCGACATGCAGGAACGAAAAGCCAAGCATGTGCCCAAGCATCTCGGTACACGGAGATGCTCAAACGAGCGCCGCGTACTGGAGAGATGCACTGACAGGACCTAGCATGATGTCTAGACATGTGACCAGTCTGTAGCCAATGAGATAGTAGACACGTGACTGGTCACATTCTATGACGTCCTATCATCAGTGCTTGTTGCCGGGAGGGCGCAGCGATGATCGGAAGAAAAAGCAGAAAACAGAGTGCAGAATGCATCTCGGGGACCTGTAAGTATAATGGAAATGTTTATTAACTATATGCGTACATGTATAATATGTTTTTATGTGTTTGTTTTTTCCTGCCATTGTTTTCAATGGGGTTCGAAGGTGTTCGTCGAACGGTCATTGAACTGAGCCGGCGTTCAACGAACCGAACTCGAACATTAGGGTGGTGACTCAACACTAGTGATAATGTGTTTTTTTCATGTGTTTGGGATGTTTGCATGTATGTAGGAAGCTATGGAGGGCTCAGAAATGTATATAGAAGGCTATGTGAGGGCTCATGCTGTATATATGAGGCTAAGTGGGGCTTAAAATGTGCATAGGAGGCTATTTTGGGGCTTAAAGTATATAAGAGACAATGTGGGGCTCATGCTGTATATATGAGGCTATATGGGGGTTCATAAGGTATACAGAAGGCAATATGGGAGCTTATGCGGTATTTAGAAAGCTAAGTGGATCTCATTCTGTGTATAAGGATTATAAAGTGGCTCATATGGTATGTATGGGATGTGTCAAGGCTCATACTGTATATAGAGGGCTGTGTTGTGGCTCATACTGTATATAGGGAGACTGTGTATGTGCTCATATGGTATTTAGAGAGGCAAATGTTGAGGAACAGATCCAGCATCATGACCCAAAATTGGTATAAGATAAAAACTGCCTTTATTTCTTAAACATCTTATGCGTATGAGATGAGTTTTACGTGTTTCGAACCTGAGAAGGTTTTTTTTTCCTTTAAACGACCGCTGGTCATAACGGTATGTCCTAAGCCATATAGTTTTAATCATCGGCGGCTGCTGTGGGCAGCTGGTTGTGGTTCTTGCACATGTCAACTGATTTGAGCAGCTGACATGTGTGCCTCACAGGCACTGGTGGATCCGTGATCAACTCGCACCTGTTAACCCCTTAAATCGCACTGTCAAAATGTGACAGAGCGATTTATATCCCCTCTGCGGTAAATCTTTACTCATTCGGCCCCATTGGTAGCGCTGTGATGACTCCTGTAACTATCATGACTCACTTCCTGTTTCACTCGGCTGAGTACTGCCAATAACGAAAGATGAGTATTTCTGGTGATTGACAGCTGTGTAATTGTGGTCAACAAAAATGAATGAGCAACCAGACTGCTGACAATAAAAAAAAAAGTTAAAAAAGTTTTAAAAAATAAGAAAACTTAAAAGTTCAGATCACCCTCCCTTTCGCCCCATTGAAAATTAAAAAGTTAAAAAAAATACACAGATTTGGTGTTGCCGCGTTCAGAAATGCCCGATCTATCAAAATATAAAATTGATTAACCTGATCAGTAAACGGCGTAGTGCCAAAAAAATTCCAAATGACAAAATTATGTTTTTTGGTCACTGCAAACTTTGCGCAAAATGCAATAACAGGCGATCAAAACATAGAATCTGCGCAAAAATGGTACAATTAAAAACGTCAGTTTCAGCTGCAAAAAGTAAGCCATCACTCAGCCACAGATCCCGATGAATGAGAACTCTACGGGTTAGACACTTTTTTTGGACAAACTTCTAAAAAAAATATAACTCCTTAGATAAAAGTTAAACTATACATGTTTGGTGTCTACAAACTCGTACCAACCTGTGGCATCACGCCAACATATCAGTTTTACCATATAGTGAACATGGTGAATAAAATATCCCAAAAACAATCATGCAATTGAACTTTCTTTGCAGATTTTAAGCACTTGAAATTTTTTTTGGTGTTTTCCAATACGCTATATGGTAAAATGTATGGTTTCTTTTAAAAGTACAACTTGTTCCACTATAACCATACTGGTCCAAAGAATAAACCTGTGTTGTTACTTTTACCAAATAGTAAATGGCACAAACAAAATGCAAAAAACAATTGCTGCTTTATGTTAATTCTTCATTTACCATATGCCCATATAAATTCTATTTCCCCACTAAGTGGTCCAGCTTCAAAACATTAATACAAAACACTATGATTTGGTTTAGTTAATTCCCAAACCAAAAAAAGCTATAGAAATCAGTATCTCATTAAAATAATTTTTATTACAAATATCAAAAAGTTTATTAATACATACAATAATAAAAAAAAAAAATTTCCAAAGGAGTTCCACTTTAATACAACAAGGGACACGAGGGGTTAATAAGGAATATATATTAATTACTCATATAAATAGATTTTAATAATTTATTTAATAATATATATCCCAATGAGTGATCAGTCTGTTCTATAAATATAATTAAATATGCATATAATTAATGTATATATAAATAAGCATAAATATCTCTGGTTAAACTCACTTCAATCACGTGAACCAATTAATTTAAATAAATAAATAGAAAAATATAATAAGGTGTATATAGATAAATAAATAAACTGCACTACTTATAGAGTGCTTAGTTTTATATAATTATTCACCAAATTTTTAAATAAGTGCAGAAACATATATTCTATGTAATATGGCTCACATCATTAAGGATTCCCCAGAGATATTCAGGCTCAACAATTCCATATAGTCGCTCACCATGCATATGTTATAACAGACCAGCAACTGCAGTGTCTAGATCACCCAAAATTGAAAGCTTATTGCTGATTAAGTACAATGTGCAGGATATACGCTACTCCCTGTTACAAGTGACGGACCAGCCGTGTTCACCATAAACACATAGAAGGCATAAAAAACCCGCACAGTACTTACTATAACTCCCTCCACGTCCCGTCACCCCAACATGTTTCGCCTTTTCTTCTTCGGGGGGCGTATTAACTAAACCAAATCATAGTGTTTTGTTTTATGTTAATTCTGCCTACCAAAAATGAGAATAAAAAAAAAATCCAAAAATGTTTTGTGCTCGAAAATGGTACCAATAGAAACGTCAATTCGTCCTGAAAAAAAGATATCACATGGCTCCCCAAATGCGACATGGTATCCGCTATCTATTCCAGACAATTGTGCGCTCTAAAATTCAAATGGCGCTCCGTCCATTCCAAGCCCTGCCACATGCCCAGACAGTTGATTTCCACCACATATGAGGTATCACCAAACTCAGGAGAAATTGCACAATAAAAATTAAGGTGTATTTTGTCCTGATACCCTTGTGATAAAAGCTACCTGGTTGAAGTAACAAATTTATGGTAAAAAATGTTTTTATTATTTTCACGGCTCAATGTTATAAAATTCTCTGAGCCCCAGGGGGTTCAAAGTTCTCTCCAAATATCTAGGTTAGTTTCCAAAACATGGTCACATGTTGGTGAGATTCACTGTTTAGGCACCTCAGGGGGGTCTCCAAAAGCAACATGGTGTCCGCTAATGATTCCAGCCAATTTTGCTTTAAAAAATTCTAATGGCGTTCCTTCACTTCCAAGCCCTGCCTAATGCCCATACAGTTGATTTCCACCACATATTAGGAATCAGCGTACTCAGGAAAAATTTCACAACAAATTGTATGATGCATTTTTTCCTATTACCCTTGTGAAAATGCCAAATTTGAGGCTAATGTAACATTTTTGTGGGGAAAAGTAAAATTTTCATTTTTTTACTTCCTCATTACTTTAGTCCCTGTGAAGCCCCTAAACGGTTAATAAACTTCTTGGATGTGGTTTTGAGCAGTGTGAGGTCTGCAGTTTTTGGAATGATGTCACTTTTGGGTATTTTCTGTCACCTAGGCCTCTTAAAGTCACTCCGGATATAATGTGGTCCCTAAGAAAAAAAAGGGTTTTGTAATTTTTGTTAGAAAAATGAGAAATTGCTTCTGAACTTTGAACCCTTCTAGCTTCTTAAACAAAAAGGTTATGTTTCAAAAATTGCACTGCTGTAAAGTAAACATGTGGGAAATGTATTTAGTAACTATTTTGTGTGACAAAACTCTCTAGTTTAAAGGTACTTAAAAGTTTGAAACTTGCAAAATTTTTGCCAAATTTCTTATATTTTCATAAATAAACGCATTAAATATCGGTCTAAATTTACAATTATCATGAAGTACAATATGTCATGAAAAAACAATCTGAGAATCACCAGAATCCGTTGAACCATTCCAGAGTTATAACCTGTCAAAGTGACACTGGTCAGAAATTAAAAAATTGGCCCGGCCACAAAGGCAAAAACAGACTCTGGCACGAAAGTGTTAATATTAATATTGAGAAGAATTAGTTTCAGTTTATTGGTTCGGCCCTCCACAAGAGTCACGATCTGTTATGTGGCGCCTTGGGAAAATGAATTGCCCACCCCTCGTGCCCACCCCTGGTCTAGCATAATGGCTCATTTAGATGGATACATAACCAAGATTAGCTACATGCAAACTGATTAATAGTCATTTCATGGCCAGTTCGGACAGGAAAGGCTGACTGCACCTCTATGCTCACAGATAGCCCAAGTAATAATATCGCTCTGTGCATATAGAACATCATATCATTCATCAGCAATACATGTTTTGTTTACACTGAACAATGTGCTGCTAAGAGCAGTGATTTTTAAGCTTACATAAAAATCATTTAAGCCAACAAACGAGCATTTTCTCAGTTCATCTGGTGACTGCAGACCAATTAATTCAAGCTGTTGATAGGGAAATGAGTGTTTTATAGATATAGTCATTTCCAATTAGTGGCCTGCTTAAATAGATCTATTAATTGTTTTATTCTATGTTATATAAATTTATTTTAGAGTTGATCAAAAGATTCACAGGACCTTGGTCCAGCAACCACACTAGTTGTCCATAGCCACCAGAATACAGTAGAAACCAGCAATCGCTGCATTCAAGTGCCTGTGTGAGAGATTGATAGCAGCATTTAAATAATTAACAGCAGCAATTGAAAAATTGCTCCAGCCACTGCTGTTAGGCACAGATGCTAGCTATGTAACATCAGCCATGTTTGGAAAAAGATCAGCACCTGAGCTCCTTCCACACACAGGAACCCCAGCTCTCATGTTCCTAGTGTATATTGAATTCCAGAAAATTGAAGGTACCAATAATAATTGTTATATGAAAAAATGTAATGTGTGGGGGTACTATTACTATGTACTATAACTGTAGAAAAATTAAAGTTATCTGCATACTCAAAGGTGGGACATTATTACTTTGCTAGGCTGTAGGGATGAGTGAACCTGAACTAAAAGGTTCGGGGTCTGTACTGAACACATGGTGTTCGTGCACACGACCCCGAACATGAACTTCCTGGGACATTCGTGTTATGGCTCGTATTACAGTTCGGGTCCAGGGGCTGTTAAAAAAAAAACACATTACAGGTCCTGCGACGTCCTGCAGACTCTCCCTCCCAGCATTTCTGCTTCTGTGTCCGTCCGTTCATTGCTGTTCCCCCCCGGTAAGCACCTTAGGCTAAAAGGACCTGCCGTGACCGTGACGTCATACCCATGTGACCAATCACGTGTGAATGTTGTATTACCTCATTGGCTACTGACTGGTGACGTGAGTATGACATCATCAAAGGTCCTGGCACGCCGTGATGTGAGTGACATCGCACCACGACACACAATCTCCCGACGGCAGCGGGTCAGCTGCATGTATTTCCACAGCTAAGGCGCTGCTGTCGGAAGAATGGGGTGATGCAATGCAAGAATGCATGAGTCATCCCCTCACTGTCAGCGTCTGCTTCATTGCTCTGTGCAGAGCGATGTAGCAGACCTGACATGGCTCTCTGTGCTTCTCACTGTGTATAGACAGTCTATACAAAGTGATGAAGCAGAGTTGAAATTGCGCTTTGCTTCTCACGGTATATAGACTATGTCTGTACAGAGTGATGAAGCTGACATGGCTGTCCCTGTGGATTACGTCGGACTAAGGATTTTTTATAATAAAGGTGGAGTCTCTAAATGTTTTTTGTTTGATTTCTAATAAAAAAAAATTCTCTGTTGTGTTTCTTTTACTGTTTTCTAGAAATTCATCGTGGCCATATCTAATTTGGTGTGACACCATAAATTTCAGGCTTAGTACCATCTGAGAAAACAAAGCTGGTATTAACCCCTTTATTACCCAGCGAGCCACTGCCATGACGGCCGCTGGACGAGGGGGGTAAAGCGCCCAGAAATGGTGCTAAGAAACAATGCACTATTTCCAGGGGAGGCTGCGGGCTGCAGAGAATTCCAGCTCCCAACTGCCTGGCTTTACCTGACTGGCGATCAAAATACAGCGGGAGCCCACGCATTTGTTTTTTGTTTAATAATTTTTTACAATAAAGAAAAATTAATGGGCATCCCTGTATTTTGATTGCCAGCCAAGGTAATGCCAGGCAGATGGGGGTGGCAGGCTGTAGCCGTCCGCTTTATCTGCACTGAGAATCAAAAATACTGCGGAGTGCTAAGTCATTTTTTTAATGATTTATTTATTTTTACAGTACTGTGATGTCAGGCAATCAAAATACAGGGAAGCCCATTTTTTTTTCGTTATTCAAATAAATAATTTAAAAAAAATGCTTGGGCTCCCGCTGCATTTTATGTATTGCTAGCTAAGGGTAATCCAATCAGCTACTGGCTGCTAACCCCCACTGCTTGGTGTTACCTTCATTGGCAATGGAAAATCCAGGGAAGCGTTTTTTTTTTTTTAAGTTTTTTGCCAAAAAACAAAAAAAAAAATAAAAAAAATTACGTGGGCTTCGCCATACTTTTGTATGCTAGCTAGGTACAGCAGGCAGGTACGGACTGCCCCCAACCTCCTAGCTGCCTATTTGTACCCGTCTGGGAACCAAAAATATAGCAAAACCCCTTTTTTTTAATTATTTCATGAAGTTCATGATATAATTAAAAAAAAAAAGACATGGGCTTCGGCCCATTTTTGTGTCCAGCCAGGTACAACTAGGCAGCTGGGGATTGGAATCCGCAGCGCAGGTTAGGCCAAGCTTTCTGCCCCCCGCTGCGCATTGCAGTCCGCAGCCGCCCCAGAAAATGGCGCTTTCATACAAGCGTCATCTTCTGGCGCTGTATCCAACTCTTCCAGTGGCCCTGATGAGGGTGGCATGCTGGGTAATAAGGGGTTAATACTAGCTTTGTTTACTAGCTAATATTAAGCCAGAGATTCATCATTTCTTAATGTCAGGCAAGTTTGACCTGACCATTAGGAATCTCCAATAAAGGGTTAAAAAAAGACACCACACAGAAAAAAAAATACTTTATTAGAAATAAATACACAGACACACTTAGAGACTCCATGTTTATTACTCCCTCTCACCCCTCCATGATCCTGGTCTTCTATCTTCTTTCTCCTTCAACCCAAGCAACTCTGCTACATCAGATAGCACTGCATGGGAGGAAGAACGCTGCTGCTCCCCGTGTAGACTAATCACTCAATGAGTAAGCAGAGGCTACGGGTTGGTAAGTGGTGATGTCACCGCTGCCACCGTTGCAGTAGTAACCTGACAGGTGGGTTACTATAGCAATAGTGATCTCCGATCACCTGATTCCCAGCGCCGCTATTCACCGGCTGTGCAGCCAGTCCCTGCATGTGGGCTGACTCTGTAAAGAACGCCGACATGCAGGGTAGGGGAGTCAAGCATCGTCGAGCACCGCATACTGTTGAGATGCACTCACAGGACCTAGCATGACATCATAGCCATGTGACCAGTCTGTAGCCAATGAAATAATACACACGTGACTGGTCACATGCTATGACGTCACTGACGGTCCTATCATCAGTGCTGGTTACCGGGAGGGCACAGCGATGATCGGAAGGAGAAGCGGCGGGAGTCTGCAGGACGCGTCGCGGGACCTGTAAGTATAGTGACAATGTTTATTATTAACTGTATCCTTTATTTTACAGCCCCCCGCCGACCCATCACATAACTGTAAAGTCCAACTTTGGTGTTCGAACACAAGTTCGTGTTATATCAGAACCCGAACTTAACAAAATGTTCGGGGAGTCTCCCGAACACCGAACATCGGGGGGTTCGCCCATCCCTACTAGAGATGAGCGAGTTTCTGAAGACTCGAGTTCGGTTCGGTTCGTCAAACGGACGACCCGGTCGAGTTTGGTTCGACGAACCGTTCGACGAACCTCTCGAACCCCATTGAAAACAATGGGAGGCAAACACAAACACATAAAAACACATAGACAACACCTTCAAAGGTGTCCAAAAGGTGACAAACAACTCCCAAGACACCACAAACACATGGGAAAGTGACAAGGACATATACTCATGCAAAAACAAAACAGCTGGACGAGGAAAAAGAGGAGGAGACACAGATATAATTATGTCATGCCCTTCTAAAATCATGTAAAACACAGCAAGGGGACTCCAAGCTGAGTCTCCCTTTTTTCCAAAAATTGGGCCTCACAGACACCACTTCAGTGGCATCACTTGTGCCCCAGTTGCAAACTTGACAGGTAGATTTGCATCAACCACATTCAAAAATACGACAGCCTTAACTGTCCCCAGGATGACACCGGGATACGTAGCAAAGTCTTTGCTGAACCATGACTTGTTCATCCTGGCTCATTTTTAAAAACATCGCAAGGGGACTCCAAGCAGAGTCTCCCTTTTTTCCAAAAATTGGGCCCCACAGACAACACTTCAGTGGCATCACTTGTGCCCCTGTTGCAAACTTGACAGGTAGATTTGCATCAAGCATATTCCAAAATACGCCAGCCTTAACTGACCCTAGGATGATGTGTCACCCAGGGATAGGGGGTAATCAGAGCCAGGCCAATGGTGTCGCTTCTAGAGATATCACAGTGGCGTGATCCGGTCTGTTATCCCAGGCTCCACAACAAAAAGGGGAATATGTAAAGGGGGATTGTCTGTGATGCCACCCGTGGGTTGCGGGGATGAGATCTTGGCACCGCCGCTGCCTCTGGGGACCATGCCCGGGACTGATGGTGTGGGGCATCAAGGTGGGATCCCCTCCATGGGTAGGGGAGTTGTAGTCCCGGGGCCCAATTGGGAGTTGTGGTGGTGGCAGGGATTGCAGGGAGCAGGAAACTCACAGTTCGGTTGTCTTGGTGTTGGATGAAGCTAGGCTGATGTGTGTGGTCATAAAACACTGAGTCCTTTGTAAACCAACTTGCCAAATGGGCGGTCACCGTTGGCGGGTGACTTCGGGTCCCACACCCAGATGTACAGCCAGGTGCCCTTCCTTCCACACTCTCTGTCTGTCTCTCTCTTGTCTGGACTAGTCCGTTTAAATGGCCTCCGGATTGGGTCCCTCTCCCGGCACCGGTGGGCTACAACCCTGTCCCGGTTGCCTCAGGTTCCTCGCTGCCGGATCTCCATTGCCTGTGGCCCTCACAGCCACCTAGTCCGGTAGTCCAGGGCTCCAACCCCGGCTACCACTTTCTCCGGGGATCTGCAAGCCTCCCCTGTCAGCTTTCCACTGACTACAGCACAACTGAACTAAATTCTGCTCTGTCACTTCCTTAACTTCTCTCGCCCCCTCCCTTTTCCTAGGGAGGGGGTGAGTAGGGCCTGATTGGCTGGTGTACATCTGGGTGGGGGTTGTGTAGCTGCCAAGGAGGATTAAATCTTTCTGTGACTACCTGGATTTGCCAGGGCATCACAATGACACCGGGGTAGGTAGCAAAGTCTTTGCTGAACCATGACTTGTTCATCTTTGCTCATTTTTAAAATCACCGCAAGGTGACTCCAAGCAGAGTCTCACTTTTTTCCAACAATTGGGCCCAACAGACAACATTTCAGTGAGATCACTTGTGCCCCAGTTGCAAACTTGACAGGTAGATTTGCATCAAGCACATTTAAAAATACGCAAGCCTTAACTGACCCCAGGATGACACAGGGGTAGGTAGCAAAGTCTTTGCTGAACCATGACTTGTTCATCTCGGCTCGTTTTTAAAAACACCGCAAGGGGACTCCAAGCAGAGTCTTCCTTTTTTCCAACAATTGGGCCCCACCGACACCACTTCAGTGGCATCACTTGTGCCCCAGTTGCAAACTTGACAGGTAGATTTGCACCAAGCACATTCAAAAATACGCCAGCCTTTACTCTCCCCAGGATGACACAGGGGTAGTAAAGTCCTTGCGGATCCATGACTTGTTCATCTTGATGAACGTTAGTCTGTCCACATTGTCACTGGACAGACGCGTGCGCTTATCTGTCAGCACACACCCAGCAGCACTGAAGACACGTTCTGAGACAATGCTGGCTGCGGGACACGACAAGATCTCCAAGGTGTAAGTGGTGAGCTCAGGCTATTTTTCAAGATTGAAAGCCCAAAATGAGCAAGGCTCCAGTTGCACAGTCATGGCATCGATGTTCATTTGGAGATACTCCTGTATCATCCTCCCCAGCCGTTGACCATGTGTCAGACTTCTTGTCTCTTGTGGCCTTGCATTGGATGGTCTAAAAAAATTATGAAACAATTCCATAAAATTGCTTTTACCAGCACCAGATACGGTGTTGCTGGTACGGTTTGACTGATAATGACGATACAGTCCCATGTTTGGCAAGTTACAATTGGGAGATTCACTCCGTGCACCACTGGTATTTGGTGGAAAAGCCAAGCTAAGATTGAGTAATAGCTTCTGCTGATACTCCTGCATACGTGCGTCCCTTTCTATGCCTGGAATTATTTCTCCAAATTTGGACTTGTACCGGGGATCTAATAGTGTGGCAACCCAGTAGTCATCATCACTTCTAATTCGGACAATCCGAGGGTCATGTTGTAGGTAGTGCAGCAAGAAGGCACTCATGTGTCTTGCGCATCCATGCGGACCAAGTCCTTGCTGTGTTTGTGGCGGTGAGGTGATAACCATGCTTTCTTCCTCTGACATCTCCCCCCAACCTCGTTCAACTAAAATTTGACCAAGGTCTCCCTCATCTGCTGAGTCTTCCATGTCCATCGAGAGTTCGTCCTCCATTTCTTCCTGGGCTCTTGCACCTTCCTCAGCATTTCTGCTGCTACCATGCGCCCTTGTTAATCCCTCTCCACCAGGTTCCCATGCCTGCCACCTTGGTGATGCTGAACGTCTGGACCTTGTAGATGTTGGTATCCCTTGCGCATATGAATCTCCTGTACTTCCTCCCCTTTCTCTTGTCCCACCACCTGACTCCGAATAGTGTTTAGCATGTACTCCAGCATGTAAATGACTGGAATTGTCATGCTGATATTGGCATTTTCAGCGCTAAACATATTCGTCGCCATGTCGAAACTGTGCAGAAGGGTGCATAGGTCCTTGATCTGAGACCACTCCAGCAGTGTGATCTGCCCCACCTTTGCATCTCATTGGCCCAGGCTATACATCATAACGTATTGCACCAGGGCTCGGCGGTGCTGCCTCAGTCGCTGCAACATGTAGAGAGTCGAATTCCAGCGTGTCTGCACATCGCATTTCAGGCGATGAACCGGCAGACCGAAAGACTTCTGGAGCGATGCAAGCCAGTCAGCTGTGCCGGTTAAATGGCGGAAGTGAGCAGAGAGTGACCGTGCCCTTTGCAGAAGCCCATCTAGGCTGGGATAGTGGGTTAAAAATTGCTGGACAACAAGGTTCAACACGTGAGCCATACAAGGCACGTGTGTCACCTTGCCCCGGTGAAGGGCCGCACCCAGGTTTGCAGCATTGTCGCCCATGGCCTTCCCTGGCTGCAGGTTGAGTGGAGACAACCATTTACTAAACTCGCTTGCAAGAGCTGACCACAACTCCTCAGCTGTGTGACTCTTATTTCCAAGACATTTCAAGGTAAAGACCGCCTGCCGCCTGATGCCGTTGAGCTCTGCTGCCAGAATAGTAAGGAGGTGTGCGGGATTCCTTGTGCGCAGTTACAATGCGGGTGGCCTGACCAGGCAGGCTTGGGGCAGAGGAGGAGGACCCAGACGAGCTTGATGAGGCAGAAGCAGTGGAGGAACTTCGACATACAGAGGATTGACGCAAGATTTCTTCAGCAGACCCTTCTCCATCTCTCACCATAGTTACCCAGTGCCCAGTCAGCGACATGTAATGCCCCTGTCCATGCTTACTGGTCCAAGTATCGTTGGTGAAATGCACCCTGTCACACACAGAGTTTCTCAAGCAAGCAGTGATGTTCTGTGCGACATGCTGGTGTAGCGCAGGCACACCTTTCTTGGAGAAGTAGTGCCGACTGGGCATCTGGTACTAGGGCACTGCAACTGACATAAGGTCTCGAAAATCCTCTGTGTCCACCAGGCGGAAAGGCAGCATTTCAGTAGCCAAGAGCTTACAGAGGGATAAAGTCAACCTCTTAGCTTTGTCATGGCTTGGAGGAAAGGGCCTTTTATTGGTCCACATCTGAGGGACCGAGATCTGGCTGCTGTGCGGAGACGGTGTGGAGTAGGGTGTCCCTAGAAAACTGCAGGTCTGTGAGGAAAGTGCAGGCGGAGATATGATGTTGCCTTCATCCAAAGTTGGTGCTCTGGATGTCTGAGAGAGTTCTACACCAGCACTTGTTTCCCCTCCCAAAACAACTGACGACCTGCCAAGCAAACTGCCTGTTGCGGTTAAAGAGGTGGAATGTCTGCATGGTGAGCTTTCCACATGTGACGATTCATGGAAGAAGTTGTCAAACTAGTAAGGTTTTGGCCTCTACTTATAGATTGGCGACAAATCTTGATTCAGATCACATGATTTGGGACATCCTTTGCGATGTCAAAAAAGGACCAGGCTAGGCAAGGCTTAGAGCCCATGCGACTTGCAGAGTCACCCCAACTTGTGCTCAGAGTCAGAGTTGTGGCTGAGGATGCAGTTGTTGACATGCTTCCAGTACTCCTACTCTGTCCAGGAAGGCGCAAGGTAACTTCGTCATTAGTCACATCCTCCTCCACCACCTCTGTTGACCTCCTCGAGTGCTTGACTGTGGGTTGATAGTAAGTGGGATCTAGAACTTCATCATCAAGCGTTGTGTTTGCACCCCCCTCGCTCTCAGACCTAACCTCTTCCTGCCCTGACTGAATATTTAAGTTGTCATCCCAATCAGGTATCTGCGTCTCATCGTTATCAGTATGTTCCTCATTGTCTCCACCAACAGGTGTTACAGTTTGGGAATGAGTGTCTACATTATGCTCAGAAACTTGGTCATCAGGGCCTGAATCTGACTCACAAAGCTTCTGGGCATCACTGCAGACCATTTCCTGGTCTTTACTCACTGTAGGTTTGGAGCAGACCTCTGATTCCCAGGCTATAGTGTGACTGAACAGCTCTGCAGACTCAGCCATCTCTGTTACACCATACTCTGCAGGGCGGGTGGAGACTTGAGAGCTAGGAGAAAGCAAGTGCGATTGGGGTGACAACTCAGAGGACTGTTGTTTTTTGGATGTTGAAGTTGAGGTGGAGGAGAGGACACTTGTTGGAACACTTGAGATCCATTCAAGCATGTTCTTTTTTTGTGCATCATCTACCTTTGTTACAGTTGTTCGGTTCCGTAAAAAAGGTAGCACATCCGATTGTCCACGGAAAGTAGTAGACATCTTACTTTTGCTGGAAGATGGCCTTTCTTCAGCAGATGTTAATGTAGCTTTCCCACCTACCCCACGGACACAAACTTTTTTTTCCTTTTCCAACACGCCTTTTCCCCTTTCCACCAGCATCTGTCCTTTTGCCACTCATTTTGTTAGCAACAAGATTGGACAATTAAAATGTGGTAGCAAAAATGGAGAGGTAGTGGACAATGCAGATGTGGTCTAGCTTTATTGACAGCTGAAGAACCAACACTGACTATCTTAGTCAATTTTAGTATGTCCTTAACAGTGGCAGCATAGTTTGCAATTAGAATTGCGTAGCAAAAATGGACAGGTGTGTAGCATGCACAGGTGCTGTACCGTGATTGGCAGCAAAGGAACACTAAGGTAGTATCAGAGTCAATTTTAGTATGCCCCTAACAGTGGCAGCACAGTTTGCAATTAGAATTGTGTAGCAAAAATGGGCAGGTGAGTAGAATGCACGGGTGCTATGGGTCAGTGAACAGCAAAGGAACACTAACTTAGTATTCCAGACACTTTTAGGATGCCAGAAAAAGTGTCAGCTCTTTGGGGAAATAAAATAGCGTGTCAAAAATGGGCAGGTGTGTAGAATGCACTGGTGCTGTGAGTCAGTGGACAGCAAAGGAAGCCTCACTTTCTATCCCTGCTAATGAAAAAATACAGCAAGGAATTGCCTGAGCTGAGGTAGCCAGACGCTGTTATCTAAAGCCCTACACAGCGTTTGCACGGATCTACCTAGCAGCTATGGCTATGAACGCCTGTAAATCAGGGCTGAAATAACCAGTAGTCCCTAATCCCTAAAGCGCTGTGTAAATTGCACTGCATCTCTGTAGCGCACACAGCAGCAGCAGCAGCGGGGGTGGTGACTGTCACCCACATGCAGCAGAGAGATAATGGTGGCGACATGGAAAATGGCCGTGTCTTATAAGGCAAGGACATGTGACATGCACAGCCTATGACAAATGCCCTTGCTTGTCTGGCAAAAATCCACTTTGCAGTGTGTGTGTCTCTGTGATTTGCTGACAGCCTGGCCCGCCCCACTCTACGCGCAATTAGGGAAAAAAAAAAGGCGATTGGCATTCTCTCAGCACTCAGCAGCAGCACTGATCTAAACCCCACCCCCCCCCGCACACTATACGCTAAATTTTGATAATAGCGGGATTCACAGTGACTCACACTATTACAGTGAAAAGCCAGCTACTAACTAGCTAGGCTTTTTGTTGATCGGACCGTTTTCGAATGCTACTCGAGCTGTCGAGCTTTTAGCAAAAGGCTCGAGTTCGTTGAACGTCTCGAACACCCCCCAAAATCACTCGAACATGAAATTGGTGAACTTTGAGCCTGGAACATCGCTCATCTCTAATCCCTACTAAGCTGCCTTCACACCTCCTTAAAAGAACACGTATGTACCATGGTCATCAGTGTTTTGCATCAGTGTTTCATCCAAACGTCCATTTTTACCATCAGTGTGTCATCGTTAGAGATGAGCGAACCTCCCAAGGTTTGGTTCTTGTTCGTTGAGTTAAACTGTGTCCGCCGAACAGTTCGCCCAAATATTTAACAAACATATCCAAACCCATTAAATTCAATGGGAGGCAATAACAATGGCATAGACAACACCTTTAGGGGGTCCAAAAGCTGCAACAATAGCTCAAACCATTTTACAGTGGAGCCACACTGTTGTGGCACAGCCATTAACTTCCTAGACTAATAACATAAGAAATATTGGATGAGTGACATCAGTAGGCCGCCCTGCCACTGCAGACAAGCTATAACTTGGAGACGCATCTTGGATTCTCTACATTTCCAAAAATTAGAGGCAGAAAGCAGGACAGTGGCATCAATTGCACCACAGTAACCATAGTGTTTTGGCCTAACAGTGAGCCATGGACCATGCACCAGACAGGGTCTTGCCCAGCATTTAAAGCTTTCAAATCAAGAGGTGGGTGGACGGATGAGTGACAGGTGTAGGCCTGTTGCTCTGAGAACCCTGCCACTACAGACAAGATACAAGTTGGAGACGCATCTTGGAGTATCCACATTTCCAAAATTTGGAGGCAGGCAGCAGGACAGTGGCATCAATTGTCTATAGTACCCATAGTGTCGTTGCACAACAGTCAGGCATGAGTAATGACCACACAGGGCTGGTCATCATGACTCAGTATGAAGCAAAAGGAGGAGGAATAGGAGAAATGTTAGGTGCTTCATACATATAAAAAGCAGAATTGTAAATGTCTGCATCATTGTCGCACACAGCCTTCCCTGGCTGCTGGTTGAGTGGAGACAACCATTGATGAAACTTGGTCTCCAGAGCTAACCGTCCACAACTCCTCAGCGGTGTGACTCACATTTCCCAAACATTTCAAATTAAAGATTTGACCGCCTGATGGCGTTGAGCTCTTCTGCCAGCATCGTAAGGAGGTGTGCAGGATTCCTTGTGAACAGTTACAGGTTTTGAGTAGAGGTTGAGGACCTAAACGAGGTTGAGGAGGCAGAAGCAGTGTAGTAACTTCTACATATAGAGGAAGGATTGAAACACAACTCGTGGGGATGGCAAGGCTTGTATAACAGACCCTTCTCCATCTCTCTCCATAGTTACCCAGTGCCCAGTCAGCGACATGTATCGCCACTGTCCAGGCTTACTGGTCCAAGTATCTGTGGTGAAATGCACCCTGTCACACACAGAGTTTCTCAATAGAGCGGTGATGTTGTGTGCGACATGCTGGTGTAGCGCGGGTACACCTTTCTTGGAGAAGGAGTGGCGACTGGGCATCGGCTCTTTTGGGGCACTGCGACGTGCATAAGGTCTCGAAAATCCTCTGTGTAAAAAGGGTGGAAAGGCAGCATTTCTGTAGTCAACAGTTTACAGATGCTGAAAGTCAACCTCTTTGGCATGTCATGCCCTTCTAAAATCATGTAAAACACAGCAAGGGGACTCCAACCACAGTCTCCCTCGTTTCCAAAAATTGGGCCACACACACACACACACACACACACACACACAGACCAATTCACTGGCATCAGTTGTCCCCCAGTTGCAAACTTAAAAAGATGATTTGCATGAAGCACTCTCAAAAATACACCAGCCCTTCGCCTCCACTGGATTACACAGGGATAGAAAAGTCCTCTGTGATCTATGACTTGTTCATCTTGGTTAATTTTTCAAAAGCAAGGGGACTCCAACCACAGTCTCCCTCGTTTCCAAAAATTGGGCCACACACACATCACTTCACTAGCATCAGTTGTCCCCCAGTTGCAATCTTAAAAAGATGCTTTGCATGAAGCACTCTCAAAAATACACCAGCCTTTTACCTCCCCTGGATGACACAGGGGTAGAAAAGTCCTCTGTGATCCATGACTTGTTCATCTTGATGAACGTTAGTCTGTCCACATTGTCACTGGACAGACGTGTGTGCTTATCTGTCAGCACACACCCAGCAGCACTGAATACACGTTCCGAGAGAATGCTGGCTGTGGGACACGACAAGATCCCCAAGGCGTAAGTGGTGAGCTCAGGCAATTTATCCAGATTGGAAGCCCAAAATAAGCAAGGCTCAAGTTGCACAGTAATGGCATCGATGTTCACTTGCAGATACTCCGATATCTGAGTCTCCTCCTCTTTTCACTCATCCAGCTCTTTTGTTTTCACATGAGTATATGTCCTTGTCACTTTCCCATGTGATTGTGGTGTCTTGGGAGTTGTTTGTCACCTTTTGGACACCTTTGAAGGTGTTTTTATGTGTTTGTGTTTGCCTGCCATTGTTTTCAATGTGGTTCGAGTGGTTCGTTGAACGGTTCATCAAATGTTCGTCGAACGGAGCCTCCGTTCGATGAACTGAACCAAACGCAAACGCCAGGGGGGTGGCTCATCTCTAGTAATAATGAGAAATAAAAAACAGGAAAAAATTATTGAACACATTAAGAAAGAGAGGTGCAAAAAGTCATGGAAAGTCATGACACCAGCAGAAATCTATTAGTAATTAGAAAGAAATACTGCCACTTATTGAAACATATTATCAACTGGTTCGATTGATGGTCTATAAAAAGGTATCACATTATGAAGGTGCCAAATAAGAAACATCCCGCGATGGATAAAACCAGTATCTCAAGACATTCACAACCATACTGATGGATTGGTTAAAGATGAATTTCTATACTACTGAAGCTTCCAGTGAGCATTGTTGTAGTCATAATTTGGAAGTGGAAAGAACATTATTTCAACATAAACTGGCCATGACCAGGTGCTTCTGGCAAGATTTCAGATGACTGAAAATAATTACACAAGAGTTGTCCAAGAGCCAAGGTCCACCTGTGGAGAGCTACAGAAGTCTGGTCAGATGAAACCAAAATTAAACTCTTTGGATGCCATATTAAACACTATGTTTGGAGGCCAAAAGTCACTGAACATAACCCCAAAAACACCATACCAACAGTAAAATTTGGAAGTGGTAACATCATGGTGTGGGGCTGTTTTTCAGCATACAGCACTGGCAAACTTCATATGATTGAAGGAAGGAGACATTCTTTTTTTTTTTTTAAATTCGTTTATTGAATAACAGAAATATACTAGGTACAGAATAAAGGCAAATATAATATACATTTACAGAGTTGTAGCAGAGTTCAATGCTAATGTGCGTAAGTGCGTAATTCAAATACATGGGGTGTCAAGACACCTAAAGTTACAAGAACAAGAGGAACAAACATAACATACATATTACTGTGACCATTTCTATTTTAGTCACCAACATGTAAGAAATATACTCAGTAAAGTACCAGTCCTTAATATACTTATCATAATACAACCAAGAATAAAAAGCTCATAAAATAATCACCCTGATGTTGATAATGTCAAGGGAGAAAAGTTCAACATTTCCCAAACTTTGTGATATTTCTCAGGGCAACCTCTGTTCTGATACACCGTCCGCTCATAGGGACAAAGCTGCCCATCCATTGCAGGGGAATAACGTTCCTGGCCATAAAGAGGGATTTCCACAGAAAGATTTGGGGTGATGAGACCAAGTTCCCTCATCCCAGACTACAAATAAGCAGAGTAGTGGATCAAGAGGTATAGGGAAGGAGGCCAGGGAGGATAGGAACGCAACAACCTCACGCCAGAAGGCAGCGATTACCGGGCAGTTCCCAATCATGTGGACAAAGTCCACATCTTTCCCATAACACCGCGGACACTCTGACATCTCCCGGTGCCGAATCTTGAATAATTTCACTAGGGTAAGTATGCCTGGTATATTATATAGATTTGGATAATTTTATTATTGATAGATGGGGAGACCTTAGTAGGTGATTCCAATCCTCCCCCTGCAGATTTGGTATCAGCAGCCCCCACTTTTCTTTAACTGCCAAAGGTTGGGACTCGTTCCCCATGGACAACAGGTATGCATACAGAGAGGAGATCAGCACTTTCAGGCCCTGAGTCCGAAGTTTCCCTATTAAAGGAAAAGCAAAATTACGGGGCTATGATCAGAGACACCTCTGTTACCGTGTTCTATGTCCTCTACCCTTATGGCCAAATCCCTGGACCCAAATATATTGTCCAGCCGAGAGAGTGTACGTTTAGTGGAGGAGTGGCAGGTCCGAGTGACATAATCTCCAGAAATCCAGCCAGCCGTTACCCTGCATATAAATCATATAAACTGAAAATGTGGTGGGGGGTGAGGGTAACTCAGTGGGGACATTGTCCATATGAAATCTGTCTAAGCCATTATTCATGACCAGATTAAAATCCTCCATACATAACACGTGGGCATCTGGATAATTTAGCGTAAAGCTGACCGCTTCTTTAATGATTGCTAAGTTGGCAGGGGGAGGGTTAACAATGCAGAGGATAACTTATTCTCGAGAGTCAATGACAGCGTGTATAAAGACAAATCTGCCCTTCGGGTCCCTATGAGCGGTTCTGAGGTCCCAGTGCAGAAATTTATGCATTAGTAGGGAGACGCCCCGGGAGTAGCTTGTATGGAGCGCATGTATGGACCACTGTACCCACGGCGTCTGTACAAATTTAGCGGTATCCCTAGTAGAGTTGAGCGCGATTCGCGGTTCGTGGTTCTCCAGTTCGCGGTTCGAGTGATTTTGGGGGCTGTTCTAGATCGAACTAGAACTCGAGCTTTTTGCTAAAGCTTGATAGTTCTAGTTACGTTCGAGAACGGTTCTAGCAGCAAAAAGCCAAGCTAATTACTAGCTGGCTTTCCGCTGTAATAGTGTAAGTCACTCTGTGACTCACACTATTATGAAATTTCAGTGTATAGTGTGCGGGAACAGCGCATTCAGATCACTGCTGCTGGGATAATGGCGATCGACATTTTTTTTTTTCCTTGTCTTCCTTCCCTAAGCGCGCGCAAGTAGTGGGTCGGGCCAGCATGTCAGCCAATCCCAGACACACACAGCTAAGTGGACTTTTAGCCAGAGAAGCAACGGCATGTGTGATAGGATGTCCATGTCACATGTCCCTGCATTGTAAAAACGGGTATCTGCCCGTCCGGACGCCATGATCTCTTCTGCGTCTGGGTGTCAGTCACCGCTGGCGTAGCTCCTGTCTCCGATACTGCTGTTTACGCTCTACACACAGCGCTATACAGAATAGGGATAGAAGTTTCTATTAGCCCTTGTAAGGGCTAATAACAGCAGGCTCAGAGCCATAGGTGACAGTCAGGTCTGTGGAAACAGATTTTAACAGCTACAGATAACAGCGTCTGTGTAGCTAAGGTCAGGGACTTCCTCGCTGCATTTCCCCATTAGAAGGGATAGAAAGTGAGGCTTCCTTTCCTGTACACTGACCCACAACCCTGCCACTGTACCCTCCTGCCCTTTGCACAATCAAGCTCATTGTTACTAAGCCTTTATACTAGCAAACACTGAGTAAACTTAGCGGCATCCTAAAAGTGGCTGTTGGACTTCCATTAGTGTCCCACTAGTGCAAATCTATTTGCAGCACCTCTGCATTGCACACTCAAACTCATTGTTACTAAGCCATTATACTAGCAAACACTGAGTAAACTTAGTGGCATCCTAAAAGTGGCTGTTGGACTTCCATTAGTGTCCCACTGGTGCAAAGCTATTTGCAGCACCACTGCATTGCACACTCAAACTCATTGTTACTAAGCCATTATACTAGCAAACACTGAGTAAACTTAGTGGCATCCTAAAAGTGGCTGTTGTACTTCCATTATTGTCCCACTGGTGCAAAGCTATTTGCAGCACCACTGCATTGCACACTCAAACTCATTGTTACCAAGCCATTATACTAGCAAACACTGAGTAAACTTAGTGGCATCCTAAAAGTGGCTGTTGGACTTCCATTATTGTTCCACTAGTGCAAATCTATTTGCAGCACCTCTGCATTGAACACTCAAGCTCATTGTTACTAAGCCATTATACTAGCAAACACTGAGTAAACTTAGTGGCATCCTAAAAGTGGCTGTTGAACTTCCATTAGTGTCCCACTGGTGCAAAGCTTTTTCCAGCACCACTGCATTGCACACTCAAACTCATTGTTACTAAGCCATTATACTAGCAAACACTGAGTAAACTTAGTGACATCCTAAAAGTGGCTGTTGGACTTCCATTAGTGTCCCACTAATGCAAAGCTATTTGCAGCACCACTGCATTGCACACTCAAACTCAGTGTTACTAAGCCATTATACTAGCAAACACAGAGTAAACTTAGTGGCATCCTAAAAGTGGCTGTTGGACTTCCATTAGTGTCCCACTAGTACAAATCTATTTGCAGCACCACTGCATTGCACACTCAAACTCATTGTTACTAAGCCATTATACTAGCAAACACTGAGTAAACTTAGTGGCATCCTAAAAGTGGCTGTTGGACTTCCATTATTGTCCCACTGGTGCAAAGCTATTTGCAGCACCACTGCATTGCACACTCAAACTCATTGTTACTAAGCCATTATACTAGCAAACACTGAGTAAACTTAGTGGCATCCTAAAAGTGGCTGTTGGACTTCCATTAGTGTCCCACTAGTGCAAATCTATTTGCAGCACCTCTGCATTGCACACTCAAACTCACTGTTACTAAGCTATTATACTAGCAAACTATGCTGCCAGTTTAAGGGCCGTAGTTGCATTGTCAGGGATAGTTATTGTTGTTTATTCTGCTGTTAATAAAGATAGACCACCGCTGCAATCTACACCACCTCTCAATACTAACTACCTCTTTACTACCACATTTTAAGTGCACAATCGCAATCAAAATGAGTGGCAAAATGACAGATGCTGGTGGAAAGGGGAAGAGGCGTGTTGGAAAAGGAAAAAAAGGGTTTGTCCGTGGGGAAGGTGGCAAAGCTCCATTAACATCTGCTGAAGATAGACCATCTTCCAGCAAAAGTAAGATGTCTACTACTTACCATGGACAATCCGATGTGCTTCCTTTTTTACGGACACGAACAACTGGAACAAAGGTAGATGATGGCGAAAAAAAGAAAATGCTTGAATGGATCTCAAGTTGTCCAACAAGTGCCCTCTCCGCCACCTCAACTACCGCATCCAAAAAACACCAGTCCTCTGAGTTGTCATCCCAATCACACTTGCTTTCTCCCAGCTCTGAAGTCTCCATCCTCCCTGCACAGTATGGTGGAACTGAGATGGCTGAGTCTGCCGAGCTGTTCAGTCAACCTATAGCCTGGGAATCAGAGGTCTGCTCCCAAGCTACAGTGAGTACAGACCAGGAAATGGTCTGCAGTGATGCCCAGAACCTTTGTGACTCTGATTCAGGCCGTGAGGACCAAGTTTCTGAGCATAATGTTGACCCTTTTTCACAAACTGTAACACCTGTTGTTATAGACAATGAGGAACATAATGATGACGATGAGACGCAGATACCAGATGGGGATGACAACTTAAATATTGGTTCACGTCAGGAAGAGGCTCGGTCTGAGGGTGAGGGGAGTGCAAACACAACGCTTGATGAGGAAGTTCTAGATCCCACCTACTGTCAACCCACAGTCAGGCACTCGAGGAGGTCAACAGAGGTGGTGGAGGAGGATGCTACTGACGACGAAGTTACCTTGCGCCTTCCTGGACAGAGGAGTAGTACTGGTAGCACGTCTACAACTGCATCCTCAGCCACCACTCTGCCTCTGAGCACTAGTCGGGGGGGCTCAGCAGGTCGCATTCCCTCTAAGCCTTGCCTAGCCTGGACCTTTTTTTGACATAGAAAAAGATCGCCCAAATCATGTGATATGTAAAATTTGTCGTGATTCTGTTAGTAGAGGGCAAAACCTCAGGAGTTTGACAACTTCTTCCATGAATCGTCACATGAATAAATATCATATGTCCCAGTGGGAAGCTCACCGTGCTGCAATGCGGTCTAGCGGAGCGAACCATCCACCGCCTGCCCCTTCAAGTGCATCCGCGCGCTCTTCATCTTCTAGGACTGTGGGGACAGCTGTCACACCTGGTTTTCCACGCACAACTTCCACCACTGTAACCGCAACAGGCAGTTTGCTTGGTAGGTCGTCAGTTGGTTTGGAAGGGGAAACAAGTGAGTGTGTACAGCTCTCTCAGACATCGATAGCATCAACGTTGGATGAAGGCAACATCATGTCTACGCCTGCACTTTCCTCACAAACCTGCATTTTTTCACGGACACACTACTCACCACCGTCTTCACACAGCAGCCAGATCTCTGTCCCTCAGATGTGGACAAATAAAAGGCCATTTCCTGCGACCCATGACAAAGCTAAGAGGTTGACTTTATCCCTCTGTAAGCTCTTGGGTACCGAAATGCTGCCTTTCCGCCTGGTGGACACACAGGATTTTAGAGACCTTATGTCTGTCGCTGTGCCCCAGTACCAGATGCCCAGTCGCCACTACTTCTCTAAGAAAGGTGTGCCTGCGCTACACCAGCATGTCGCACACAACATCACCGCTTCCTTGAGAAACTCTGTGTGTGAACGGGTGCATTTCACCACCGATACTTGGACCAGTAAGCATGTACAGGGATGTTGCATGTCGCTGACTGGGCACTGGGTAACTATGGTGATAGATGGTGAAGGGTCTGCTGCACAAGTCTTGCCGTCCCCACGACTTGTGTGTCAATCCTCTGTCTGTCCAAGTTCCGCCACTGCTTCTGCCTCCTCCACCTCGTCTGGGTCCTCCACCTCTGCCCCAAGCCTGCCTGGTCAGGCCACCAGCGTTCTTACTGCGCAGAAGGAATCACGCACCCCTCATTACTATGCTGGCAGCAGAGCGCAATGGCATCAGGCGGTCTTTAGCTTGAAATTTCTTGGAAATAAGAGTCACACAGTGGCTGAGTTGTGGGTAGCTCTGGAGACTGAGTTTAATAAATGGTTGTCTCCACTCAACCTGCTGCCTGGTAAGGCCGTGTGCGACAATGCTGCAAACCTGGGTGCGGCCCTTCGCCTGGGCAAGGTGACACACGTGCCTTGTATGGCTCACATGTTGAACCTTGTTGTCCAGCAATTTTTAACACACTATCCCGGCCTAGATGGCCTTCTGAACCGCGCACGAAAACTGTCTGCTCACTTCCACCGTTCAACCACCACTGCTGAGCGACTTACATCGCTCCAGAAGTCTTTCGGCCTGCCGGTTCATCGCCTGAAATGCGATGTGCTGACATGCTGGAATTCGACTCTCCACATGTTACAGCGACGGTGGCAGCACCGTCGAGCCCTGGTGCAATATGTCATGACGTATAGCCTGGGCCAACGAGAGGCAGACGTGGGGCAGATCACCCTGATGGAGTGGTCTCAGATCAAGGACCTATGCACCCTTCTGCACAGTTTTGACATATCGACGAATATGTTTAGCGCTGACATTGCCATTATCAGCATGACAATTCCAGTCATTTACATGCTGGAGCACACGCTAAACACTATTCGGAGTCAGGGGGTGGGACAACAGGAAGGGGAGTAACTACAGGGGGATTCATATGCGCAAGACACAACAACATCACCAAGGTCCAGACGTTCATCATCACCAACGCGGCAGGCATGGGTCCATGGGGAACAGGGATCAACAAGGGCGCATAGTAGCAGGCAAAATGTTGAGGAAGGTGCAGGAGAACATGAAGAAATGGAGGACGAACTGTCCATTAACATGAAAGACTCAGCGGATGAGGGAGACCTTGGTCAAATTTCTGTTGAAAGAGGTTGGGGGGAGATGTCAGAGGAAGAAAGAACGGTTAGCACCTCTATGCCACAAACACAGCGTGGACTTGGTCCGCATGGCTGCGCAAGACACATGAGCGCCTTCTTGCTGCATTACATCCAACATGACCCTCGTATTGTCAAAATTAGAAGTGATGATGAGTACTGGCTTGCCACACTATTAGATCCCCGGTACAAGTCCAAATTTTGTGACATAATTCCAGCCATAGAAAGGGACGCACGTATGCATTAGTATCAGCAGAAGCTGTTACTCGATCTTAGCTCGGCTTTTCCACCAAACAACCGTGGTGCAGGGAGTGAAGCTCCCAGTTGTAACTTGACAAACATGGGACGGTCTCGTCATCTTCAACAGTCTACCCGTACCAGTAGCACCGTATCTGGTGCTGGTAACAGCAATTTTATTGAATCTTTTCATAATTTTTTTAGACCATCCTTTGCAAGGCCACCAGAGACAACAAGTCTGACACATAGTCAACGGCTGGAGAGGATGATACAGGAGTATCTCCAAATGAACATCGATGCCATGACTTTGCAAATGGAGCCTTGCTCATTTTGGCCTTCAAATCTTGAAAAATGGCCAGAGTTCTCCACTTATGCCATGGAGATTTTGTCGTGTCCAGCTGCCAGCGTTCTCTGAACGTGTCTTCAGTGCTGCTGGGTGTGTGCTGACAGATAAGCGCACGCGTCTGTCCAGTGACAATGTGGACATACTAACGTTCATCAAAATGAACAAGTCATGGGTCCACAAGGAATTTTCTACCCCTGTGTCATCCTGGGGAGAGTAAATGCTTGTGGATTTTGAATGTGCTTGATGCAAATCTACCTGTGAAGTGTACAACTGGGGCACAAGTGCTGCCACTGAAGGGGTGGATGTGTGTGTGGCCCAATTTTTGAAAAAAAGGGAGACTCCGCTTGGAGTAACCCTTGCTTGCTGTGTTTTTTAAAAGGAGCCAAGATGAACAAGTCATGGTTCAGCAAATACTTTGCTACCTACCCCGGGGTCATCCTGGGGACGGTTAAGGATGGCGTATTTTTGAATGTGCTTGATACAAATCTAGCTGTGAAGTGTACAACTGGGGCACAAGTGCTGCCACCGAAGGGGTGGGTGTGTGTGGGGCCCAATTTTTGGAAAAAAGGGAGACTCCGCTTGAAGTAACCCTTGCTTACATTGTTTTTAAAAATGATCCAAGAGGAACAGAGCTGGGATCAGGAAAGACTTAGCTACCTACCCCGGTGTCATCCTGGGGATGGTTAAGGATGGCGTATTTTTGAATGTGCTTGATGCAAATCTACCTGTGAAGTGTACAACTGGGGCACAAGTGCTGCCACTGAAGGGGTGGGTGTGTGTGGCTCAATTTTTGGAAAAAGGGAGACTCCGCTTGGAGTAACCCTTGCTTGCTGTGTTTTTTAAAAGGAGCCAAGATGAACAAGTCATGGTTCAGCAAATACTTTGCTACCTACCCCGGGGTCATCCTGGGGACGGTTAAGGATGGCGTATTTTTGAATGTGCTTGATGCAAATTTAGCTGTGAAGTGTACAACTGGGGCACAAGTGCTGCCACTGAAGGGGTGGGTGTCTGTGTGGCCCAATTTTTGGAACAAAGGGAGACTCCGCTTGGAGTCACCTTGCGGTGTTTTACATGATTTTAGAAGGGCATGCCATGCCTATATCTGTGTCTCGCATGATATACTCATGTTTTCGCATGAGTATATGTCCTTGTCACTTTCCCATGTGTTTGTGTTGTGTTGTGAGTTGTTTGTCACCTTTTGGACACTTTTGAGGGTGTTTTATAGGTGTTTTTATGTGTTTGTGATTGCCTCCCATTGTTTCCTATGCGGTTCGAGTGGTTCACCGAACCGGTTCGCCGAACCGAACTTGAACGAGACCTCCGTTCGGCGAACCGAACTCGAGCCGAACCGCGACCGGTTCGCTCATCTCTAATCCCTAATTAAGTGCGTTTCTACTAGTGTCACTAAATGGGGTTGATTCCACCTGAGTTGTGAGAAAACTTTAGCTCATTTACCGGGACATTTGAGGCCCCGCATATTCCACACTAAGCACTTAATATGAGAACCCATCATGACTCAAGTGGGACATAAATGACCTTCATTGGGTCCTCTGACCTGGCCCCCATCCCCACACAGGGATCTGCAGCCACATGGTGAGTGATTCTCCAGTCATTCCAACTTCAGATCACATGCTGCAAAGAAAAGGGGTTAGCGACACGGTCACTGGCAGAAGGGCAACAAAAAAAAAAAGCAGAATACACTGGCACTGCATCAAATACTGGAACATAATAACAGACAAACAAGAGCAATGTCCAGTGCCCTCCATTTCAAACTTCCAAGGGGATACCATCATTGTAGAGCGTGTTAGGTATAGATGAAATATAGTCACAATAGTGACAAAGAGCTCCCTTGTACAGGCAGTTTGGCAGCACAATAGACAGGAGAGGACTACAAGGGAGATAGTCGCTCTGCCTCTCCTGTCCTGGCATCTAAAGAAAGTTGATCAAGACAAAAAAGTTAATAGGAGAAAAATACAATCACCTCCTCCTGCTTCCTGGGTGCAGCTAAAGCCACTCAATGGTCTCATCTGGGGGTGGAAAAAACAAAGACTTACCCTCGTAGATAATCCAAAGACATGCAGGGCAAACCATTGGGTATATGATGTTTTGCTCTTTAAGAGTCTTTTTAAAGTCCAGAAACCTTGCTCTTTGCTTCTGAAGATCCACTGAGAAGTCAAGAAAAATGGAGATTGTAGCATTGTCATTTTTAAGCGGGCCTCTCTGTCTGGTCAGGCATAGGGCCGTATCCCTGTCTTTGCAATTAAGATGGCCGGCCGTGCAGGGCACAGTAGAGGGGGAGGAGACGCAGGTCTCATCTTTCAGAGCACTCACTGCTGAGATGTCCAGTTGGTGTTATCAGGTCCCCTGCCATCTCTCTGCAACTGCAGGAAGGAGGGAGTCCTCTGCTATGCTTTAGGCTCCTTTGCAGCGTGCACCTAAGATGGCTGCCAGCCCACACCGAGAAGAATCCACCTCACCATAAGTTTGCAGGGGAATCTCATCGGACTGGAGGCTTCTGTCCTGCTCCACCGAAACCCTGGGGGATCCCCTTTCTCAGGAAACCACAGCTGAGGGCAACAGAGGACGTTCACCAGGAGTAATGCTGCAGGATAAGGTCAGGATATCGGAAACTCAGTCTCCATGAGGCTGCTCACCATGCTACATCGCACTGCCCCCGAAGGAAACATTCTTAATAAAAATCTGCTGCCATCTGCCAGGATAATAAAGATGAAACAAGGGTGGATATTTCAGCAAGACAATGATCCAAAACACACAACGAAGGAAACTCTCAACTGGTTTCAGAGAAAGAAAACAAAGCTGCTAGAATGGCTCAATCACCTGGCCTGCATCCACTCAAAAATTTAAGCAAGAAACTAAAGCATAGAGTTCATAGGAGCCCACAGAATCTTCAGCATTTGAAGAGTGTTTGTCCGGAAAAATGAACCAAAATAACACCTCAGCAATGCATGAGACTAGTTTCTCTATACAGGAAGCATCCTGAAGTTGTCATCACCAACAAAGGCTCTTATACAAAGTATTTAATACATTTCAGTAAACATGTCCAATACCTTTTTCCTGTGTCATTTCTTATTATTCCACATCACTAAATTTATGGACATCTATGGTTTGATTTCTTTGCCTGTGTGGATTGGATGGGTTGTTACCGACATCTGATGATAAATTGATGTCAATTGGACCTTTAGAAATATATTTGCCTAGAGAATTGGTGATGTGTTCAATACTTATATCACCTGCTGTATGATTAATATACATAGAAAACCATAGTGCTAAAAGTGCACTTTTATCCTGATTTGCAAATGACTTTTTCATTCTATCATTATATTTCTCATGAATAGTATATTGGATCTCCACAAAAAAAATTATAATTTTTATTTAGGGACAGGTAGCTATACAACCATATCCCTCGTACTTCCACATGAAGAAATGTGATGACAGGTTCCCTTTTAGTTTTCATACTTTTTTTTTACCTCACAGCATAGTTTTTAGGGCACGGGATGCTTTGATTAACTCAGCAATAAGCCGAGAAACAAATAATTCTTTTAGTGAGGGACGCAGAGTGCAAAGTGCTTAGAAATGTTTGTGAACTTTACTGACATTCAGCCAACACCTTCCCTGTGGAAACAGACTGCTATTAGCGACCACCTCCATTCAACAATGGATCAATGGAGTCTGTTGTTGATTCATCATGGATAACAGAACAGCTTTTATTTGTGCATTGCAAGTGCCAAACGTATGGCATTTAATGACAATTACCAAACAGGCAAGTACTGTTGATAAAAGCTGGAACAGTGATTCCATAAGGATTTAGCAAATTAAGAAATTCAAACACAATTGCCTGAAAGCCCAAGAATGTAAAAAGGTTTAAATGTAATCACTTATTAGGCCTCATTCAGACGTCCATGAATTATGTACATGTTCTTATCCATGATTTTCTTGGGTAGTACGTGATACATTTAAGACTATGGTGCCATTCATATGTTTTTGCTTTTTGTGGACTGTGTCCACAAATAAAATTCACAGGGAAATGTCTGTTTTTTGTTTGCGTCTGAGAAAAAAATTATCTGTAGAAGAATATTGGTCATTGATAAATCACAGGGAACACACGGATGGCACAAGACTGGGATTAGCTACAGGACAATAGGCAAGCAGCTTGGTGAGAGGGCAACAATTGTTGGCACAATTATTAGAAAATGGAAGAAACACAAAATGACTGTCAATCTCGCTTCATGGAGTAAGAATGATTCCGACGTAGGTCAGGAATCAGACACGAACTACATGCTCACACAGAGTAATCAGACATCAAGAGAGAAAGAGGAAAACTAAGCATGGAGGAAGTAACCAGAGGAATTCCACTGCACACTAAGCAACACACAGTAAATCGCCAGACTGCAAAATAACACAGAGACCGGTGTAGCAGAAATCTATCCTTGGGCCAGAAAGATAAATTCTTCCATCTTAAAAAGGTGGAGCATACTTGAAATACGTCTCCTGCAACATGCGATCAAAAAGGTAACCAGCAGGCTAGCAGGAATTAAGTCTTGCTAGTTCACTAATAAGCACACAGCTGGTCGATGCCCAAGCTTGCCTCTGCAACTCAGAAGCACCAGAGAAAGTATAGTGAGGAGTGTCAGAGTATGTAGATGGAACAGCATCTGATGCAATTATGACACTTGGTGATTCTAGAGCAATATGCCAAATGACAGCACACAAGTTCCCCCCTGCTCATGCCAGCAAAAGTCCAGGCCCATTTAAAGTTCACCAATGACCATCTGGATGATCCAGAGGAGGCATAGGAGAAGGTCATGGAGTCAGATGACACAAAAAAAATAACCTTTTGTACCAAATCCACTTGCTGTGCTGAGAGGAAGAAGAAGGATGAGTACAACCCAATAACACCATCCACACCTTGAAGCATGGAGCTGGAAACATCATACTGTGAAGCCCCACAAGTGCAGTGTCGGTGCATTACCTTCAGGGACTCCACTCGGCTGGATCTTGTCACAGGTAGGAGATCTTCTTTTAGGATTGTCGTGACGCCACTCTCAGAATTGCGGTCAGTGGGGACCGCCACTGCAGATTAAGGGATGCCTGGGGCTGATGGTGGGTGCAGTCGGTTGTAGTAGCCTCCTGAGAGTGAGGCAAGCCCCAGGGCCCTGTGTAGGTGTGTAGAACCACAAGGCGCAGAATAACTCCACACAAGCAGAATGTCTTTCAGGGGTTTTACTCACAGTTGATGGCAGAGTGAGTAACCCGGGCGTAGCTGGGATGAACCAGGCTGGAACCAGGTATCCTTCAGGCTGACTGATGAGGGTGACTACCGACTCGCCTTCCTTAGCCCTTTGCGTTTTGGGGTAACCCCGACTTTTAGTCCCTATGGGGGTCACCCAGGGAAGTTGCTGAAGCCTCTCTCCCCTTCGTTTTGTCCGTTTGCTTGTAGCCTGGACCAGGACACTCCGGCTGCTTGCCTCCTGTGAACTATGGGCCCTAACTGTGGCGACGTGGCTGCGGACTTTTTAGTGTGTTCTTGGGGGTGTGAAGTGCCCCCTCAAGCAGGTTTGGCAAGGAAAGGTGGATCTATCCCTGCACTGGGACCTACTACCCGTTTGGGCCTGGTAACTCCCTAGCAGTCTCCTTACTTCCCACTCCGTTGCTCTCTCTTTAGCTGAAGATGGATTTCGGGTAGCACTACTAGGTGACCGTTCTCCCCCGTCGGTAGCCACTGCGCGGACGCTGTCAGACTGCAACAGCCCCAGGGGTCTGCTCCTGACGTCTGCTCCCCCTGAACTGCACACTGAACCGGCTCACTGCTCCTCCTCTCCTTTTCTTGCCTACGCCACCTAGCAACCAGGCTCTCCACCACACCCCTTGAGTGGAGATGGAGGCTTTTTACCCCCTCCACTATTCCAGTGGAGGTGAAGGCTTTGCCCCCTCCTGGGATCCCCAGGGGTCCTCCCAAAGGTACATGTGTGAGACCTGATCACTATGCGCCTGTGTAGTCACACCTCGGTCAGCCTTCTGGATTACCTGTATTGTACTGTCCCCAGCATGGGTGCAGTACTCAGTGGTGCCTGACCAGGTCAGGGGCGCCACATTCCCCCTTAGTTATCACCAGCACGTCCTCGGGCTGCAAGACAACATTTTAAAATGCATAAAACATTAAAACATGGTAAAACATTTTAAAACCACCAGGTACCATACATCACCACCCTCCACCCACAAGTCCGTTAACCCACCCAAACCCTTTCAGGAGGCAGGTCACCGGTCCTTTTGGTAACCAGATCTGGGCCATCTACTTCCCCAGACCTTTCCTCCAATCTGCCTCTCCCGTTGGCCGCGCCTTCAGCCACTTCTGGCAGGATGTAGAGGCGGCTTCCAGGGTCTGGTGGTCTTCAGGGCATACCTGGCCTGGTGAAGCCGCGCCTTCAGCCACTTCTGGCAGGATCCAGAGGCGGCCTTCACAGTTGGTGCTGACCAGGTACCCTCTTTGTGGTGGAGAGCCAGGCCCCATAAACAGGCATGCTCTCTGGTTGCAGGTAAGCCAAGGCCCTATATACGGACGTGCTCCCTGGTTGCAGACGAGCCAAGCCCCTAAACAGGCTGACTCTGGTGGTGGCGGTGCCCTCTGGTGTAACTATTTACACTGCGAGAGTTTGTGGCTATAGCCAGTTCATAGCCTTAAGGTTCATTTCTCACATTAGTTTATGTGGGCACATTGCTTAAACTTGTGAACGTTGCAAAAACTTTTCAAAACTTGTCAACTGGTAACTTCTGTACTTTACTTTTCTTGCTTTACGTGGATTCCTCCTCACCAGGGCTTGGGCCTGTAGGGCTGCGGCACCTGTTGGTTTCTCGATCTTTTTCATCATCCGTGGTGGTCTCATCAGTGGGTTCTTTGTCTGTTTCTTTTTCTTTAGGACATGGTGTAACATCTAGTGCATACCAGCCTCTTTCTCCTTGATGCATTGTAAACTCCACTGAGTCTCTCATCCGTAGGTTTCTTCCAGGATGTCCTCTGGGCAAATGGGCTCTCACGTCTCTTCTATTGACAAAGATGCCGACCTTCATACCAGGTGCAACTATAAAGCCGTATCCTGATTTTAGGCTGAAATCTTCTACTACTCCTCGACAAAGGGGTCCTCTGACCTGGGCTTTGGCCCTTCTCAGGAACCGTTTCTCCTCTAGGTCTCTGGCCGTTATTTCATCTCTTTGCTCTGGGGACTGCGGTGCAGGGAAAGACTGGGTTCTGTTACGGCGCCGTGTCTTGCGGGCTGGATTCTGCGGGGTACAGCTTACAAGCTCCCAGGTGAGGCTTTGGGGCAGATCTTCTCCAGCAGAAGGTATCGGGTCTTCTTCGTCCCAGCGGGAGTATGGCAACATCTCTGGCTCGGGGTATGAATCCCCTGCTGATGGCTCCGGGGTCAGCTCCTCAGCCTTCTGTTCTCCTCTCCCCCTTAGTTCTTCTGAGCACTCCTGTTGTGGCAGCGCTGGGGATGGGTGTTCATCAGCCGGCCAGGGCAATGGACTTTTTGGCGTGGATATTGCCGGAATCCTCCTGGGGGTGTGCGAAGGGAGCAGATACCGGTCCACCATCTCCTGTGGGAACTGGGCCTCTAGGTCAGCCTTCAGCTTCCAGTATTCAGGGTCCTCTCCTATCAGGGACTTCCTAGACTGGGGAGCGGTGTCTGCTCTGGCCTTGCAGGCCGGGGTAAACAGTGGTACAGTCTTGTCTTGGCGGGCCGCGCTTGACATGGCGGCGGCCTGGTCTTGGCGGGCCGCGCCTGACATGGCAGCGGCCTGGTCTTGGCGGGCCGCGCCTGACATGGCGGCGGTCTGGATCAGCGTCGCTGTCGCAGCTGGAGTCTTAGCGGGCATCGCTACTGTGGCCGGTTCTTGGCGGGCCGGGCAGGGCATCGCTGCGGCGGCCTGAATTGGCGTCGCAGCCGCGATGGGATCTGTGCAGGCTGGGCTGGGCGTCGCTGCAGCGATCGGAGCTTGGCGGGCCGCACCTGGCGTGGCTGCAGCCTGGTCCAGCACCTCGCCTGCGGCGTGGATGAGGGTCGCGGTGGCAGCCGGATCTTTGCGGGTCGGGCAAGGCATCGCTGCGGCGGCCTGGGCTTGGCGGGCCGCACCTGGCGTGGCTGCGGCCTGGTTCAGCGTCGCCGCGCCGGACATCTCTTCAGGGACCGCGGGCGTGGCAGCAGGGGTCGGGGCACTCGCGCTGGCAAGGGCAACACTGGACTCACCCATCGTTGGCAGCATCGGGGTCTGAGTCGTCACCGCCCGGTCTGGCACTCGGCGCGCGGCTCTCCCCTCATAGGCCTGAACCGCCGCGGCCATTTCCAGAAACTCCGTACGTCCCTCTCTGATCTGCCTTCCGACCCTGGCCTCCAGTTGATCGCAGAACTCGGCAAGCTCCCGACACCACCAGGCAGTGGAGCCTGGCTCTGGGTCTCTGTGTTCAGACGCCATTTCCTCTAACAGCAGGCTTCTGGCTCCCTTTCTGTCCCGACGTCTCTGAACGCTTCCGCTCTCTTTACTTGCGAGGTCAGAACTCTGCAGGGGATCTCTGGGTAGCCACACCTCTTCGTGGGCGGTAACTTCTCCCAGCGCGGGCTGCTGTTGTTTTTCAGCGCGCTTTTCATGGTGGCAATATGGCGGCGCTTCCAATTTTTCAAGCGGACCGCCCAGGCACATGGTCACCTGTCTGAACAGGTCTAGTCCTTATCCTGTTCGTGACGCCAGATGTGAAGCCCCACAAGTGCAGTGTCGGTGCATTACCTTCAGGGACTCCACTCGGCTGGATCTTGTCACAGGTAGGAGATCTTCTTTTAGGATTGTCGTGACGCCACTCTCAGAATTGCGGTCAGTGGGGACCGCCACTGCAGATTAAGGGATGCCTGGGGCTGATGGTGGGTGCAGTCGGTTGTAGTAGCCTCCTGAGAGTGAGGCAAGCCCCAGGGCCCTGTGTAGGTGTGTAGAACCACAAGGCGCAGAATAACTCCACACAAGCAGAATGTCTTTCAGGGGTTTTACTCACAGTTGATGGCAGAGTGAGTAACCCGGGCGTAGCTGGGATGAACCAGGCTGGAACCAGGTATCCTTCAGGCTGACTGATGAGGGTGACTACCGACTCGCCTTCCTTAGCCCTTTGCGTTTTGGGGTAACCCCGACTTTTAGTCCCTATGGGGGTCACCCAGGGAAGTTGCTGAAGCCTCTCTCCCCTTCGTTTTGTCCGTTTGCTTGTAGCCTGGACAAGGACACTCCGGCTGCTTGCCTCCTGTGAACTATGGGCCCTAACTGTGGCGACGTGGCTGCGGACTTTTTAGTGTGTTCTTGGGGGTGTGAAGTGCCCCCTCAAGCAGGTTTGGCAAGGAAAGGTGGATCTATCCCTGCACTGGGACCTACTACCCGTTTGGGCCTGGTAACTCCCTAGCAGTCTCCTTACTTCCCACTCCGTTGCTCTCTCTTTAGCTGAAGATGGATTTCGGGTAGCACTACTAGGTGACCGTTCTCCCCCGTCGGTAGCCACTGCGCGGACGCTGTCAGACTGCAACAGCCCCAGGGGTCTGCTCCTGACGTCTGCTCCCCCTGAACTGCACACTGAACCGACTCACTGCTCCTCCTCTCCTGTTCTTGCCTACGCCACCTAGCAACCAGGCTCTCCACCACACCCCTTGAGTGGAGATGGAGGCTTTTTACCCCCTCCACTATTCCAGTGGAGGTGAAGGCTTTGCCCCCTCCTGGGATCCCCAGGGGTCCTCCCAAAGGTACATGTGTGAGACCTGATCACTATGCGCCTGTGTAGTCACACCTCGGTCAGCCTTCTGGATTACCTGTATTGTACTGTCCCCAGCATGGGTGCAGTACTCAGTGGTGCCTGACCAGGTCAGGGGCGCCACAATACCTTGGGGGTTATTTTCTGCAAAGGGTGCAGGATGACTGCACTGTATTGAAGAGATGATGGATGGGGTCATGTATTGCGAGATTTTGGCAAACAACCACCTTCACTCAGAAAGAGCATTGAACATAAGTCGTGCCTTCCAGCATGACAGTGACCCCAGACACACAGACAGGGAAACTAAGGAGTGACTCTGTAAGAAGGATTTCAACGTCCCGAAATGGCCTAGCCGGACTCTAGAACAGAACCCAATAGAAAATCCTTGGAGGGAGCTGAAACTCAATGTTGCCCAGTGACAGCCTAGAAACCTAAAAGATCTGAAGAAGCTCTATATGGAGGGGTGGGACAAAATCCCTGCTACAGTGTGTGCAAACTTTGTCAAGAACTACAGGTAAGGCTGAGCCGAGTGTCACGCGACTGTGACCCAATCTTGCAATCAGGTTACAGCTGTGAAAGAGAGGGCTGGCGCTGCAGAGGAGAGGGAGGGGTTAATCTCCCTATCTCCTCCATTGTCAGTCTGTGCGTATATCACACTGAAAGTGGATAACATCCGAGTGCAGTCCAATGTTTCCCTCGCACCCATACACTTGAATATGTGCGAGTGATACAGCTCTCGTGACAATCGCAACATGCTGCAATTTTTTCCTCAGTCCGATTAGGGCTGAGGAAAAACACGCAGATCTGAGCTGCAGCATTGTCTAACATGGGGCAGGGTGCAATGCCAGACTTTCTCACATTGCACTCGTGCAAGTCATACGCAAGTGTGACTCTTCCCTAATGTCTAACCTCTGTAATTGCACACAAAGGTTTCTGTACCAAATATTCAGTTTTGATTTTCTATTGTATCAAATACTTTTTTCATGCAATAAAATGGAAATTCCTTATTTAAAAATCATGCAATGGGATTTTCTGGATTTTTTTTATTCTGTCTGTCACAGTTGAAGTGTACCTATGATGAAAATTACAGACCTCTCCATTCTTTGTAGGTAGGAAAACTTGCAAAATCAGCAGTTTATCAAATACTTATTTTTCCCCACTGTAAATAATCTGTGATGGCCTGTAGCCTGTGCAGGATCAGTGTAATGCAGGGATTTGTATAGTCAGGTCACACTTACAACACAACCCCGACCTGCATTAAAGCGCACCAATCATCAGGATTTTCCTATATAACCTAAAGCCAGTGCTATACTGGCACTATGATGCTGATTCTATACCTACCTTTAGTTGTCAGCTTGGATGTACGAGTGGTGATCCAAAAGTAATGATAATCAATAATAAACACAATGAATATATTAAAAAAAAATATATATATATTTTTCTACATAGTCTCCTAACAAGTCTATACATTTAGTCCATCTCTTTTCTAAACTTAGAATTCCCTTCGAAAAAAATTCTTGATCTTGACCCTCATAAAAATCCCTAACAGCGGTTATCACGTCTGTATTGTCGTCAAATTTCTTGCCCCGGAGGTGTTTCTTGAGGCGAGGAAAGAGAAAAAAGTCACTGGGGGCTAGATCTGGCAAATAGGGGGGGTGTCCCACCCGTTCAAAGCCCGCTTCTTGAATGGTTGCCATGGCAACTGCAGCTTTGTGAGCCGGCGCATTATCTTGGTGAAACAGCACTCCAGCCCGCAGTTTTCCACGCCTTTTCTCCTTGATAGCCTCCAGCAATCTTCTTATTTGTTCTGCGTAGTAGGAGCCCGTAATAGTGGCTCCCTTCTCCAAATAGTCCACCATAATAATTCCTTCAGCGTCCCAAAAAACGGACGCCATAACCTTCCCTGCTGAGCTTGACACTTTGAGTTTCTTCGGCGTTGGTTCGTCGGCTCGTTTCCATGTCATCGATTGTTGTTTAGTTTCGGGATCAAAGTGGTGGATCCAGGTCTCGTCCATGGTCAAAAAACGTGACAAAAAATTCTCCTTGTCTGCTTGGAACTTTTCGAGATTTGCTATTGAAATGTCAACGTGTTTCTTTTTTTGCTCGTCGGTTAACATTTTTGGCACCCAACACGCGGAGACCTTTCTCATATGCAATTCTTTTGCAAGGATTCTTTGAATACTGCCATATAAGATCCCTGTGACCTCAGCTACATGCCTGATAGTCACTCTTCGATCTGCCAATACAACTTCTTCAACTTTTTCACGTTTTCTTCATTGAGGGACGTGGATGGGCGTCCTTCACGACGTTCATCTTCCGTCGAGGTTCTTCCCAGCTTAAATTCCTTGGCCCAGTGTGCAACTGTGGAATATGGAGGAGAAGAGTCCCCCAATGTTTCCACCAAGTCGCTGTGTATGTCTTTGGTAGTCCTTTTTTTCAAGCAGAGGTATTTGATGACAGCTCTGAGCTCGTTTTTTTCCATTTTGATGTTCACTCCTCGGCAGTTCATATTCAAATGAATGTAGCTCCCGGGAATCGTGGCCTATTTAAGTGATTTTTTTTTCCTGGACTAGTGGGTACCTAAGAGAGAAGAAAACATTTTATTTTAATTTCTGTGTGCAATAGAAATAACCGATTATCATTACTTTTGTATCGCCCCTCGTATATGTTCTGAAACACAAGCAAGTAATGTTTGTAAATGAGCAGCTTTTTGAATGTCAGAAGCTGTTGATCAGCTAATAGCTGGGGTGGGTTTTGATAGTGATTCCTGCCCCATTGCCTGCCCATCCTCTCCCTACCTGTTATTTATGCTAATTTTATTATAGAATCGTTTTACTAACTGGCTAGAAGGACCTGTGCTGATGTCATACCCATGTGACCAGAAGAGGCGGAGCCTCAGCTAACATAGCTGATTCGAGGAAGCAACATTATTTTTCTATTAGTTGACGCCCCGCCCCTTATGGTCACCTGGGTATGACATCAGCACAGGTCCTTCTAGCTACTTAGTAAAATGATTCTACTGTATAATAGAATTAGCATGAATAACAGATAAGGGGAGGACGGACAGGCAGGGTGTAGTAATCACTATGAATATGTAGTGCCCCTGAAGCCATCAGGGAGCTACAAGGTACTGCATCCCCATGAGGATGCAGGGCCTACCCCCTAGGGACCTAGAAGACTAGTGCCGGTAACAACCAAACACTCCAGATAATCTCTGTTTCCCCCAAATTCCCCCATAGAATGGTACTGGGCTAGGGTTGAACTAATGGATTGCCACCTAGAGGTGGAGCCAATCCTGTCTACTAGATGACCAGGTGGAAGGGGCAGACAATGGACAGACAGTGTGTGAGACAGTAGTGTGTCGGTGACAGTGAAAGAGAAAGGAAGGACTGTCAAGAGTGTAACAGTGACCTGAGGGCCCAGGCAGTTTGGGTGGAGTACGGAGGAGTATTCCCGGAACTATGCACCAACGGGGTACAGAATCCTAGGTCAGGAATATGCTCCAGGCAAACCTGATAAAATCTGCACTGTGAGGGGACCATCAAGGAGCTCACTGACCTTGAAGTTCAGGACACAGTAGCAATGGGAGAACCAGGGAAACAACCAGAGACTCCAACCCCACAGGGTTCATGCTACCGTCATACAGACTGCTGTAGAAGACAACCAGGAGGGGACCCCCAGCCGCTGCAAGCCACGAGGACCCACCAACCAAAGACAGGTGCAGGGGAAAGAAGCCACCAGGTCACTAAACCGGCACTGGAACAAAGGGGACAACACCTGTCTACCTCACCTACCCTCTGGGGCCTGGCCCTGCTTGAAGACAATGAGTACAGTACTACCAAACATCTTGTAATGGAGACAAGTGAGCAACTGTTAATAGAGGAAATATCTGTACAAGGTAGGATGAATTATGGGAACTGTAGTCCTATATGTTGTATTCCCACATCAGCAAGCTCTGTCAGTATCAATATAGAGCTTAGAAAAATAATGAAAACAAAATATATTACTTTGGGACCATCCTGGCATAACCTGATGAGCATTCAGATACATCTAAGGCTAAGTTCACATTTCCGTTGTTTTGTATCAGTCACATGCGTCGCTTGACGCATGTGACTGATGCGCTGTACAATGCTGTACAACGGATGACAAAGAACAGAATTCTTTGTCGGATTCCGTTGTGTGCGGGGGGCGAAGCGCGAGGGGGCGGAGTTTGGGGGGGAGCCGAGCGGGGCCGTGGCACTGAGAATGTCAGTGCCGCAAGGACTGCAGGACAGGTGAATGCGTGTGTGTGAGTGTGTGAGTGTGTGTGTGTGTGTGTATACACATGCTGAATGCGGGAGGGGCGGAGCCAAGCGGGGGAGGGGCCAGGCGCTGAGGATGTCAGTGGCAGTGCTGCGGTCTGCATGGCTGGGGACAGGTGAGTGTATGTGTGAGTGAGTGTTGTGAGTTAGTGTGTGTGTGTGTGTGTGTGCACATGCGGAGTGCGGGAGGGGGCAAAGCCGAGCGGGGGGCGGAGCCGAGCGGGGCCAGACAAGGGTGTCAGTGGCAGTGCTTGTCTGCATGGCTGGGGACAGGTGTGTGTGTACACACATGTGCGGAGTGCGGGAGGGGGTGGGGCCGAGCGGGGAAGTGTCGGCCTCCCTGCACATGTAACCAGACTACATATCGGGTAACAGCAAAGCACCCGATGTTTACCTTGGTTACCCGATATTTACCTTGGTTACGGGCGTACACCGCTTAGCGCTGGCTCCTTGCACCGTAACCAGGGTAAATATCGGGTAACCAACCAAAGCTGGTTACGTGTGCAGGGAGCCAGAGAGCATGCGCAGCGAAATCCGACGGATCGCGCTGCTCAAAAAACGTTACATGCTGCGTTCCTCCCGCCCGGCGGTCAGTCATTCCACGACTGATCAGTCGGGCGGAGGGTGCAACGCAGCATCATCAGTCACAATCCCCTGCTCATACAAGTCTATGGGAACAACGGAATCCGCTAAACGGATTCCGTTGTTTACAAGAGCAGCGGATTGTGACTGATACATTTTAGCGGAAATGTGAACTTAGCCTAAGCAGTTTTCTTTGTGTTTTTCATTAGTTATGAAAAGCTTTATTAACCCATCCCAACATGTGAGGTACATGTATGTCAGACATTAGGAGTGGACAGTATGGAGTGGTCTTTGGAGCTGAACCCATTCCATACATTCTGGGTGATGACTGAGATTTAAAAGTTGCTGTAACCTGCCCATTACAGCAAATTAGAGCTAGTGCCAATTGCTGCTGTTTAACCATTTATATTCCATTTTTGATCTGCAATGTTGATTTACATGGTTCTAACCTGATGGTTCTAACCTTTGTTCCCATGTGATGATATTGGATGGCACATGAGTTACAGTGACAGCTAGAAACTTACTGAGGGCCCCTATTGCCTCCATCTTGGTGCTTTAAAGGGAACCTGTCAAGTCCAATATGCACCCAGAACCATGAGCAGTTCTGGGTATATATTAGTAATTCCTGCCTAACAGTCCCTGTCTACACTAGCATAGATAAAGAGATCTTTAGAAAAAGTATTTGTAAAGATCTTATATCGTATGCTAATGAACACAGGGACTAGCCCCCGGGCGTTAGTTAGGGCGTAAGTCATCCCTCATTAGCATGTTAGTACACCCCTGTGGGCATGCTATCATGCTAATGAATATGCAGCCTCACAGGATGATCTCTCACCTCTCCGCTGCCATCGCGTCCGATGGGAGATTTCAGCTCAGTGCGCATAACCCCGGAAGTTTGGGTAATGCGCACTTTGAAGCCGGATGCATGCGTCCCGGCTTCATACTGAAGTAGTGCGCATGACCCAAACTCTGGGGTCATGCGTTCCAAGCCAAAATCCAGCGATGTCGGCGGAGAGGTGAGTGAGATCATCTTGTGATGCTGCACATTCATTAGCATGTTAGCACACCCACAGGGACGTATTAACATGCTAATAAGGCCGACTAGCCAGGGAACTAACGCCCAGGGGACTAGTCCCCTCGCTTATTAGCAAATGGTAAAAGATCTTTATAAATACTTTTTTGAAAGATCTCTTTATCTATGCTAGTGTATACAGGGACAGTTATGCCTGCTTTACAAGAGTCGATCTATCGTGCGATAGCACGAGCGATCGTACCCGCCCCCGTCGTTTTTGCGTCACGTGCAAATCACTGTCCGTGGAGCACAAACTCGTTTAACCCCCGTCACACACACTTACCTTCTGGATGACCTCGCTGTGGGCGACGAACGTCCACTTCCTGAAGGGGGAGGGACGTTCGGCGTCACAGCGACGTCACACGGCAGCCGGCTAATAGAAGAGGAGGGGCGAAGATGAGCGGGACGTAAACATCCCGCCCACCTTCTTCCTTTCACATAGCCGGCAGGTGCCGCGGGACGGAGGTAAGCTGTGTTCATCGTTCCCGTGGTGTCACACGGAGCAACGTGTGATGCCACGGAAACAATGAACAACCGGCGCCATTTTAATTAAACAATTTTATGAAACCTAGCGACGAGTACACGACTCACGATTTGTGAGCGATACTGCGTCGCTAGGAGTTGTCACACGAGACAACATCGTGTACGAAAACCGTGACCCCGACGATGCATCGCACGATCGGTCGTCTTGTGTAAAGCCCGCATTAGGCAGGGTTAGTAATATGCACCCAGAACTGCTCATGGTTCTGGGTGCATATTACACCTGACAGGTTCCCTGTAAGAAAACCTAGCCTGTTTTGTTGATTTCACTGTATACTGTAATACTAAGAAATTGTAGTATATAGTGCAAGCAAGTACCCTAAAGATTTAAATATGTGTAAAAAGTACTTAAATCAATTTAAAAATAAAATAAAAAAAAATAAAATTAAAATAAATATATATATCATAAATTATTAATATAAATTGAAAAATATATTAAAAATGTAATCAAAATATGAAATTATTTAACTCATATGATAAGAGTAGTAAATTAAGAAAAATCAAAATACCTTCAATGCCATTATTTGGTCACACATTTCATCCTACTTGGAATTTATTTTTCCTGTTTTTTCAGTACATTATATGGAAAAAATGAATGGTGTAATTGTAAACTACAACTCATACTGCAAAATAAAAACAAAACAAAAACCAAAAACAAAACAATCCCTCATGAATATATGGCTCCAATTAAATCCAATGAAACAGTAGTATCTTTACAATCTAGAATACATTTATTTTAGCATATACAGTATATTATATGGACCTCCTGCAGCTCAATCTAAATTACTATCATTTTTTTAATGACCTACTGGTTAACTAGATTTAATGGGAGTCTGGGCTTTATGGTTGTAATATGGATGTTAAAAGAAACCTGTTGAATTGCAGCTCTATTACGGCCATAGGAAACTAGCAATTAAAAGTGGGACATCCTCAGAGGTTTGGTGCCATTACATTTTATGAAAGGAGTGAAAAAAAGGTTGTAACTTGTTAGACCCTGCACGCCCTGCCATAAGTAGGGTCTAACAAGCCTCCGGTCACTGACTGTAAATCTGACAGGCCTAATGTACTATGATACAATAGTGTTCAAAAATGAAGAGTAAAATAAAAAGTCATCCTGCTCCCCCACCCCCAAAAAAAGGTCCTCCTATGCTTTTGCTGGTGGAAAAATAAAGCTATAGTTCTAAGAATTTGGAGATACAAAGCCAAAATACTTCCTGTAAAAAAGTTTTTAACTTTCAAAAGAAGCAAGTAGCAACACATTAAAATAAAACCTATATAAATTTAGTATTGTTATAATCATTCTGACCAAAAGAATAAAAATAGCTGATAACTTTCATCCCATAGTGAATGATGTAAAAAATAAAACATTTTCTGTTCATTTTAGATCTGAAAAATCGGACTAGAAATTGATCAAAACTAGCACAAATAAGAACTTTAACTCAAAATCAACAAATGAACAAGCCCTGCAACAGTTTTGTTGGCAGAAAAATAATTAAAAAACAGTTACAGCCATCAAAATATGGTGATGCAAAATACATTTTTTTTTAATAAAAAAAAATGTGTATTTTTGTGTGCAAATGTAGCAAGTAGCAATGTAATAGTACAGATCCAAGTAATAAAACTGTCTTTTCACTTATAGCGCACAGTGGATGGTGTAAACAAAAAGAAAAAAATCCACAACTGTCGTTTACTTCTTCTGCTTCCCCAAGATCAAAAAAAGGCTAGATATTTTTCCTGTGTTCTAAAGCTTCAAAAAATGTGATTCAGAGCAAACCTTCGATGGAACCATTCACTATAATGAGATACACAGTCACTATGATCCCCGTATGTTTCTTTCTTGGCTGTATCTTTCTTTTTAGGAGTGCTTAAAAGTGTGGTCGACCATAGTTTTGTGAATACTTTAATAATATGGACCAACCAACATAACAAAGGTCATATGCTGTCCAAATTGACTCTATTTGCCTCATTTTATGAAATGTTCCATTGAGGGTTCTATTTTAATTTTTTTTTTTTTTTGGTAAATTATACTGAAGTTCAGCACAGAAAAAATTAAAAACCTAGCTTTAAAAAAAAATGTTATGTAGACCAAAATGGTACCAATAAAACTTTCAACTTAGGCTATGTGCCCATGGGACAACGTACCTGCGGATTTTGCCGCGGAAAACCCGCGGATTCAACTGGATTTTCCAGATAAATCTACAGGTTAACGCAAGTACAGACACTCCCCATGTTATCCTATGGGATTTGGGGAGTGCTGTATCAATGCTGTGTATGTATGTGCGGCTGTGGAATATGCTGCGGATGACCCACAGCCGCATGTAACTGCATGTCAATTATTCATGCGGAAATATCTGCAGATGTCCCGCCTTTCCACTTTGGAGATAGAGGGCGGAACTTCCGCAGGTATTTCTGCACTTGTCCCCCAGGTTTACTACAACAAAAATGCTCGAATCCCGCAGCAATTAATAGCTGTGGATTCTGGGGAGCAGCTGCAGTAAACCTGCGGACAAACCTGCAGCAAAGTCCGCAAGTACATTGTCCCATGGGCACAGCCTTATTCTGCAATAAAACAACTCAATAAGGTCTCTCATCTGTCGACAGTAAAACTGGAAATACCACATTGCCACTAGTTCGAAAGCTCTAGAAAAGCAATATGTCTCCACCTCCATAATGGCTCTTCAAATGCGTATGGTGTTGGCACATAGCGCTCCTCACCTTCAGAGCCCTATTGTGTGCCAAAATAGTAGTTTTTAACCATATAGGGTATCAACACATTTAGGAGAAAATGCGTAAGGAATTAAGAGGTTAGTTTTTTCCTATTGCCAGTGGTGTACTCCTAATAGTGGCACACTACACAGGCGCTATGGGGCAAGTAAATTGGGGGAGTGTCCAGTTCTCTCTAGTGTGTCAATTTCATCAGAATCTGTAGCCTCCAGATTTAGATATAGTTTAATACAATGGTGGAACAGCAAGCTTTACGCTACCTGTTCTACCATTTACCCTGTGTCTGAGTCTCAGCACAGTAGATTCTTTAATATAATTTGGCTATGTCTGCTGTGTGGAGCCTATAAAGGCCCTGTCACACACAGAGATAAATCTGCGGCAGATCTGTGGTTGTAGTGAAATTGTGGACAACCAGTGCCAGGTTTGTGGCTGTGTACAAATGGAACAAAATGTCCATGATTTCACTGCAACCACAGATCTGCCAAAGATTTATCTCTGTGTGTGACGGGGCCTCAACTCAAAATGCAGCACATGTAGCAGAGACCGGAGTAGTGCACTGGGGGAATGAGCCTAGCTGAGTATTTTTTTTTTCTTCTCCTATTAGTCAGTATTTTTAAGAGCTGGTGGGCACATCATACTGTAGTGGACTATGGAAGCATCATACAGCATGTACATGGCTGTGTGCCTTCAAACTGGATGTGGCAACATCATGCTGAGTGCTGTAGGTTCATCATATTGTGGAGGGACTGTGGAGGCACCATACTGTGAGCGAGTCTGTGGGGGCATCATACTATGTGGGTGCCATTATAGTATATGTTGGATCTGTATGGGCAGTATACTGAGTGTGGGCAGCATATTGAGTATGGGGGCTATAAGGAAATCATCATCATACTGTGTGTGGGGTCATCATACTGTTGGTGGAGGCTGCGGGAGCAGTATACTGTGTGGGAGGCTAGAGGGTCGTCATGTTCTGTTATTACTGTGGAGCCATCTTACTATTTGGGCATTTGTGTGGGGAGTGCTATTTGGGAGGCTTTGGGGCTATCATATTGTTAGGGTAGCCATCATACTGTGCAGAGGAGTTGGTAGGCATCAAACTGTTGGGGTCACCATACTGTGGGTGAAGTCTCTGGGGAAAATCATACCATAGGAGACAGTGGGGAAATTATACTGTGTTGATGAGTACTGTAGGGGCATCATACTGCAGAAAGTGTCACTGTTGTGTGTGACTGAACTGTGGACACAAAATTGTGTGGGAGACACAGCAGAAGCATCAAATTGAGTTAAAAGCATGAGGGATATCATAATGTTTTGGGTTACTGTTGCAGCATTATATTTTATTGGGGTCACTATGACGTCATTGTTGCTGGATTGGACAGAGCTGTATTATTCACGGACGAGTCCTAGCTGCGGTGCAGCCCTTCCTGGTCAGTACGCATCCTGGCCACCTCCACAGTGCAAAGGGTTAAGTGTTGGTCCCATTCTTTCACTAAACATTCATGCAACAGCGCTGTAGGGACGTCCACGAGGAACCTGAATCTCCGTCCATGTTGCAGAGGCCTTTTTTTTTTCTTTAGCGGCAATATGACTGCGGCACTCCACTTCACAAAAGTCTCACATGCGGCTTGCCCCTTTGGTGGACATGCAGGATGTGTTTTAAAATGGTATAGGGGCTGTGAAACAAAAAAAAAGAAAAAAGGGTTAAAGCAGAACAAACTTATTGAGTCTCCCTGAGACAGATCCGTTAATTATCCTCATCCATATTGACTGCTTTCCCCTTACACCAGAGTCTCTGATTTGCTACCATTTGACCAATGCACCACCCTCTGAGACAGCGTCTGTGATGGTTGAAATGACAAACACTGCAGTGTGTCCTTATATTGGTGATAGATAAATAAATAAAAAAAATTGTAGGGCCCCCCTGTATTGATACCAGGCTGCAGCCCCAGCCGTGCATTTATCTAGCCTCTGTATCAAAATAAGGAGAACCACATGTGGCTCTTTTTTCATAATTATTTACATAAATTAATGATTTTAAAAAATTGGCTTGTGGTTCCCCCCAATTTTGATACTAAGTAGAGTTGAGCACGGTTCGTGGTTCGTGGTTCTCCAGTTCGCGGTTCGAGTGATTTTGGAGGCTGTTCTAGATCGAACTAGAACCCGAGCTTTTTGATAAATCTCGATAGTTCTAGTTACGTTCGAGAACGGTTCTAGCAGCAAAAAGCCAAGCTAATTACTAGCTGGCTTTCCGCTGTAATAGTGTAAGTCACTCTGTGACTCACACTATTATGAAATTTCAGCGTATAGTGTGCGGGAACAGCGCGTTCAGATCACTGCTGCTGGGATAATGGCGATCGCCATTTTTTTTTTTTTTCTGTTCTTCCTTCCCTCCCTAAGCGCGCGTGTAGTGGGGCGGGCCAGCATGTCAGCCAATCCCAGACACACACACAGCTAAGTGGACTTTTAGCCAGAGAAGCAACGGCATGTGTGATAGGATGTCCATGTCACATGTCCCTGCATTATAAATACGGGCATCTGCCCGTCTGGACGCCATTATCTGCCTTCTGCGTCTGGGTATCAGTCACCGCAGGTGCAGCTCCTGTCTCCGATACTGCTGTGTACACTCTACACACAGCGCTATACAGAATAGGGATAGAAGTTTCTTTCAGCCCTTCTAAGGGCTAATTACAGCAGGCTCAGAGCTATAGGTGACAGTCAGGTCCGTGGAAAGAGTTTTTAACAGATACAGATAAGAGCGTCTGTGTAGCTAAGGTCAGGGAGTTCCTTGCTGCATTTCACCATTAGGAGGGATAGAAAGTGAGGCTTCCTTTCCTCTACACTGACCCACAACCCAGCCACTGTTCCCTCCTGCCCTTTGCACACTCAAGCTCATTGTTACAAAGCCATTAGAATACCAAACACTGAGGAAACTTAGTGGCATCCTAAAAGTGGCTGTTGGACTTCCATTAGTGTCTCACTAGTGCAAATCTATTTGCAGCACCTCTGCATTGCACACTCAAGCTCATTGTTACAAAGCCATTAGAATACCAAACACTGAGGAAACTTAGTGCCATCCTAAAAGTGGCTGTTGAACTTCCATTAGTGTCCCACTAGTGCAAATCTATTTGCAGCACCTCTGCATTGCACACTCAAGCTCATTGTTACAAAGCCATTAGAATACCAAACACTGAGGAAACTTAGTGGCATCCTAAAAGTGGCTGTTGGACTTCATTAGTGTCCCACTGGTGCAAATCTATTTGCAGCACCTCTGCATTGCACACTCAAACTCATTTTTACTAAGCCATTATACTAGCAAACTGTACTGCCATTTTAAGGGCCATAGTTTCATTGTCCAGGATAGTTATTGTTGTTTATTCTGCTGTCAATAAAGGTAGACCAACGCTGCAATCTACACCACCTCTCAATTTTTACTACCACATTTTAAGTGGACATTCTTGTCGCTAGCAAAATGAGTAGCAAAATGACAGATGCTGGGGGAAAGGGGAACAGGCGTGTTGGAAAAGGAAAAAAAGGTTGCGTCCATGGGGAAGGTGGCAAAGCTCCATTAACATCTGCTGAAGATAGGCCATCTTCCAGCAAAAGTAAGATGTCTACTACTTACTGTGGACAATCCGATGTGCTCCCTTTTTTACGAACACGAACAACTGGAACAAAGGTAGATGTTACCCAAAAAAAAGAAAATGCTTGAATCAATCTCAAGTGGTCCAACAAGTGCCCTCTCCTCCACCTCAACTACCGCATCCAAAAAACACCAGTCCTCTGAGTTGTCATCAAAATCACACTTGCTTTCTCCCAGCTCTCAAGTCTCCATCTGCCCTGCACAGTATGGTAGAACAGAGATGGCCGAGTCTGCAGAGCTGTTCAGTCACACTATATCCTGGGAATCAGAGGTCTTCTTCCAAGCTACAGTGAGTACAGACCAGGTAATGGTCTTCAGTGATGCCCAGAATCTTTGTGGCTCAGATTCAGGCCGTGATGACCAAGTTTCTGAGCATAATGTTGACCCTTATACACAAACTGAAACACCTGTTGTAATAGACAATGAGGAACATACTGATGACGATGAGACGCAGATACCAGATTGGGATGACAACTTAAATATTCGTTCAGGGCAGGAAGAGGCTCGGTCTGAGGGGGAGGGGAGTGCAAACACAACGCTTGATGAGGAACTTCTAGATCCCACCTACTGTCAACCCACAGTCACTCGAGGAGGTCAACAGAGGCGGTGGAGAAGGATGCTACTGACGACGAAGTTACCTTGCGCCTTCCTGGACAGAGGAGGAGTACTGGTAGCATGTCTACAACTGCATCCTCAGCCACCACTCTGCCTCTGAGCTCTAGTCGGGGTGGCTCAGCAGGTCGCATGCCCTCTAAGCCTTGCCTAGCCTGGTCCTTTTTTGACATAGCAAAAGATCGCCCAAATCATGTGATATGTAAAATTTGTCGTGATTCTGTTAGTAGAGGGCAAAACCTCCGCAGTTTGACAACTTCTTCCATGAATCGTCACATGAATAAATATCATATGTCCCAGTGGGAAGCTCACCGTGCTGCAATGCGGCCCTAGCGGAGCAAACCATCCACCGCCTGCCCCTTCCAGTGCATCCGCGTGCTCTTCATCTTCTAGGACTGTGGGGACAGCTGTCACACCTGGTTTTCCACGCACAACTTCCACCACTGTAACCGCAACAGTCAGTTTGCTTGGTAGGTCGTCAGTTGGTTATGAAAGGGAAACAAGTGCGTGTGTACAGCTCTCTCAGACATCGATAGCACCAACTTTGGATGAAAGCAACATCTAATAGATGCAACAATCCTGGCCGGCTGCAGGCTGCTATATTTAGGCTAGGGGGGGCCAATAACCATACATGAGAATACCAGACCCCAGCTCTTGGGCTTTATCGTGACTGGGTATGAAAATTGGAGTGGACCATGCACCTTTTTTAAAATTATTTATTTACATAGTTTTTAAAAAGCCACATGCGGTTCTTCTTATTTTGATACACAGCCAAGATAAGCACATGGCTGGGAGCTGCAGCCTGTAGCCGTGGGTTTTATATGTGCTGGTATCAATTTATATGGGGACCGTGCATCATTTTTAAAATTTATTTATTTTACACCATCAGTATAATGCTGCCAGAGAGGGTAGGGGCTCGGAATGACTGCAGCAAAGTAAAGATGCGTGGGAAAAGCAGTGAATATGTATGAGGGATAATTAGAGGCCCCGGAACTAGCACTGCAGTTTCGGGGGGACTCAGTAAGTATGTACTGCTTTAACTCTTTTACTTCCTTTCTTTTACAGTGGTGAATGACAGCCATGCAATACTTGACATGGCTATGATGGGCAGAGAGAGGATAGTTTTTTCCATCTGAACATTTCCCGATCCTTGGCAAAAATCAACGACTTTTGCGGTAAATGTTCGGATGTCAGATCTAGATCTGATCCAGCCAAAGATCGCACGATTTGAATATTTTCCAATCTTTGCCAATCAGGATCACTAATTTTTACCAAATAGTGTTTTGGCTGGGTTATAGAGTTCCATATTCAAACACCTGCTAGAACTACAGCAGCAATGACATTGATTTTCTCAAAATGACAGCAAGCAGTCCAGGCAGTCCAGTAAGTGATACATCGCTGGAATCAGGGTCTCTGTCTCTACTTATTCTGCTTTCAGATTGGGGAGAAAAAATCTAGTGATAGATTCCCTTTAATTCCTGTGAAGTACCTGAGGGGTTTACAAACTTCCTGAAAGTGGTTTTAAATACTTTGAGGTGTGAAGTTTTTAAAATATCTTTGGGGGTTTTGTAATATATAGGCTCCTCAAGGTCACTTAAATAGTTTAGTTAATGTTCCTGATTTGTATTCGTATTGAATTGATGATGCCCTACAACTTTGTAATTCACTTTTTTTCTCTGTTTCGTTCCGTTTTAGAGATAAAAATACTAACTCCGTTGTTTTCCACCAGGTGGCGCTATAGGTGGGTTCATTGCGTAGCACATGGCCACTTTACTATACGTAGACACCACTTCTATGCCTATAGCTGCCGCCGTTCTCAAGTTAATGGCGGTGGACAGGATATGGGTGGACACACTATATTATATATATATATATATATATATATATTATAGTGTGTCCACCCATATCCTGTCCACCGCCATTAACTTATGAACGGCGGCCGCTATAGGCATAGAAGTGGTGTCTAGGTATAGTAAAGTGTCCATGCCACTTATATATCTCACTTATATAAATCTCATTCAAAGAGTTTTCTTTATTTTCAGAACTCTGAAAATTGTAGATTCACATTGAAGACATCAAAACTATGAATTAAAACGTGGAATGAAATACTTAAAAATGTGTGAAACAACTGAAAATATGTCTTGTATTCTAGGTTCTTCAAAGTAGCCACCTTTTGCTTTCATTACTACTTTGCGCACTCTTGGTATTCTCTTGATGAGCTTCAAGAGGTAGTCACCGGAAATGGTTTTCCAACAGTCTTGAAGGAGTTCCTAGAGATGCTTAGCACTTGTTGGCCCTTTTGCGTTCACTTTGCGGTCCAGCTCACCCCAAACCATCTCGATTAGGTTCAGGTCTGGTGACTGTGGATACCAGGTCATCTGGTGTAGCACCCCATCACTCTCCTTCTTGGTCAGCCTGGAGGTGTGTTTGGGGTCATTTTCCTGTTGAAAAATAAATGATGGTCCAACTAAACGCAAACCGGATGGAATAGCATGTCACTGCAAGATGCTGTAGTAGGCATGCTGGTTCTGCATGCCTTCAATTTTGAATAAATCCCCAACAGTGTCACCAGCAAAAAGCACCCCCACACCATCACACCTCCTCCTCCATGCTTCAAGGTGGGAACCAGCCATGTAGAGTCCATCCATTCACCTTTTCTACAAAGACACAGTGGTTAGCTCCAAAGATCTCAAATTTGGACTCATCAGACCAAAGCACAGATTTCCACTGGTCTAATGTCCATTCCTTGTGTTCTTTAGCCCAAACAAGTCTCTTCTGCTTGTTGCCTGTCCTTAGCAGTGGTTTCCTAGCAGCTATTTTACCATGAAGGCCTGCTGTTCAAAGTCTCCTCTTAATAGTTGTTCTAGAGATGAGAAGGTGTCTCCAAACTTTTGGTCTGTACTGTAAATATATATATATATATATATATATATATATATATATATATATATATATATATATATATACACAGTGCCTACAAGTAGTATTCAACCCCTGCAGATTTAGCAGGTTTGATAAGATGCAAATAAATTAGAGCCTGCAAACTTCAAACAAGAGCAGGATTTATTAACAGATACATAAATCTTACAAACCAACAAGTTATGTTACTCAGTTAAATTTTAATAAATTTTCAACATAAAAGTGTGGGTCAATTATTATTCAACCCCTAGGTTTAATATTTTGTGGAATAATCCTTGTTTGCAATTACAGCTAATAATCGTCTTTTATAAGACCTGATCAGGCTGGCACAGGTCTCTGGAGTTATCTTGGCCCACTCCTCCATGCAGATCTTCTCCAAGTTATCTAGGTTCTTTGGGTGTCTCATGTGGACTTTAATCTTGAGCTCCTTACACAAGTTTTCAATTGGGTTAAGGTCAGGAGACTGACTAGGCCACTGCAACACCTTGATTTTTTCCCTCTTGAACCAGGCCTTGGTTTTCTTGGCTGTGTGCTTTGGGTCGTTGTCTTGTTGGAAGATGAAATGACGACCCATCTTAAGATCCTTGATGGAGGAGTGGAGGTTCTTGGCCAAAATCTCCAGGTAGGCCGTGCTATCCATCTTCCCATGGATGCGGACCAGATGGCCAGGCCCCTTGGCTGAGAAACAGCCCCACAGCATGATGCTGCCACCACCATGCTTGACTGTAGGGATGGTATTCTTGGGGTTGTATGCAGTGCCATCCAGTCTCCAAACGTCACGTGTGTGGTTGGCACCAAAGATCTCGATCTTTGTCTCATCAGACCAGAGAACCTTGAACCAGTCTGTCTCAGAGTCCTCCAAGTGATCATGAGCAAACTGTAGACGAGCCTTGACATGACGCTTTGAAAGTAAAGGTACCTTACGGGCTCGTCTGGAGCGGAGACCATTGCGGTGGAGTACGTTACTTATGGTATTGACTGAAACCAATGTCCCCACTGCCATGAGATCTTCCCAGAGCTCCTTCCTTGTTGTCCTTGGGTTAGCCTTGACTCTTCGGACAAGCCTGGCCTCGGCACGGGTGGAAACTTTCAAAGGCTGTCCAGGCCGTGGAAGGCTAACAGTAGTTCCATAAGCCTTCCACTTCTGGATGATGCTCCCAACAGTGGAGACAGGTAGGCCCAACTCCTTGGAAAGGGTTTTGTACCCCTTGCCAGCCTTGTGACCCTCCACGATCTTGTCTCTGATGGCCTTGGAATGCTCCTTTGTCTTTCCCATGTTGACCAAGTATGAGTGCTGTTCACAAGTTTGGGGAGGGTCTTAATTAGTCAGAAAAGGCTGGAAAAAGAGATAATGAATCCAAACATGTGAAGCTCATTGTTCTTTGTGCCTGAAATACTTCTTAATACTTTAGGGGAACCAAACAGAATTCTTGTGGTTTGAGGGGTTGAATAATAAATGACCCTCTGAATAAACTTTTCACAATTTAAAAAAAAAAATAAAAAAAGAAATAACATTCTTTTTTGCTGCAGTGCATTTCACACTTCCAGGCTGATCTACAGTCCAAATGTCACAATGCCAAGTTAATTCCGAATGTGTAAACCTGCTAAATCTGCAGGGGGTTGAATACTACTTGTTGGCACTGTATATATATATATATATTGTAAGGTTGCACCCCGCAACCTGGGGGGTTCCACTCACTTGGAGCGGTGCAGGGTAGCTTAGGCATACACAGGCAATACAGTCTTCCTCAAAAATGCAGCAGTTTATTAGTAACCAACATAAACTGCACTTCCAAAACACAATGAAGCCTCTCCTGGCTTAAGGAAAAGGTACACTAAACACCTTCACATACCGTGGGCTTCAAGTCCATTTAAATGTCCATAGTGAAGGTATAGCTGTCTCCCCAGGAGACACGGATTTCTGGTCAGTCTTTGTAGCGGACCGCCCTCTCAGGTTTGGACACTACAAGTGTCAGAGTGGAGCTCCCTCAGCCTCCACACACTCAGTTCCAGAAGGTTGAAGGCAACCCACGTTTCCTTAGGCAGGTTCCTTCCAGAGGCTCCAACCTCTCTGAGAATAGTAGCCTCTTTTCCTGCCTGAGGCTGCTCCTCATGCAGTGCTGCTCCACACTGCTTCACACTCACTGACAGTCTGCTAAATCAGAATGGACACACCCACAGGTGGAGGTCTGTGATTCTCCATACCTGCACAGCACACTGGGATTATTAAAGGGAACCTGACCCTTATATGCAGAAAGAAGCCTTTGTGGAACTACAAGTCCCATAGCGACCTCTTCAGTTTAATATCACAGGTACCTTCTCCACTGTGACATATAGCGACCATTTACCACATTGGTGGTCACTACCTCACAATATATATTGTGATAACATGCTCGGGGATCGCCTTTGCTGGGTTCAAAGGGCACGTATTCACCTCAGGCAGACAGACGAATTCGAGGTCTAACTGACGCTTGGTCAGGTTTATTGCAGTGAAGCATAAACAAAAGAAAAACACCAACAAAATAAATCCTTGCCTGTCCGGCGCTAACTATACACGGTGATATCCTAACTACAAACTGGAGGGCTTCTCCCTTCCAGCTAAACCATACAGACATCAAGCACTGCTCCCACTCACAAGTGTCTCCTACAGAGACAGGCTTACTGTGTTGCCCAGATGGAGACCCTCCCCCAACTTCTCAGACTCCTTTTACATCAGTCCTTCACCTCCCATTAATTCATTAGCAGCCAGGTGATCCTGACCAGGCTAAGTCACATAGGACCGATACCGGGGTGAGATATACCTGCCCTCATCCACTAATCCCACATGAGTCTCACAATATATATTATCATCTACATATACTGCAAGTCTTTATATACATAAAATTACAGCATGTCTTGCTATAAGGTAATATTTGCTTACAGTGAGAAAGAAGTTTATGTGGCATTTGTGTGACCTTATAGAGAGCATTGGTTACAGTTCCTAGGGCAAAGGAAATGAGAATGGCTACAGGGCATAGAGTCAAGTTCCTTTATTATCAGGGTTGTCAGACAAAAGTAAGACAGAAGTCTGAATAACCAATCTCAGACCTTCACAGGGACACAAATAATTCACAAGCAAAGTTATCAATATTACTTGAGGCACAGCAGCTAAATGTTTTAAGACATTCACATTTGGAATCATTATCATATTGTATTCCAGGTATGAAGGATAATCACAGTGGGGCTCATTTATCAATGTGTCTCAGCTTAAAAAATGTTGTAGGGTGGTCCTGAATTTAGTTGTATTGCTACAGTATGCAGTGCGCCATATTTATTGAACAGCTCCAACACATTGCAGCAAGATTGCCGTGAACATCTCTGTACTTTGTACAATCTGAAACCAACAGCCATGTCTCTAAGCAGCAGCAAACAAAGAACAAAGATTTTTCACACTACAAAGAAATTGAAATTCCAATACTCATCAAAAAAAGAGTCAAAAAAGGCAGATTAAATTAATTAAAAGTAACCAAATTAGCAAAAATGTGTAAAATTATGTCACATTTCTATTCCCATATCAAAACACTAGTGGTGAGGATACAGATGCAATGTTTTTATAGAACGTAGTTATAGAAGAACATGGAAGTTTATTTGCTTGTTGCTCAGTATTTCTGTATGTCTTACAAAATGTATCAATTGCTATTAAGTTTACACAAGTGGATTTTTGGTCTTGTGCACGACAGGCCGCACACAGACATCACCCGGACTAATGTTAGCCGATATGCCAATGCCTGCGCTATTTTGTACATGGACCTCAGGTCTTCGTGGAAAATAAAAATCACAGTATGTGGTCTGGTCTGGTTTACTGACCAGACTAGTGCATGTTAATAGCAGGTACTGTATATAAGCCGTAGTACTTGTACAGTGCTGCTCACCATTATGGGCACCCCTTCACTTTTTTTATAGACTGTACAATATGCTCAGAAATAAATGGAAATGTACAAAAGTTATATCCTCAGGATTTTTAATATGTGGTCCAAAGTAATACAAAAATAAAAATGGTTAGTCAACTTACATGTGGCAATTTCAAAGAAGAAACAGAATAAACAGCATGTGCAGCAATAAAGGCACCCCTAATTAATACTTGGTTGAACACCCTTTGGCATTGATGATAGCCTCCAAATGTTTCTTGTAGCCATCTATAGGCTTCTTGCATTTCTCACCTGGTATTTTCTTCCACTCTCCCTTTGCAGTTTATTCAAGCTCTTGAACATTTGCAGGCTTCTTTTTCCCAATGGCCGATTTCAGCTCAATATTTTCAATGCGACTCATTGTTGGCCATTTTAAAACAGTCCATTTTTTTCTTTTCCAACCATTCCTGTGTACTTTTGGATGTGTGCTTTGGTTCATTGTGTTCCTGGAGGACCCATAATCTTCGAAGTAAATCAAGGTTTCTTACGTTGGACATTTCGTTCTAAAATCTCTTGATTATTCTATGTTTTCATGATTTCTGTGATACGTTTAAGGCCTCCAGTACCAGATGCAAAGCAACCCCACTGCATTATGCATCCACCATCATGCTTTATCGTTGGTAGGGTGTTCTTTTTCTTATAAGTTTAATTGAGCCGGCTGTAAACAAACCGTAACTTTGCATTGGCAAAAAGGTCTATTTTTGTTTCATTTGTCCAAAGAACAGGTTCCCAGAAGGATTGTGGTTTGTCATGGCACTCTTTGGCCAAGACCGGTTGTTTCTTTTTATGTCTTCTCTTCCTTGGCCTTTGCCCATAAAGCTCTGCTTGGTTTAGAGTGCGGAGTATAGTACTTGTTGAAACCATGACCCCAGACTGTCCCAGATTGGCATTCAGGTATTTTGATGTTTGATGTGGTTTTTTTTTTTTCTTTTTACACCATTCATACAAGCTTTCGAAGACATCTCTTGGCAATTTTCCACTTTCCCCCATGTTCAGAGAGGTTCTTGACAATCTCATGTTTGGCAAACTCCTTAATAACATTGTGCACTGTTGAAACTGGGATACCAAGGTCTTTGGAGATGGCCTTAATACCTTTGGAAGTCTTGTATTTCCTAATAGCAATTCTGATTTCATCAGACAACACCTTTTGTCTTCACCGTTGTGACAAAGGAACAGGGCCTAACATGTGGCTTTTTAAAACATTGAAGTCATCATTCATTGACCATTTCATGTCCCATGGGCACCGACAATTTATCACAGATGATTCGCATATGTGATTTACCACAGAAGTGTTCTACACAAAAAACATGTTTCACTTGATCCATTTTCCATTTGTTTTCAGGAGATATTCCACATTGTGTACTTAAATTTCATGGGTGCCAATAACAAGGAGCAGGTCTGTAAGGGTGCTATATCAGTATAACAATTAATGACCTAAAAATGAGAAGAAAGCAATACAATATCAATGTGCACACTGTATAAAATATGAAATATATTTTATTGAACACAAAAAAATCAATACTCCATTAAAACAATTAAAATCTATAAAAAGATCCACAACACCAACATTCCAGCATAAAAATGCATGTCAAAATATACAGAAAAAAAATAAATAAATCCCATACACAGATATGGATGACAATATGTTCAGGAATAAAGCCCTAAGTATATGTAAAATATGAAGGATATTAGCAAGGTTCAAATATATGCTCATATTAAAGTGCAAATATTAAAGCTAATAAAATGTGAATACCTATATGTAAAAATATGAAAGAGCATACTAAAGCAATGCACAAATAAATTAAGGCACACAAATCACAATACATACAGTAGCTCATAAATAAAGAATTATGGTATAATGGTTAAAGATAAACTTGAACAGCTATGTAATATATACAGTTGAAACCAGAGGTTTACATACACTATCTAAAAAGACACATCTGCATGTTTTTCTCACTGACATGAAATCCTGTTTTAGGTCAGTTAGGAACCAAAATTATTTATATTTCTCAAATGCTAGAATAATGAGAGAGAATGTTTTAACTGTAAGTGGTTAATGCTATAGCATTCAATATCAAACCCATAATTTAGTATCCAGACAAGCCCAGAGGAATATCACTGGAGAAACCCCACTGAAGCCAAATTCATCATCCCTCCCCTGATAAAGCGGGCTTGACCAGAGATGCAAATGGCATTTCACCATTAATATTCATCTGCGCATGAAACCTTTAAATGTATATTATGTATCTGTTCAGATTTATCTTTAACCATTATACCATATTTCTATATTCATGGGCTAAATATTGTGATTTATGTGCTTGCATTTATTTATGCATTTCATTTGTATGTTTTTTTTATATTTGTATATGTATACAGTGGGGGAAATAGGTATTGAATATGTCACCAATTTTCTAAGTAAATGTAATTTTAAAGATACTATTGACATGAAATTCTTACCAGGTGTTAGTAATAACCCATCCAATCCATAGAGGCAAAGAACTCAAACCATAGATGTCCATAAATTAAGTTATGGAGACATGTCCAATTTTTATTGGCGTCACAGATGAAAGTCACCCATAAAAGTCTTGTGATCTGTGAAAATCACATCAGTGTGCATTGACATTACAATTAATAGGATAAGTATAACAGAGAAGTTGTGCATGTTTTATAAGCCTCCTTACATTGGCATGCCAGGCAAGTCACTCACTACAAGGAGAAACATTACCCCACAGATCCCAGTCAGAAGCCTCTGATAAAGCCAAATCAGATCTCATACTTTGCACTGATGGAGGGCAACACCCTAAAATACGGAATCTGCAAATTGAGATTCTGGTTTGGCTTTTATCCTAAGTCATATGCAAGGCTCGTTAAAAGGTTGACATTGACTTTCTCCTCAGAAGAGGTATTTTGAATAGAAGTTTTGCAATTTATTTATTTATCCATACGTGAAAATGACTGATTAAACACTAATGGTAAAAACTGACTAAACACTGATGACACTCCTACCATTTGTTTTTGCTTATGTCAGGAATTATAGATGTCTGAATGAGGTATTAGGCTGGAATAAAACTTGTGCGTGTAAAATCGGACCAAGTCTCATGCTAGAAAGTAGCATGAGCTCTGTTCAAGTGTTGATTAGTGTGCAATGCAACAGCAATGCGTTTCTGTGATTTTTCAATTGATTGTAGTCCTTGTGCAATCCGTGTGTGATCCGTATGGGATCCGTTTTTATTCTCAGCAGCTATGCCATCTACCATTCAGCTCTGCTACATGCCCGCTGACAGCAGACACAGACAGAGCCATGTAGCAGAGCTGAATGGCCGCTGACAGCAGACACAGACAGAGCCGCACGATCAGAATGAAGTCGGATGAACTTCACCCGACTTCATTGTCATCCCGCGGCTCTGTCTGTGTGTCATGTCCTGATTTTTGGTCACCGGTGAAGGTCTCACTGGTGACCGCAAATCACCTGAGTGACTGAAGTGATCTGTGCTATCAGCGGTGCCGTCACTGAGGTTACCCGCGGCCACAGCTGAACTCCCCCACCTGAAATCTGTGGCCGCGGGTAACCTGAGTGACGTCATCACTGATAGCGCAACTCACTTCAGTTGCTGTGGGGAGCGGTCGTGGTCTGTGTCCGCTCTCTGTCATTTTCCGATGTAGCAGAGCTGAAAGCGTCATGGGACCTCTGTGGATTACGTCGGACCTGGAGGGGTATTTGGGGACTTTAATAAAATGGTGAAAGAGGTTGTTGTTTTTTGTCATTTATTACAAATAAAGGATTTTTTGGATGTGTGTGTTTATTTTTTTTAACTAACAGGTTAATCATGGAAGGTATCTTGGGGAGACGCCTGCCATGAATAACCTAGGACTTAGTGGCAGCTATGGGCTGCTGCCATTTACTCCTTATTACCTCGATTGCCACCGCACCAGGGCAATTCGGGATGAGCCGGGTACAGTCCCGGGACTGTCGCATCTAATGGATGCAGCAATTCCGGGCGGCTGCAGGCTGATATTTTTAGGGTGGGGGGCTCCCTATAACGTGGGGCTCCCCATCCTGACAATACCAGCCTCCAGCCATATGGCTTTACCCTGGCTGGTATCAAAATTGGGGGGGACCGCACGTCGTTCTTTTTTAATTATTTATTTATTTATTTTACTGCATGATATAGACACGCCCACCAGCAGCTGTTATTGGTTGCAGTGAGACAGCTGTCACTCATCGTGGGGGCGTATCTGACTGCAACCAATCATAGGCACCGGTGGGCAGGGAAAAGCAGTGAATACGTGATGGAAAAATGAGCGGCCAGCTTTTTCAAAAGAGGAGAAGCCGCCACAATGTGAACGCCGTGCAGCGCCGCGCCGGTGATCGTGGATCGGTGAGTATGAGAGAGGGGGGAGAGGGATAGACTGACATGGACAGAGAGAGAGATAGAGACAGAGAGAGAGACCGACCGACAGACCGACCGAGAGAGAATAGAGACTGAGACGGAGAGACCGACTGACAGAGATAGAGATTGACCAACATTGACAGACCTCACTCGTTTCCAGTGTTTTCTGAAACATGCGATAAATGTATTTAGAAAAACGGATGTCACTAGGATGGTGTGTGTGCCATCCATGTGACATCCGTTTATTTACCCGCTCCCATAGAGTTGCATTGGGAGACTCGCGCGAGAAACTCACCAAAACGCAGCATGCTGCGATTTTTTTCTCAGTCCGATTTGGACTGAGAAAAAAATAGCAGATCGGTTCTGCCTCATTGATTACCATGGGTCCGAATGCAATGCGAGATTTTCTCGCGTTGCACTCGTGCGAGTTAATCGCAAGTGTGAAGCTGGCCTAACTGCGCAGTGTGGCTCTATAACATCCAAGGACCATTGTTTTAAACAAAAAAAAACCAAAACTGTTTTTCTACTTTTGAAACAGTAAACATAGATATTAGATTACGTTATTTTTGTTCTTGCACATAATAAAAAGCTAACATACCAAGAATTTTACATCTCTGTATATACACAATGTGAATGGCATGTTTTGAATGACAAAACAAATGTAAGGCCCCAAATTATCCCAGTAATATTTATTTTTATTGGGGATTTTAAGAAAAGTCTCAGAAGTTCTACCAAGGAAAATAAAATTAATGAGATCTGTCAGCGTTAATAACCTTTTCCACGGAGCCATGCTTGCTTGAGGCGTCAAAACTTACGTAATATCCATGTTTTGTTTCTCTGGACACATTCAAGGGGAAAACATAGCTCTATTTACATGTTAGTACAAGCTCTTGGATTCATGGGCATTTCAATGGTTTTAAAGACTGATTTTTATTTTTATTTTTTACTTTTTAATTGTGCCGTCAATTAGATATATAAAATTCTACTTCCAAGTGTGATATACTGGACTAAATAATAATAATGTTAAAGAGATTGTCCACTACTTTTAGATTGATGGCCTATCCTTAGGGGCACTTTGCACACTGCGACATCGCAGGTGCGATGTCGGTGGGGTCAAATTGAAAATGACGCACTTCCGGCATCGCATGCGACATCGCAGTGTGTAAAGGCTGGATGATACGATTAACGAGCGCAAAAGCGTCGTAATCGTATCATCGGTATAGCGTCGGCGTAATTCATAATTGCGCTGACGCAATGGTCCGATGTTGTTCCTCACTCCTGCGGCAGCACACATCGATGTGTGTGAAGTCGCAGGAGCGAGGAACGTCTCCTACCGGCCTCACTGCGGCTTCCGTAGGATATGCGGAAGGAAGGAGGTGGGCAGGATGTTTACATCCTGCTCATCTCCGCCCCTCCGCTCTGATTGGCCGCCTGCCGTGTGACGTCGCAGTGACGCCGCACGACCCGCCCCCTTAACAAGGAGGCGGGTCGCCGGCCACAGGGACGTCGCACGGCAGGTGAGTGTGTGTGTGAAGCTGGCGTAGCGACAACTTTCGCTACGCCAGCTATCACCACATATCGCTGCTGCGACGGGGGCGGGCACTATCGCACTCGGCATCGCAGCATCGGCCTGCGATGTCGTAGTGTGCAAAGCCCGCCTAAGGATAGATAATCAATATCTTATCAGCCAAGGTCTGAAACCAGGCACTCTCCCCGATCAGCTGTCTTTGGTGCCGATGGCGGCAGCCATCAGCCGGAAATTCTCAGCTCCGGAGCTGCACCACCTTCTGATAGGAGCCGCAGCAGGGAACTGTACATCCATCTCCTATTCAAAACAGTAGGAGGTGAATGTGCAGTACCTGGTTGTGGCCACTATCAGAAGACGGGGCTGCTCCAGAATGAAGCATTTGCGGCCCCTACTGCCGCCACTGGGAACAAGTACAGCTGATCAGTGGGGGCACAGGGTGTTGGACCCTGTCTGATTAGACATTAATGACCTTTCCTAAGGATAGGACATGAATGCTAAAGTAGTGGACAACCTCTTTAATGATAATATGTTTTAATTCTGAATTGGATACCACAAAAGACTATGTTCACATGTCCAGTAAATATCCTTTAGAACTGATCCAGCAGCAATCTGTTGGCAAAAATGTTACTAAACCATTTCTATCATGAAAACAGGGGAGGGCAGGAGGGGAATACATTATAACCATCACTGTAACATGGCTATAGAAGTCATGGACTTCTTCCCTATTTGGATTACGGTGCACCAGTACACTTTGCTTTACCCAACATGTTCATGATGCCATCTGACTCAATTCATAGTAATTTACATACACAGTACACTGTATGTAAACTTATTTTTCTGTGTTTCTATAATATAAGGCTACTAGCTGTATTACCCGGTGTTGTCTGGGATAGTAAGTAACTATTCTTAACTATAACAAAATAAAATTCATAACAAAAAATTATTTTGCACAAAAGTTACAAACGAAACAGGCTAGAAAAAATTGCCGACACTTCTTAATTTCATAATCTGAACTGGTGCATAATGAACATGACATACAATATTCAAAAATAGCAGTTGCACTCAAGTAAAGGGAAGGAGAAAAAAACAAGAATGTAGATGGTGAATATTGGAATGTGAATACGCATTACTGCTAAGAAAACATGAAAAAAAATTCTTACAAAATATGAGTTACTTAAGGCCACTTTACACACAGAGATAAATCTTTGGCAGATCTGTGGTTGCAGTGAAATCATGGACATATTGTTCCATTTGTACACAGCCACAAACCTGGCACTGATTGTCCATAATTTCACTGCAACCACAGATCTGCCGCAGATTTATCTCTGTGTGTAAAGTGGCCTTTAGAAAATAAAGGTGGCCAAATTTACTTGTGCCAAGATACCAACGCCAAGGTGTAACTCTCATCTGGGTCCTACTTCAAATGCTATGCCTCTCTTGTCCAAACTGAATTATTATATGGGCTAGAATAGAACCTGCAAAAGGAAAATTAAAAACACCTGAAATAACTGGGAGGAGAGCAGAGATAAAGGACATGACTACATAATACAAACATTTCTAAACAGATGTCACCACTGAAATCATATTAACTCACACAGAAGTTGTCCTATACTAACAATGTCTCCTTTAGTGATAGTGGTTTTGACGAAGAGCTCATACCCTCCAGCCCATTTGCTATGGTGAAATAGGGCCCCAGGTATTCCAGCTGGGCAACAGGTGCGGAACCTGTATACAGTCTGTTAGGACTGTGAGGGTGAGCTGCAGGTCAAAGTCAGGGGTCACCACTTCCCCCATTCCCTAGCTATAAGGCATTCCTTCCCCCTTCCTGTGTATTGTCCTTTACGGCTGGTAACCCTGACCATGACAAACACGCTGTACATACCTTTGGTGTTTGACACTATGTTTAGCATTTTAAGTCCAAGTGCACAAGTTGAGTATTTGATGAGTTTTTTACCTCAGTATTTTTAAGATAAAACCAGGAGTGGAACAATTTGGGGAACAGTATAATAGAAACACGGGCACCACTTCAGCATTTTTTACCCACTCCTGGTTTTGGTTTCCAAATACTGAGGTAGAAAACCTCACCAAATACTCAACATGTGCACTTGACCTACAACTCCAATAGTGCAACTACAAAATAGTGGTTTAGGATACAAATTCTACTGGCAGAATCTCTTTCTAAAGGACGCTTACAACCTTCCAGCAATCACTAAAGTGGTTTAAAGGTTAAAAAACAAAGATAAACTGAATATAATGTAATAGGAATGTTTACACATGACATTTGTGTGAATAATGTAGTAGCAAAAAAGTTAATGAAAAGTCAACATAAAACTTTTTATACCTATTTATATTAAATTTTAATTTACTTACATTTCACTTACAGCCAAGTATAACTCAGGCTAGCCTCATGGAGAATGTCATGCCTTTCACATCATAGTAAGGCTTTTCCATCAATGCACAAAGTAATCCTAAGATTCATGTCATGGTAACAGTTAAAAGCCTGGTGTTGCACTTGTGGCTGAGAAAAAAGATGTAATTTATTAACATAGGCCACAAGCCAACTTGTAATGGGTGAAAATATTTATTGGTGCTGTCACACAAGCTGACATCCGTAATAGTAGGTATATTATGGATAATAAATCTCGCAACCTGTGCTGATCTTCATTTTATGTGAGTCAGATAGTGTATAGGACATAGTGTATATGTAAGATGGTTGTGGTGGTGTTAAGATTACAACATCATGCCAAGACATTATACATATGTAACTCTTATTGGATGTCAAAAGGATGCAGTCTTTTGAAAAATAAGTGTTATTTAAAGAAGTCAAGGATTAAGATATCAATGTATACCATGGTGTTCTACTGGTAGATGGTACATAGTATAGGTTATCAATATGAGATCAGTGATGGTCAGTCACTCGGTACCTTTAGTTGTTGCTATGTCCCAAGGCTAGAAGTAAATATTATAGAGTTAGAAGACCTCAGTTTTCACCGTGTTGTAGCTTTTTTCAGTTACTCCAACTCAGCTCCAATTAAAGTGAATGGGAGTTGAGCTGCAAGACAGAAGAACAACCAATACACAGTGTAGGAGGCTGTGAAGTTCTGGCTGTTGGGTATTTCTGTTGAGTACAGGACCCAGGAGCAGCAAGTTATTTGGAGTATTGGCTGTTGAATCATCATCAATAGTGTTGAGCGAGTATGCTTGTCACTACTCGGTACTCGCACGAGTATCACTGTACTCGGGCTACTCGTCGGGGACCGAGAAATCTCGCGATACTTGTGCTGTACTCGGGGTCTTCATGCCTGCATGTTGGCGCTCTTTTGAGAGCCAGCCCTCATGCAGGGATTGGCTGGCAGACCACTGCAATGCCACAGCCCTGTTAGTTGTGGAATTGCAGTGATTGGCCGGCCTGCACAGCGTGACCGAGCCTTTATACCGGCGCGCGCGCTGTGCTCTGCAAACAGCCATCCAGTCAGTGCAGGGAGAGTGTTGCTGCTTCAGGGAAAGGTTTGAGGCCCTTTATAGTTATTTCCGTAGCAGGGCTGCAAACAGTGTGACCAGAAGTCCTTCTCAGGACTATTGTAGTTGTATACAGGCAGGCATGGTATAGCCAGGTCGGAGTACAGGAGCAGAGTCCTTCTCAGGACTATTGTTGCTGTATACAGGCAGGACAGGCAGGGTATAGCCAGGTCGGAATACAGGCTAGTGACCAGAAGAGTCCTTCTCAGGACTATTGTAGCTATATACAGGCAGGCAGGCAGGGTATATAGCAATTCCTAGTGGTGACCGTATACCAGCCTTCACCATATCTGGGGCTGGTGTACACAGTCTAAAACAGTCCTGATAGTGTCAGACTTCTCAGTAAATGTCGCTCCTAAAAAGCTGTTAGGTTCTTAGTGCGTCCGTGCTTGCATTTAAAAACCGCACGTGTGTGCCTGTCGGTGGCAGCGTCCAGGTGCATGTTTTGCACAAACTAGTATATAACGCTCAAGTCTAGTGAATAATACACGTCAGTCAGCAGTGTCTGATAGTGTCAAACTTCTCAGTAATTGTCGCTCCTAAAAACCTGTTAGGTTCTTAGTGCATCCGTGCTTGCATTTAAAAAACGCACGTGTGTGCCTGTCGGTGGCAGCGTACAGGTGCACTTGTGTGCGTTTTGCACAAACTTGGATATAACGCACAAGTCTAGTGAATACACGTCAGCACAGCATTGCAAAATGCGCAAGGGCGTTGGCAACGAACAAGGAGGTGGACGTGATGGTGGTGCAGGCAGAGGCCGAGGTCGTGGGCAAGCTCTAATTTCGCCACAACAAAGGGCCACATTTACTCGCTCGCACGTCCTGTCCCAAATTCTTGGGGACCGCAGCAGTACACCGCTCTTGAACCAAGACCAGTGTCAACAGGTTGTTAGTTGGATAGCGGATAATGCTTCCAGTCAGATTGGCACCACCACAAACACTCTGTCTTCCACACGGTCAAGTGTCAGTAGCCGTGATACTGCACCGCACATTTCAGAACCTGATCCTCCTTCCTACCACCAGGCTGAGTACACGTCCACGGACATTGTTGATCCCACACTTGGACACTCGGAAGAGCTGTTCATGTTTCCATTCGCACATTCTGGCCTCTCGCCAGCTCCTGATGAAGTGGGTCATGAGGAGATCGTATGTACAGATGCCCAAATATTTGAGCAGCCACGTTCTCACAAAGTTGGCAACGTGTCTCAACAAGGGGTGGACGATGATGAGACACAATTGTCAGGAAGTCAGGAGGAGGAGCTGGGTGCAGAAGAGGAAGACGACGTGGTGGATGATCCAGTAACTGACCCAACCTGGCAGGAGGATAGGCAGAGCGAGGACAGCAGTGCACAGGGGGAGGGAGGCATAGCATCCCAACAGGCAGTAAGAAGCAGGGTGGTGGCCCCAGGCAGAAGTCAGGCAACCATTCCCCGGAACAACAACACGACACAAGGTGCCTGTACAAATGTTAGGTCTTCCCGAGTCTGGCAGTTTTTTAAGTTGGTTCCAGATGGTTCTAAAAAGGCCATTTGCAACACCTGCCATGCCAGCATCAGCAGGGGTACCAAAACTAGCAGCCTGACCACCACCAGCATGATCAGGCACATGTCAGCCAAGCACCCGACTTTGTGGGATGTACAACAGAGTCGAGGAGCAGTGCTTGCTGATGTCACTGCTACGTCTTCGCTTGTTGTGCATGCGAGCCAATCCCCTGTCCATGCTGCCTGCGAACAAGCCTCCTCCGGCCCTGCACCTGCAGTTGCCTATGCAGAAATAACACCATCATCAAGCACGTCCTTGTCCCAGCGCAGCATTCAGTTATCCATTCAGCAAACCTTTGAACGCAGGCGCAAATACACTGCCAACGCCCCACATGCCACAGTTCTAAATGCTAACATTTCGCGACTGCTTGCGCTGGAAATGTTGCCTTTTAGGCTGGTGGAGACAGAAGCATTCCGCGACCTTATGGCGGCAGCTGTCCCACATTACTCGGTCCCCAGCCGCCACTATTTCTCCCGGTGTGCCGTCCCCGCATTGCATAACCACGTGTCAAAAAACATCACACGTGCCCTGAACAATGCTGTTTCAGCCAAAGTCCACCTAACCACAGACACGTGAACAAGTGCTTGTGGGCAAGGCCGCTACATCTCGTTGACGGCACACTGGGTTAATATTGTGGAAGCTGGGACCCAGTCTGAGCGAGGGACGGAACACGTCCTTCCCACACCAAGGTTTGCAGGCCCTACCTCAGTCAGGGTTTCACCCACACTCTACAGCTCCGGAATGTCATGCTCCTCAGCCTCCTCCTCCTCCTGTGCATCCTCAACCACTTTACCCTCCACACCAGTCCCAAGCTGGAAGCACTGCAGCACTGCCTTGGCGAAGCGGCAACAGGCTGTGCTGAAGCTAATCTGCATAGGTGTCAAACCCCACAATGTAGAAGAGGTGTGGACAGCTCTGAAACAGCAGGCAGATCACTGGCTCACACCTCTGAACCTAAAGCCAGGAAAGGTCGTGTGTGACAATGGCCGGAACCTGGAGGCGGCTTTGAGGCGAGGCCAGCTGACACATGTTCCATGCGTGGCCCATGTGCTCAACCTCGTGGTTCAGCGGTTTCTAAAGTCATACCCAGAGCTGTCTGATCTGCTGGTAAAAGTTCGCCGCCTGTCTGCACATTTTCGAAAGTCACCTACTGCTTCAGCCGGCCTTGCCGGCTTTCAGCGCCATTTGCATCTTCCGGCTCACAGACTGGTGTGTGATGTCCCCACGCGTTGGAATTCAACTCTGCACATGTTGGTCAGGATATGTGAGCAGAAGAGGGCAGTTGTTGAGTACCTGCATCACCTAAGCCGTCGGGAAATGGGTCAAACGCCACACATAACACCTGAGGAGTGGAGATGGATGTCAGACCTATGTACCATCCTCCAAAACTTTGAGGACTCCACCAAGATGGTGAGTGGTGATGACGCCATTATTAGCGTCACCCGCTTCTCTGCCTTCTAAAACGGTCTCTGCTCAAAAACAAACATGATGCATTGCAGGCGGAGCGCGATGAGTTGGAGCAAGAAACAGTAGTGGGTGTGGGTGATAACACACAGCCCAGCCTCGTCTCATTACAACGTGCAGTGGAGGACTATGACAAGGAGGAGGATGAAGACATGGAGCAACTCTCCGGCCAAATTGAGGATATGACATGCACACCAGTCATATCCTCGGTTCAGCGTGGCTGGCCAGAGGACAGGGTAGATGAGGAGGAGGAGGAGAAGGAGGAGGACAGCATGTTCAGTCATCGTGTTGGTCAGGATACTGAAGTACTGGCTGTTAAGAGTCTGGCGCACATGGCTGACTTTATGATAAGCTGCCTGTCTCGTGACCCTCGCGTTAAGAACATCTAGGCGGACAATCATTACTGGTTGGTAACACTGTTAGACCCACGCTACAAGGAGAACTTTATGTCTCTTATTCCCGAGGCGGAGAGGTCAGCCAAAATGCAGCAGTTCCGGAAGGCCATAGTCACGGAAGTAGGCAAAGCATTCCCATCACAAAACGCTAGCGGCATAGGTCAGGAATCAGTGGACAACCAAGGCGTACAGCCGAGAGGGGCACAAGTCCAATCCGCCAGAGGTAGGGGAACAGTCTTTAAGATGTGGGACAGTTTTCTCAGCCCCTCACGTACCACAGCCCCTGAGGTGCGGGGTAGTGCCACAAGAAATCCTAAGTTTGCCCAGATGCTCAAGGAGTACCTTGCAGATCGAACAACTGTACTCCGACATTCCTCTGTGCCTTACAATTATTGGGTATCCAAGCTGGACACATGGCATGAATTGGCTCTCTACGCCTTGGAAGTCCTGGCCTTCCCTGCCGCTAGCTTTTTGTCAGAGCGTGTTTTTAGTGCCGCAGGTGGAATCATTACAGATAAACGCACCCACCTGTCAACTGAAAATGCTGACAGGCTGACTCTGATCAAGATGAACAAGGGTTGGATTGGGCCAGACTTCACCACACCACCAGCAAATGAGAGCGGAATTTAAAGTTTGTAACGGGAATTTGCCATGTACCTCCACTCACCCATCGGTACACACTTCTGGACTTTGGATAATCGCTGGACTGCTCCTCCTTCTCCTCATGCGCCACCATGATGACCGTTACAATAGTTAGGCCGTTGTTTCAGGTATACCCCCAGTGGTAAATTTTTTCGCCCATTTTTTCAGAATGGACATTACAACGACAGGAGACCCGCTCCTTTGCAATGGGAACAATGTTTTGAGGCCCTCATGCACATCTCTATCCAGGGACAATGTGGAGCCTCCCAATTTTTGGCTGCCCTGCCAAAGGGCTATACTACAATAGACCCACTTCCTTACAATGGGCACTTCAGGTTTATAGGCCCTCATGCACGTCTCTATCCAGGGACAATGTGGAGCCTCCCAATTTTTGGCTGCCCTGCCAAAGGGCTATACTACAATAGACCCACTTCCTTACAATGGGCACTTCAGGTTTACAGGCCATCATGCACGTCTGTATGCAGGGGCATTGGTGAACCTCCCAATTTTGGACTTCCCTGGCAAAGGAAAATACTACAAAGACTCACTTCCTCAAAATGGGCACATTAGACTTAAGAGGCCTTCATGTACGTCTCTTCTCAGGGACATCGGAGTGCCACACAATGTTTTCACGTAAAATCTTTCATGTAATCTCCAAAAGTAACATACACCAGCTCTATCTCACTATTGGGTATGTGCCCTTAACATTTCCGCCATGAAAATTCATTTTGGTGTCATTTTGGAAGGTTTTCTGGCGAGTCTGTAAAAATGGCATAAAACTCGGATAAAATTGTTCACAGTTGTGACTTTTGAGTGATAAATGCTTCAAGGGGTCTTCCCCATGCTGTTGCCATGTCATTTGAGCACTCTTCTGAGACTTTTGTGACATTTTTAGGGTTTCTACATGCTGCCGGGGGGGTCATTTCATAAAAATACTCGGGTCTCCCATAGGATAACATTGGGCTCGGTGCTCGGGCCGAGTATACGAGTATCTTGGGATGCTCGGCCCGAGCCTCGAGCACCCGAGCTTTTTAGTACTCGCTCATCACTAATCATCAAGCGTATATTGATGACCTATCCCAAGGATATTTCATCAATGTTTTAGTACTGAACAAATCCTTAAAGGTATATGTCAGGAACAGCTCCACTGCTGCTGGGGACTTGGCACAATTACCACTTGCTCGTGACACATGTGCCTCAGATGCTACTGTAAAGGGAGACTCCACTTCCCACACTCACTCATCTGCTAATGTGCCGCCCCCGCAACAGCCAATGTGCTGCTCGGACCCGGATCCACAGTGGTTCGATGGGTCTCCGGATCCGAGGCGGGGTCGCGCGGCTACCTCGGAATAAAAAGTGTTGTCTGATATGGGTGGGGAAAAAATCTGGGATGCCGGGCAAGTCTGCATTAAAGGGACAGGCATGACCTATGACGTACCATTACATCATACTGTAGGTTGTGAAGGGGTTAATATACAAAATTAGTACAGTGCTTAAACAAGTTACTAAATATTAAATAATAAAAAGGCACACATACAGGCAAATATAGTATAAAATAAAAGGGATAAACGACAGATAAACCTTACTAATTGTATCCATTAGCGCTTCTGGCAGAGGAGAATGTTGTAGGAAATATAGACACCTATGCAATTGTGCCACCCCTGCAGCGGTCGAACCGCTCGGATCCGAGTCTGCTGCTGTGGCTCGAGGGTCTCCGGTCCCGGGGGCTTGCGGCCACTCAAATACAAAAAGGGGACTATTTACAGGGGATATGAGTTTGTGACGCCACCCGTGGTTCACGGTAAGGGAGTACCACCGCTGCCGATTGGAGTACTTGGGGAGATGGAGTGGGGCAGGCAGATGATGTTCCCTCCACGGGTAGGGGAGGCCCCAGGACTCTGGATGATGGAGGAGCGGGGTGCGCAGGGCCAGCTGGAAGTAGGGGAGGACCATGTACTCACTCAGGCAACTTTGGTGGTGGTGTAGCCGCAAAGAAGACGCTGATAACAAGGTGAACCAAGTCTCTGAGTGCCGCTGCCCTCTTGGGGAAGCCCGTTCGGGTATCCATCCCCTGTAGTATTGTCGGGTGGTCCGGAGCCGCCTCCGTTCACAAATTATAAAGTGTCTGTGACGACATGGACCCTGTCAGTGTCTAGCAGGGGTTAAATTTGTTAAAATTCAGCCAGCCATGAAGATAGTTTGTTTATAGATGGGGGCTAAGCCCTCATTGTCTTTACAAGACTCTTGTTGACTCATGTAATTGCTTTGGCTAATGAAGACCAGACATACAGATAAATCAATTATGCGAACTTCCCATTGTATTACTAAGTGAATTGCTAGATGTGATGTGGCTTGGCTGTCTCTCCCTTGTCACTGTCAGAGACTATTACTACTTGTGATATTTTATATGTAGCTTGAGATCTAGCCAATAAGAGCCCAGTCTTATCCAACAAATGTGAAGACCCCAATGGTCTGTATGGAGAGCTCAGGGGTATAAAAAGGAGGACTGTCCATTGCCCAGAGAGACTCCTGCTACATGCTACCAATCTAGGACCTGCGGATCCGATTGGCAAGCTGAACCTGGATTATAACACTACATTGACCTCAGCCTCGAATGCAAGGATTCGGCTGAGCTATCAAGGACTACCTAAGGAAGGAATCCAGCTTGGGACAATACAGTCACTGAACTACAGACTTTGCAGACCTCAGCCAGCTTCCTAAATCTGACGTTATTCCATTCTCGGTGGGTGCCCGCCGAAAGCAGGGTGCTGCTGGATTGGAGTAAGTAGCCCTTGAAGCTCTGAAGCACGGACATTCTAATCCCTGGTGAGCCCGTGGAAGGGTGAGACACTGTTGCCTGTTACATTTGTGTGTTTTGCTGGTTATGTGCTATGTGCCGTTGTTTGGGTATCCAATAAATTCTTAATATTGAGATTCCCTCAACCTGTGTTGTCTGAGTAGTGTTCCGCCCACAGTTAAGGAGGTCGGGCGTTCAGTTGGGATGAGCCCTGGGCCATACTGTATTTCTAAAGGCGGCCGGACCAGCGGACGAGAGCACCCACTGACCCCCGTGTCTCCACAGTGTCCTTGTGGCATGTAGGCATAAAGTCCCGGGCCCCGCTCCCTCCTTTTTATATAAAGGAGCTGTGCTCTCAAGGGCTCACGCGTGGTATTTCTGTGGGCTGCTTGGGTTGGAAAGCCCTATCCCCCTCATTGTGCTAGTGCCCCTGATCTCTGAGCTTCTTGGGGACAGTACATAGAGTCACTATCCTCCACAGGTTAATTGCCAGGTTGCCTGAAGCTACTCCCCGACCTAGGGTCCTCTACCCTGCCGTGCTTTAGTCCAGGACCGGCTATTGAACTTGAGCTGCTGACCGTCCTCCGAGACTAGGTCCAGGCACCCAGTCCCAATATTCCGTGACCGGATTTCCGACTCCTCCGGGTCCAGACCACCGTCTGCGATCCAACCAGTCACAAACAGGGAGCCACACACTCCAAGCCCCAGTTCCTCTCACTTTCCTCCCCTGGAGCCAACTGCTCTCTACTTCCTCTCCTTTTGCTCCTCTGGAACTGACTGCTCTGTCACCTCCCACCAGTCTGCTTGACCCATAGGTGGGCGGCCCTATTCCAGCTCAGCAGCCCACTGGTGTGTCTGACAGAGTGTGGTGTGAGGTGGGGTTGGGATTTTGGATGCTGATGGAGGCAGTACTACAGGTTGGGAACCCAGAACCATGAGGGGTTGAGTCCTGCACTAAGAAAAAAAGAGCGTGCAGTACCCTGTGATGACCTGACTAGTCCAGGGGCGTAACACAATACTCATTGCTTCTCCTGGGTGCTGACACTGATGTTTGGTTGATGAGATTTTATGAAGGGTCTTACCTGACAATTCACTCCTTCCTCTGAGGAATGAGGAGAATGGCTGATTACATTCAATTCTATCCCAGAAATAATATAGCCATCACCTTACCAAACATCGATCAAGCATTCTATATATGTCACAGTTGTCACCTTGTTTTTGGAGGCTAGTGACAGCCTCTATCGGGTTATCCAGATTTAAATGTGGTTTTATTTCCTTCAGTACCTAAATGGTTATTGTGAGTTTTCTGCTGGCAGCTACTCCAGCTGTCTCTGCTGCAGTTGAGGTCAGCTGCACCTGCTTTGTAGACACACCCTCTTGTACTTAAAAAGCCAGGTCTCCCAGAAAACTTTGCTGACTATACCAACCATTTGCATGAAAACAGCCTTTGTGGAAGGATGCTGCTGTGGATTCTCATGAAGTTATATCCTCTCCATTTTGGTTCTTTGTTCCCTGTGTATCTCTCCTACCCTCTTGTCTCTTTAGTGCAGTGGTGGGTTTAGTTAACCTCACCCACCTTTTGCTAGTCAGGGCCTCTATAAGGTTTTTCAGGGACTCAAGGTGCTGTTCGGCGACAGCTGCGGAGACTATATAGGGACAGGTCAGGTGACGTTAGAAGGCGTCCATCTAGCCTCTCACTAGTCCCAGGGCCCACCATTGTTATTGTGTCCCCGGTGTTCCTCCTTGTCTCTGGTGTTTTTTAGGTGTGTTCTTCTTTGTGTGTCAGACGTCGGTTAGTCTGAACACACTCACCACAATTGTGTGACCACTTGCCAGACATGAGTATGATATATCCATAATTCAGGGAGATATTACATTCCTGTGGGTAGCCAGCTACCACTACTTTGGCAATTTTACAAACAGAGGCAAATATGCTCCCTGATCGTAGATATATCCGTGAATTCTGTAAAAATGTATCCATGGATTCTGTAAAACTAGAAATATAAATTAAAAAACACCTTTAAAATGAGTGACTACACAACACAAGGTGAAAACATCAACACTCCAATGTTTAACACCTATGTACCAGTGAAGGCATTAGTGATGTGTCGGTCGTGAATGATCCGACACAAAGATCCGGCTCCCTGCAGTGACTGACAGGAGCCGGATCACTAGTGTGAGCCAATAAAATCTCTAAACGGCTCTTTTCGCCACTGAAACCCCGCCCACCCGTGGTTAAACTCCACCTACTCAACAATCTAATTGGTCACTTGTAAGTGGGCGGGGTTTCTTCGGCGTCACTATAATCTTAAATATGTGTTCACCTGGGGTGAATACATTTAATAAGGATCTGAGAACGATCTGAAAGATCCGGCTCTTTTCGGTGAGCGGAGCCATGGGAACTGGATCACCAAAAAAAGCCGGACTGCCCATCACTAGAAGGCATACAGGACACCTTTGCTCACCCAAATGACTATACAACATTGGCAGTTACATGTTAATTACTCTATATATACACTCTATTTCTGCTATCCATCAGATAACGTGTTTCAAATAACTGTTCATAGGGAAGTGGGTGGAAATTTCCAGGCAGAGATCTGATGTTCCCAGCCTTTCATCTATTAAACTCTAACTCCATTGATGATAGGGTATTCTCAAGTTTAAAAATAATCCCTTCTCTATACGACAGGAAATAGTTTCTAATTATTGGTGGTCTAACCACTATAACCCCCCATCGTTCTCGTGAACTAGGTCTTCTCAGAGCTTCGTGTGAATGGAGCAGAAGTCAATAATGCACACTGCTGCTCCAGGCACGCTTAGTGAGACCATCTGAGATGGCTGAGAGCTGCGCTCACCAAGTCTTCTTCACTCCCATAAGAAGAAATGGAGTGTAAGTGCACATAATTGACCACAGTTTCATTCACAAAGATCACTGGTTCTTGAGATCACTGGGTGTCAGACCTTCAGTGATGAAGAAGTTATCATAACTTGTAAACAGCAGAATACCCCTTTAACTCTTTCATGACATTTGATGTACACTTACATCATAGGTTCCCACAAATAGATGTAAATGTAGGTTATGGCAATCGTGTGGACACAGGAGTTGTGCCTGCATGATTGCCACCAGATGCACAGCATACGTTATAGCATAGCTAAGGCTGCTTTCACACCTCCGGTTTTTCCTGTGCGGCACAATCCGGCACTTTGCAGAAAAAACGCAAGCGTTTTTTATTTGCCGCCGGTTGCAGTTTTTTTGCATAGACTTTCATTAGTGCCGGATTGTGCCGCATGGGCTTGCGTTCGGTCCGGTTTTTGCCGCATGCGGCAGATTTAGCCGATGCGGCAGCCGGATGGAACGTTGCCTGGCACGTTTTTTTGTACGGCAAAAAAACCCGCATCGCGCCGCATCCGGCTGATGCGGTACAATTTACAATGCATGCCTATGAACGCCGCGTGCGGCGTCCTGCGGCAAACACCGCATCCGGCCGCCGCAATGCGTTTTTTTCCACTGCGCATGCTTAGTAGCGTGCCGCAAGCGGCAAAAACCGGACGGGACGCATGTCAAAAACGTATGCAAAGGATGCGGTATTGTCGCCGCATCCGTTGCATAGGTGTTAGAGCCAGATTGGCCGGCTCTGCTAAAACCGGATGTGTGAAAGCAGCCTTAGCTGTCAAAGCTAAGGCAGGTTCCCACACCGTCCTTGGCTGTTTAACCCCCTAAATACTACGATCAACAGCAATCGCATCATTTAGAGGGCTGGGAGAGGGAATACTCTGCCTCTTCCACCCGATCGGGACACCTTTGATGTGATCACGGGGGCATTATCATTGCCATGGCAACCTGAGGTCATAATAACCTGTAGGTCTGCTAGCTATGGCAAGCCTGATAGGCCATGCCAAGAGCATGGTCTAAAAGGCTTTTGCCAGTGTCACACTGACAGGTATAACGGGATGCAATGCTTGTTCATTGCAATGTATTATAACAGCAATCAAAGTAATAAAACTAAATGTCCCCTATGGGGACTAAGTAAAAACGTTTTTTAAAAAAAAGTTTTAAAAAAATTGTAAACATATTTAAAATAAATAAATAAAGCAAAAAACCCCCCAAAAAACAATAAATAAGTGTATAAACAAAAATATACAAAAAAAGTTTACTTACATTTGGTGTCAACACGTCCGGAACAAAACAATCTATAAAATTGTTGCACTAGTTAACCCCTTCAGTGGACAATATAAACAAAAAAAATTCAACATCATACAGCTGAAAAAAAGTGGAATAAAATTCGATCAAAAAGTCATATGTAAATAAAAATGGTATCACTGAAAATGTCATCTCGTCCCACAAAAATCAAGCTGGCCTACAGCCCCATCAGTGAAAAAAAAAAGAAAAAGCTGTTGCTCTCAAATTAAAGCAGTGCAAAAACATTTGTTTTTCCATAAAATTGTTGTTATGGTGTAAAAGCAGCAAAACTTTAAAAAAATACAAATGTGGTATCGCTGTAATCGAACTGACAGAGTAAAGTTGTCTTACCACTTTTACAACAAAGTGAATGGTGAACCCCTTTCCCCCCAAAAAAGAAAACAATTCCTAAATTGCTGTTTCTTCTTGATTTTGCCTCACTCAAGAGTGGAATAGAAAGTGATCAAAAAATATTATATGACCCAAACTTATGCCAATAAAACTCCAACTCATCCTGCAAAAAAAGCCCCTAGATGACTCTGTTGGAAGAGAACAAAAAAAACTATAGACTTCAAAATTCTGTAATGCAAAAAAACCCTTAATTATATAAGAAAAAGCTATTTGAGTGTACAAGTAACCAAACCTTAAAAAAAATAAGAATCTGGTACCGCTGAGAAATAAAGCTGCCCTATTACTTATACCACCAGGTGAACTACGGAAGGAATAGTAATAAAGCCAATTCTTCAACTGCTGTTGATTTGTACTTTGAACTCCTATCTGGCCTGTGGTCCAGCAGCAGCCATCTTTTTATCAGTCCTTTTTAGACGTGCACAAAAGTGCGGTCAACAACAGTTTTGTGCACTTTTGAAAGGAGGCCACAAAGCGTCCAGAGTAACTCTACTGTCTGATTTCGTGATTGGATCCATTGGGCATTTCACCTGAATCACGTATTTCGGAGATGTAGATACAAATCCTAATATAAGTGCTCAGCATAGAGCGCAGGACAAATGTGAACTGATTCAATATGTTTTGTACCTTTAATTGCCACCATTAGCAATCAACTCAACCCCAAAAAATATTACTGGTATCACAAAGGGTCTGGAAAAGCACTATGGCTAACCCTAACAAATGAAATCCTGGAAAATCTGCACTCTCAAATCCAAATGCTCCTCTCCATTCTAAGCACTACAATGCACCTAAATCACCATTAACATCCACATGTTTGGGATTGTTATAGTGAGGAAAGCCCACTTAATTTAAAGGGTGTTTGTCTCCAGAAGCACAAGCTGGGCACTATATACGGGTCTTACAATGTAGTGGGCACTACAGGGGCTTATTTTAATGTTGCAACATTCACTGAGTTTGACTCCTAGGCTGTTTTCAGAGACAAAATCATCACTACAACTGTAGATGAACACCCATAGGGTTGTGATTTCCAATATGTGGTCACTTGAGAGGTTTCTGCTGCAGAGGCTCTACAAATGAAGTCCACAAACTATTGTAGTAAATTTTGAGCTCCAAAAGAGTAAAATGTCTGTGATATTGCCATGTTCAGAAGAAATTGTGTAATACTTTATGGGACCTTTTTTTATCTACTCTTGTGAAAATTGGAAACCTGGGCTAAAACAACATTTTAGTGAAAAAATGTAACTATTTTTTCTTCACTGCATAATAGTATAACACTTTGAACACCTGTGGTGTAAATATGCTCACTGCATCATAGATGAATTCATGGAGAGGGCAGTTTGTAAGATTGGGTCATCTGTGGGGGATTTCTGCTGTTCTGGCACCTCAGGGGCTCTGCCAATGTGACATGACACCCCCAAAACATTTGAAGCAAAGCTTTGCATTGTACCTTCAAAGTAGTATCTGATCACAAATGGGGCATTGGCAAACTCAGGAGAAATTGTTTAACAAATTGTAAGGTTCATTGTCTCCTATTACTCTTTTTGAAAATTAAAACTTTGGGGCCAATGGAAAAATGTCAATTTTTTTTATTTTCACCACCCAATATTATACAATTCCGTAAATTACCTGAGGGTTTTAATTGTTCACTACATCCCCAGATGAATTCCTTGAGAGGTGTAGTTTCCAGAATTGGTTCAACTATGGGGGGTTTCTGCTGTTTTGGCATGTCAAGGGATCTGCAAATGTGACATGGCGTCCACAATTTATTTTAACCAAAATGAAGCTCTAAAGGTCAAAAAGCACTCCTTTCCTTCTGAGCCCTGCTGTGCGGACAAGCAGTAGTTTTCCGCCACATATGGGGTATCAGTGCACTCAGGAGAATTAGCACAACAAATTATATGCTCTATTTTCTCTTGTTACCTTTGTAAAAATTAAAGTATTAGAGCTAAAATAACATTTTTGTGATAAAAATATATTTTAATTTTCACGGCTCAACGTTATAAAATTCTGTGAAACACTTGGGGGTCAAGGTGCTCACCAAATATCCAGCTAAATGATATATGGGGCATATTTTCTAAAATGGGGTGACTTCTGGAGGGTTTCCACAATTTGGCAAATCAGGGGCAACAAGATATTGTGTCCGCTATTTATTCCAACCAATTTTGTGCTCCAAAATTCAAATAGTGCTCCTTCCCTTCCAGGCTCGACCATGCCCCCAAACAGTAGTTTTCCACTATGTATGGGTTGTGTACTCAAGAAAAATTGCACAATAAATTGTATTATCTATTTTCTCCTGTAAACCCTGTGATAATGAAAAAATTGAGCAAGTTCAAGGTGTCCACCACATCTCTACTGTAGACAAATTCCTTGAGGTGGGTAGTTTACAAAAACAGGGTCACTTGTGGGGGATTCCAGTATTTAGGCACATCAGGGTCTTTGCAAACATGACGTGCCCGATCTATTCCAGACAATTTTGCACTTCGAAATCCAAATTACGCTCCTTCCTTTCTGATCCCTGCCATGCACCCGAACAGTAGTTTTCTACCACATATGGAGTATCACTATACTAAGGAGAAATTGGACAACAAATTCTATGGTTCATTTTCTAATGTTAAACTTTTCAAAAAGAAAAAGATTGGGGTTAAAACAGCATTTTTGTGGTAAAAATGTTATTAATCATTTTCACTGCTCAATGTTATAAAATTCTGTGAAGCAACTGTGGGTTCGACATGCTCACCAGATCTATATATACTGTATATATAATTGCCTTGGTTGCCTTATTCTGTCTGTCTGTCTCTCTTGCTCTAAAATGACGTCATTACAGTGACAACCATCGCCACAGCGCGTGCACTAAAGAGCCTGCAACCAACGGCTCAGCTAAGTGAACTGCACGATCTACAGCGCGACATGACGACACCCGACACCTTTCCCCGCACCCACACGAAGCCCCGACTCCTAGGTGACTCCCCGGGAGCCCACACCGGGAACCCAACCGAGACATACCATTGCGTTGCTGGGATCGTGCCGGGAGCCGGCGTACCTTGTAACCATGGTACACATCGGGTAACTAAGCAAAGCACTTTGCATAGTTACCCGATTGTGTACCATGGTTACCAGTGTAACTTGGCTCCACTTCCCCCTCGCACTCCGCCCTCCGCATGTATACACTGAACTCACACACAAACACACACAAATAGTCACCTGTCCCCAGCCATGCAGTCCCCGGGACTGACGGCCTCAACACCATCCATGGACTCGCTCGGCTCCACCCCCCCGCACTTCGCCCTCCGCATGTATACACTGAACACACACGCAGGCACTACCACTTCCATCATCATTACTGCACACACCCTGGCACTACTGCACCCATCATCCCCACACACGCAGGCACTACCGCTCCCATCATCATCCCCGCACACACGCAGGCACTACCGCTCCCATCATCATCCCGGCACACAGCCCGGCCCTACCGCACCCATCATCATCCCTGCACACACCCCAGCACTACCGCACCCATCATCATCCCCGCACACACCTCGGCACTACCGCACCCATCATCATCCCCGCACACACCCCGGCATTACCGCACCCATCATCATCCCCACACACACCCTGACACTACCACACTCATCATCATCACCGCACACACAAGCACTATTGCACTCATCATCATCCCCGCACACACCCCGGCACTACCACACTCATCATCATCACCGCACACACAAGCACTACCGCACTCATCATCATCCCCGCACACATGCAAGTATTACCTGAGTGAAGTCTCCGGTGACAGTGTGGCTCACTTCAGTTGCTACGTGGAGCTGACAAAGAGTGGTCATGTTCTATGGCGCTCCCTGTCAGCTTCATGTAGCAGAGCTGAAGGCGTCGTGTGGATTACGTCGGACCTGGATGGGTGTTTGGGGATTGATAAAGTGGTAAATGAGGGGGGGGTTGTCTTTTATTCCAAATAAACGATTTTTCGTTGTGTGTGTTAATTACTTTCACTTACAGGTTAATCGTGGAAGGTATCTCGGGGAGACGCCTGCCATGATTAACCTAGGACTTGGTGGCAGCTATAAGCTGCCATTTAACTCCTTATTACCCCGATTGCCACCGCACCAGGGCAATTCAGGATGAGCCCCGGGACTGTCGCATCTAATGGATGCGGCAATTTCGGGCGGCTGTTGGCTGATATTGTTAGGGTGGTGGCGCTCCTCATCCTGACAATACTAGCTTTCAGCCGTGTGGCTTTATCTTGGCTGGTATCAAGATTGGGTGGGACCACAGGTTTTTTTTTTTTTAATTATTTATTTATTTATTGTACTGCACGATATAGACCTGCCCACCAGCGGCTGTGATTGATTGCAGTCAGACAGCTGTCACTCAGCATGGGGGCTTGTCTGACTGCAACCAATCATAGGCGTCGGTGGGCGGGGGAAGCAGGGAATACGAGATTGAATAATGAGCAGCCGGCATTTTCAAAAGCAGGAGAAGCCGCCAGAGCAGTGTGACAGGGAGAGGGGGGAGAGGGGGGGAGAGACCAGGAGTGATTTTAAATGATTTAGATCATTCTGCTGGACATGCTGAGCATGAGCAGTAGAACGTGACGGGATCCGTCAGCGGATTCCGCCGCTTAGTGCATTGCGTCGGAATCCGCCCCATAGACAATCATTAGACACCTTGGCGGATTCTAACGGAAAATGTCAAGGTAAGATATTTTAACGACCCAAAAAACGCTACATGCAGCGTTCCCTCTGCCCGACACTTCGTCAAATTAACGACGCAGCGTCGTCCAGCGGATGCAACGCAGGCACTTGCGTTACAGTGCGTTGGGAATACAAGTCTCCGGAGAATAGCACAGTGCGTTAACGGACTGCGCTATTGCGCTATTGTCCATAGCGGCGGATTGCACTGAACGCAAGTGTGAAAACGCCCGAACACACAAACACACACCTGCATAGTTACCTGTCCCCAGCCATGCAGTCCCCGGCATACGTTACAATCGGGCCACCTTCTAGTATCTAGATAAATTCCTACAAGGGTCTAGTTTCCAAAAAGGAGTGACTTGTGGGGGCTTTCCACTATTTAGGCACACAAGGAGCTCTGCAAACTTGACATTGTGTCTGATGTCTATTTCAATTAATTTTGAACTCCAGAAATCAAATAGCGCTCCTTCCCTTTCATTCCTTGCTGTGTACCCAAAGAGTAGTTTTCCCACCACATATGGGGTATCGTCATACTCAGGAGAAATTGCACAAATTGTATGATCTCTTTTCTCCTGCTATACATGTGAAAGTAAAGAAATAGGGCTAAAGAAAGGAGTACAGTTTTTAAAATAATGTCACTTTTGAGGATTTTATGTCACATAGGACCCTAAAAGTCACTTAAAATGTGACGTGGTCCCTAAAAAATTGGTTTTGTAAATATTGTTGGAAAAATGAGAAACTTTTAACCCTTCTAACTCTCTAACTAAAAAAAATGATGCATCAAAAATGATGCTGACATAAAATAAACATGTGGCAAATGTTATTTATTAATGAATTTATGTGAAGAATTATGTGGTTTAAAGGCAGTTTTACATGCTACGATTTATCTGACGATCTCATTAGCGATGTGACATGCCCAGATCGTTGTTATAATTTGCCGAGATCGCTCATAGGTCGTTTATTAGCGGTCATACGTAACGATCTCACAAGCGACGCAAAATCGTTCAACGATATATTGTTTGACCAAGGCGGTCGTGTGGATGTTGTTCGTCGTTTACAGGGTGTCAAACGTACCAATATGTCTGCTGCGATCCAAACGACGAACAATATTTTGAAAATGAACGACGTGTTAGCGATCAGCGATTTTCAACCTATTTTCGATCGTTCGGAGTCACACGTAGGTGTCACACGCAACGACGTCGCTAACGATGCCGGATGTGCGTCACGGAAACTTTAACCCCGCCGACATATTGTCAGATAAATCGTAGCGTGTAACGCGGTCTTAAGAGTGTTAAAAGTCAACAGTTTCAATTTTTTTTTTATTTTTTTGCCAAATTTTTCATACTTTCATACATAAACGCAAATCATATCAACCAAAATTGACCACTACAATGAAGTACAATGTGTCTTGAAAAAAAAACCTCTTATAGTCATTAGGAAAAATGGAAGCCTTGAAGAGTTATTACCTTATAAAGTGACCCTGGTCAGAATTGTAAAAATTGACCTGGTCAGGAAGATGAAAACTGGCTCGGGGGCAGGACTGGACTGGTACTATAATTCAGCCCTGGCATTTGGGGGTACACAGGCCCACTTTTTGCATGGTGAATGTGTAATATCTTTGTGCACTTGTAGATTGTGTAACACGACCATATAGCATGTAGTCAAGGCTGTGTCCAGTATTACATCTAGGGCCCATTTATTGCTAAAAGTAGCAGGATCTGGTGAAGCCACCCGCTATTTTCCATACAGAGCTGGGTCTCAGATAATGAAGAGGATGCCACTCTCCATATAATTCTGCAGTCATATAGCTGATGGGCAGGGATACAAAATCAGATCCCCCTGACCTACTACTGATGACCTATTCTACAGATAGGTGATCAGGGAAGTTGTTGTTTTCACTGGGGATAATTTTGGACACATACCACTTAGGGAATGTGCAATTACATTTTTTGGGGGCAGATCCCACCATGGAAACTACTATGAAAAATACTGGAATGACCATATGCATCTACTTGCTGCGCACAGGTTCAGGCTTTTGAGTATCTTCTTCAAACTTCGGGATTCTAAAACCACCAAGTGATTAAAAGAAGTGACCGCTGCATTCTTCTGGTGTTTTCCACTTGGAAAACGCTCTGTACTTTACAATTGAAATCAATGGGAAGGATCGGAAGATGCCGGAATCTACAACTCCCAGCTTGTCCTTAACAATGGTAAGGAGATGCTGGGAGTTGTTGTTATCAGACTGCGGACCATACAGGAACCACAATACTGATAAGAGGCAGGCAATATCACAAATAATCATTTACATCCAAGTACCTTTATAGGTGACATCTTCTGAGTCGATCCCATCCCTTTTGTCTCCACGCAGTATAGATGCCATGATGAGGTTTTGTGCCCACTGCTCATCTCTGAAGCCCTCCCTCAATATTCTTCAGCAGCACTTCCCCACATAGCACCTTAAAAATAAAAGTATCATTATAATGCCGCATAAATATAAATATCTCCCATGCTGTGCCCCTGAATAAATAATTGCTGTGCTTCCTTCACAAAATATCCCCCCACAGTGCAGTTATCCAAAATACCTCCCACACTGCCTCTCTCCTTAATATACCCCTACGCTGCCTCTTTCCATAATGTCCCCATACACAGCTTCTCTCCATAATGTCCCCTCCACACTGCTCTCTTTATAATATACCCCCACACTGCCTCTCTCCATAATATCCCCTCTTTTTTTATTATTATTATTATTAATAATAATAATAATAATAATAATAATAATAATAATAATAATAATATTTATTTATATATTTCCCCCAAACTGCTCTTTTGTAATCCTCACACATACAATATAATGCACCCTTTATTACCCCTCCTCACACACACACACACACACACACACACACACTACAATGCACCCTCCATTATCCCTCCCCCACACACACAATACAATGCACCCTCCATTACCCCTCCACACATACACACACACACACACACACACACAATACAATGCACCCTCCATTACACCTCCCCACACACACACACACACAATACAATGCACCCCCATCCCACCCTATACCCACACTCACAAACAATACAATGCACCCCCATTACACCCTCCCATACACACACACACTATACAATGCACACCCCCTACACACACACACACACACACACACAATCCCCCACAATAAAATGCACCCCCATCACCTCCTACACCCACACTCACACATAATACAATGCACCCCCCCTCACGCCCTTCAGATATATACACACAATACAATTCACCCCCCATCACCCTCTACAGACACACACACACAATACAATGCACCCCCCTTCAATCCCTACACACACACACACACACACAAAATACACTACCCCATCACTACACACTCCTGCCTCCCCTCCTCCCTCAGAATACAGTACTCCCCTTCTGCCTGTCACAAAGCTGTGTTCCTTCACAAATGTTCCCCCATTATGTGTCCTCAGCCCCTCCCCACTCATCCCCATTAATTAAACCTTTCATCTTCGGCTCCTCCATGGAGCGCTTACCACTGCCTGATGTGTCCTGTGTGGCGCAAGCAGCACTGTGTTGACGTCAGCAAGGTGCTGATCTCATCACGTTGCTGCACATCGAGGGCGGGGCCCAGTCCCGGCGTTACACTGTTCAAATGTATTTATGTCTAAGAGACGCAAATACATTTCATTAGAAAGGAAGAAGCTGTGGTCACTGGTACCGCCACCGCAGCGCTCCTCAGCAGTGTGTGCATGCCGGGCACACTATCACACAGCAGGGCCGGCACAGTGCAGCGCGTTGCTGCAGCTAGTGTGCACACGGAAAATAATGCTGCCTGGCCTGCACACTGCTGAGCAGAGCAGCGGTGACTGCAGATAGAGCGGCCCACTACAGGGACCGGCCCATCTGGCATTTGCCAAAATTGCCCTATGGCCAGTCCGGGACTGCCTGGGTGTGAAGGGGTTAAAATGTTCACTAGTCTTAGCATAAGCAATTCCCTTAAAAATTCTGGGACCTGCCAGGTCTGACGCTTTTACAAAGTCTCCTTAGGACATGGTATTATAAAAGGTTATAGCCATACTAGCATTAAGAGGCTATCGACTACTTTAACAACGATGGCCTATTCTTAGGATAGGTCATCAATGTCTGTTCGGCCAAGGTTCGAAACCCAGCACTCCCACTGATTAGCCGGTCTCCGTGCCGCTGGTCACAGCAAGTGGCCTAAAATGCTCAGTTCTGGAGCTGCCTTATCAACTGATAGTGGTCGTGGCTTACAACCCTGGCGGGTACGAACTGGAGGTGGACCCACTAGACCAAGGCTCCAAATTCTGACCTGTAGTAGCGAACTTGAATTATAGTGCCCCATGGGGCAGGAGGTTAACCTACTCGTCACCGGGCCATTTCGGGTCGAGTCAGGCGTTGTCACAGGGTGTCATTGCCAGAATCCGTTGCCCAGAGGCATATAGTTAAATGGTGGGGGAAACGGGGTATTGGGAAACGTTTGATGGTATGCCACCTGTGGTATGCGGCCAGTAGTAGCCACCACTGCAGGATTCCTCTCCGGAGCAGGTGTTAAGGCAGCCGGAATGGTATCGCACCTCACAGGTGAAGTGGGCCCCTGGTGGATGATGAGGGTTGTAATGGTCGTTGGCACCTAAGCTCTGGGCGGCGTTGCCGGTAAGGACATGCCTACACAATCTCTGTGGGTTCAGGGTGTAGTTTACTCAAAACGTCAGCTGCCAGCCCGGTCACGCTGGTCACTGTCGTGATGGGCTCCAGTCAATCCCAGATCCAGTAAGGGGTCACTACCGATGTTTTGAAAGAGAAGAAGTGAGAGCCCTATTGCTAGGGTGTCCCCCTCCGCAGTTAGGTACCCTGGCTAAGCTCCCACTCCAAGACCCAGGGCCCAGAAAAGTCCAAGTTTTCCAGAGATGTCTTGCCAGAACTATGGTCCTGATGGGTCTGTTTTTGATGTTCGTCTGTTGTGCCTATTTCTACTCCAAGTGGAACCCGCCTCCCCCAGGTGGCTGGCTTCAGTGACCGGGAGGTCCATGTTTATATGGCTACCCCCCTGCCTACCCTGAGCCAACCCACTCTGTGTGAAGGCTCCAGAACTGTGTGTAGTGTGTGTGAATGTGGAACCCCAGTAATTAACCCACTCTTTACCTTAGATATCGCACCCTAATTGGGGTGCAGTACCCTGTGGTGACCAGAGCCTCAGGGGCGCCACAGAATTGCTACTGAGATTTCACTAAAACACAGAAGATGGGGATAGGCTTGCGCTGGTAGGTAGCTGCCAGGGGCAGTGGCAGGTGATCTCGGTATCACGGCAGCTGGCGCCAGAGGTACTGACACCAACAGTCTCTGTAATGGCTGATGTGGCAAGCATGGCTGGTACGGAGGAATGCAGCAACAGGTTCAGCGGATACAGCTGGTATGTATAGTTGCAGCAGCAGGTTTGCTAGATACAACTGTTATGGATAGTTGCAGCAGCAGATTCAGCAGATACAGTTGGTATGGATAGTTACAGCAGAGGGTTCAGCAGATACAGCTGGTACAGATACTTGCAGCAGCGATTGCATCAGGTACTGAAACACAGATGGTATAAGTAATGCGGCACACAGCAATACAGCACTATATACCTGACAAGTAGCATAGGCTGAAAGGCACTTCTGCGTTAGGGATTACTGGTCCTTTAAATAAAGGAGTGCACACGTGAGGAGAACTCCCAGGTGTCCTGTGCACCATGTGCAGGCCATGGAAGTTGGCAGCAGGGGACAGGTATGGAGTAGCCATCGCTGCGAGGCTGGGAAGGTAAGAATTCCGGTGTCCCCACCAGGGAAGGGGGACAGGACAGTGCAGAGATGACAGTGCCTGTATAAGGATTCAGTCACATATGCGTATAAAATTTGTCAGTTCAATGTGATAAAAAAAATAGGATTGCACTCACCAAAGTTAAACAATAGAGCAGAGCACATCTGCTACTTTTCCCTCAGACATGTGCTTTTAACATGGAGTTTTACATACTGTAAAATGCTAGATAGATAGATAAATAGATAGATAAGATAGATGAATAGAATAAAAAAAGGTTGGAGTCTCCTCCAAATTGGATTCCCAGAGAAGGTGAAGCTGACAGCTGGGATATGGTATTTTCAGGCTGGGAGGCCGATTTTTATTGGGTCCTTCCCAGCCTACAAATAGCAGGCCACAGCCACCTCAAAAGTGGCGCTTCCATGAGATGTGCCAATCCTTATGCTTCGCCTCAGCTCTTCTGTTACCCTGGTGCGGTGGCAAATGGGATTATATATGGGGTTGATGCCAACTGTGAATTGTATCAAGCCCTGGTATTAGTAATAGGTGGACGTCTATCAGACACCCCCATTACTAATCCAATAGTTGTAAATGGTCAAAAAATAACAAAAATTAATTCCTTTAGGATATTTACTATCCACTTTTGTAAACTAGAACGCTGCTCCTAAATTAATTTTTTTTGCCCCAATCAGCTCCTCGTGTGGGTTTATTAACTCTTTCTATCCCAATGTCCCTCTATATTGTTCTACAAAGTGTTTTACCGCACCTGAATAAGATGCATTTTTACTATGATGTTGGAAATATGTTCACTAATTCTGCATTTTAATTTATGGATGGTGCAACCTATGTAATTTCTTTACAGCTTCTGCCAAAAATACAATAAACAACATGAGTTGTATCAAAATTGATGAAACTTAATATTTTATTTTTTTCATTCACATTTTTTGTTTGTTTAGTGTATTTGTTAGACATTAAATTTTGATTCACATTTATAAAATCCTGTACATGAAAGCCATGTGTCATTATTTTTAGGGGCATTATACAGCATGGGTGAGACAACATTACCCATAGACCTCCCTCTTCTGGCTACACAATTGACTCCATTGCTTAAGATTTTATTTAGGGTCGAATCCTGATATAAAATGAGGCTGTATCTTTCGATTAGTCTTTTAATATCATTGAACTGTCTACTATATGGGGTACTAAAAAATACATTATCATGCTTGTGTGTTATTTCCCCATATTTTTTATGGTTGAATTTGGTCTATAATTGTTGCTGGAATAACTGTTTCTTTTGTTATTATAATTTACTTTATCTTGAATGTCCGACAGCCTATAGCCCCTCTGTAATTGTCTATCAATAGTGATATTCACCTCATCCAAAAAGGCTTTTTCGTTTGAGCTATTGCAATAAATTCACCGAAATTCCCCATATGGGATGGACCTAATAGTATGTCTTGGGTGATTACTGTCTGCACGAAAGATGGTGTTACCACTTATTGGCTTTCTATAATTGCGGTAATATATTTTTCTTCCTGCCATATCCTCAGATAGTTCTAAATCCAAAAAAACTATCTTCTTACTAGGTCCCGAATATGTGAATTTTAATTCAAAATCAAATTAATGAACTGAAAAAAATCAGGAACAGTGGTGACATCCCCAAACCAATGTTGAAAAATAATTTGAGACTTGTAAGCTTTACTACTATGGAAGGTGACACTTCTGACCCATAGTTGAATTATCAGATAATAATATGGACTCTTCAAGTATTAATAAATATGCAAAGAAAACTCTGCCAAAAAACACCCTAAAAGGAGGAGAAGGAGGAGGAGAAGGAACATCCAATAAGCAGAAATATCCTCTGTGGGAAAAAAACGCACCTTTTGAATAAAGGTACTTTCACACTACGTTTTTTTAACATGACCTCCACTTCCCCTCAGTGCTGTCCTGAGTCTCCTGCCCTCCACTCACCAGCAGCATAGCCTGCAGTGTGTGCAGAGCTGCTACCCTCACACTATTCTATCTGGCAGCCGCACAGCTCACTGGTCCTCAGATGGTGAGTGTACATGTAGAGCTTCATCCTCCTCAGCACTGCCTTCATGCTCCTGTCAGATTCCTGTGTGAGAGCAATCTGCATTTTGATTGGAGGAGCCTTCCACAGTAGCCCCCTGCTGACTACTGATTCACCTATCAGCACTTTCCTTTCATTTTCTCTTGGTCTCACTGCAGCCTGATCTCTGTGCCCTCGCATCACCCCACCCCTTCCAGCAAATTCTGGATTTACTACTTTACCATGGTCTACTCCTGCAGAGTTAAGAGTAGCAGAAGCTACAGGTGGGCCCCTATGAGCACGGGGCCCGGGGCAACCGCCCCCTCTGCCCCCTCTGTCCCCCTGGTAGCTACACTACTGGTATACAGGATAAATCATTGTATTTTGCCAATTCTAAATTTTATCCCAAAGAATCCAGACTTGATGCCTTATTAGATTTTTAATTTACAGTAGAGGAAAAGCAAAAAGAGCTTCATCATAGAATCACCGCTATCTATGACACCAGCAACCTGTCTGTGTCACAATTGAAAGCTATGAATTGTCTATCCAAGAATAAAATCTTGATAATTAAAAAGTCTGACAAGGCAGGTTGCATTGTCGTAATGGATGCGGCATTATATGAAAAGCAGGTTTATAACATGCTGAATGATAACGATACTTATAAAAAAATCACAGAGGATCCTACAAAATGTGTAAAACAATCTTAAAAAATGTAATGAATGAAGGTGAAAGGTTAGGGGTTTTTTGACAATAAAATGAAAGAAAATTAATCTTACTGGATAATCCAACAATGGCCATTTTTCATGGACTTCTGCAAACTTATAAAGCTATCTTTCCACCACCCCTATGTCCGATAATCTCTAGCATTGATTCTTTAAATAAAGGTGTAAGTAGATGGGTTGATTCACACCTTCAACCCCTTATTGCAAGAACACCGGGTTCTTTAAAAGAAACTTCAACGGTTATTCGGTGTGTAAATGTGATATAGAGAATCTCTACTCATGTATTCCTCATCAATTGGCTCTGGGAGGTATTTTTCGTCATTCGAACACTTAGGGTACCGTCACACTTTAGCGACGCAGCAGCGATCCCACCAGCAATCTGACCTGGTCAGGATCGCTGCTGCTTCGCTACATGGTCGCTGGTGAGCTGTCAAACAGGCAGATCTCACCAGCGACCAGTGACCAGCCCCCAGCTAGCAGCGACGTGCAAGCGACGCTGCGCTTGCACGGAGCCGGCGTCTGGAAGATGCGGACACTGGTAACTAAGGTAAACATCGGGTATGGTTACCCGATGTTTACCTTAGTTACCAGCGCACACCGCTTAGCTTAGCGTGTGCAGGGAGCAGGAGCCGGCACTGGCAGCGTGAGAGCTGCGGAGGCTGGTAACGAAGGTAAATATCGGGTAACCACCTTGGTTACCCTATGTTTACCTTGGTTACAGCTTACCGCAGGCTGTCAGATGCCGGCTCCTGCTCCCTGCACATTCAGGATTGTTGCTCTCTTGCTGTCACACACAGCGATGTGTGCTTATCAGCGGGAGAGCAACAATAAAAAAACGAACAGCACTGTGTGTAACGAGCAGCGATCTCACAGCAGGGGCCAGATCGCTGCTCAGTGTCACACACAGCGAGATCGCTAATGAGGTTACTGCTGCGTCACAAAAACCGTTACTCAGCAGCGATCTCAGTAGCGATCTCGCTGTGTGTGAAGTACCCCTTACAGTGCTTATAATGATGAGACCAAACAGATGATCATTAGAGCCATTAAATACCTATTGGAATATAATTTCTTCATGTTCAAGTATTTTTTTCAGATCAAAGGTTGTCCGATGGGCTCTCATTTTTCTCCTTTTCTAGCCATACTATATTTTCCTGGTGGGAAGAGGAAATTATCTTCTCCCACAACCCCTTTTGATAACATAGTATATTATGGAGGATGACATCTTCTTGGTTTGGTCTGGGGATGTCACCACTGTTCCTGAAATTTTTCAGTTCATTAATTGCAATGATTTTGCATTAAAATGCACAAATTTGGGACCTAGTAATAACATGCATTTTTTGGATTTAGAACTATCTGGGGTGAGGCAACAAGAAAATAGATTACTGCATTAATAGAAAACTAATAAGTGGCAACACCATCTTACGTGCACACAGTAATCACTCAAGACATTAAAATTGCTGAATAAGCAGACCAAGCAGGAGTGGGACTCTCCACCAGCTTTAACCCAGGACCTACTTTAAGGTGACTGTATGAACACTGGAACATCTTACATCTAAGTGTCTGCAGATTGATTTAGTACCTCAAGGGTGTCATTAGAGCATCATGCTCGTGCTATGTGAAACCCATAAAATAATATATCATATAGAATCCATTAGAGCACCAGCTACAACAGACTATACCTACATCTAATAAACAGCAGACAATGGGGGTTTTCCAACTATAGTGTAACCATACATCCTTTTACTAAGGATCACACTAGTTTGAATAATTAAAGTTTTTCCAAGTTCCATACCTTACTAGTCATCATCCACAGAAAGCATTTTGGATGACTAATAAAGTCACATCAGTGGAAAGGGTATCCAATAAATCTGTACCATTCGATATACCCTTGTTTTTTTCCCGTCTTGACAACCCAAATTATTAGTGGGAGGTCTGTCTGTAGGTAATAAGAAATATCTGGTATGTTTTTCATGTATTAGGAAATATGTATGGTTACACTATTTGACATTGTACTATATACCACTGTATGATATTGATACCCCTGAGGAACCTTGTAGTGTGGAGGGAAAACGCGTCGGGTAGTTTTACTGGCTCGAGCAAAAATATGACTTTGACATAATGACATCACTGGATAGTAGCTGAGGGATATACTTGAATGATATCCCTCCAGGGAGAGTTATATGACTAACACCCCAGTGACAGACTACTCACTATACCTACCGACAACAAACTAATAGATGAATGGTGTAGAGAGAGATCTTGGTTAACCCCTTCACCCCCGAGCAATTTTCCTTTTTTTCTGGGGGGGGCGGTTTCCTCCCTTTTTCCAAGAGCCATAACTTTTTTATTTCTCTGTCAATCTTGCCATATGAGGGCTTATTTTTTGTGGGACCAGTTGTACGTTTGAATGAAACCATTAATTTACCATACAGTGTACTGGAAAACAGCTAAAGTATTCCAAGTGTAAAAAATTGCAAAAAAAAGTGCAACAGCCCGATTGTTTTTGGGATATTTTATTCATCGTTTTCACTATATGGTAAACCTGATATGTCAGTGTGATGCCTCGGGTCAGTATGAGTTCGTAGACACCAAACATGTATAGGTTTTCTTTTATCTAAGGGGTTAAAGAAAATTCACAAGTTTGTCCAAAAAAATGGCTCACTTTTTGCGCCATTTTCCGTGATCCATAGCATTCTCATTTTTTGATATTGATGGCTTATTTTTTGCGTCTCGAGCTGACATTTTTAGTGGTATCATTTTTGCGCAGATGCTACTTTTTGATTACTTGTTATCGCATCTTATGCAAAATATGCGGCAACCCAAAAACATACCTCGATTGCGTCGGGTAAGTGAATGTTTACCGCTGCCGGCATGTACAGTGTGCTGTGACATTTTCACAGTGCGCTGTAACGGGTTAACAGGCACGAGTGGGTAGCGAGTTCACTCATGCTTGATAGCCGCACATGTCAGCTGTTCAAATCAGCTGACGTGTGTGGTATCGCTACCGTCTGCCCGCGCCAGCCGGCGGGATTGACCCGACACGATCCATGGCATACCCAGTATGTCATGTGTCGTGAAGAGGTTAATAAATTTGGAACTAGTAGGGGTAGTCACTTTTTGACCAACTTTCTGTAAATATTTTGCCTGTTTTGTCTTATTTACTATATCTATTTCCTACCCACATGTAGGTTGTTATAGAGATATATGGTTATAATTAATGTATGGTAAGTAGAGTTGAGCGCGGTTCGTGGTTCGTGGTTCTCCAGTTCGCGGCTCGAGTGATTTTGGGGCATGTTCTAGATCGAACTAGAACTCGAGCTTTTTGCAAAAGCTCGGTAGTTCTAGAAACGTTCGAGAACGGTTCTAGCAGCCAAAAAACAGCTAAATCATAGCTTGGTTTCTGCTGTAATAGTGTAAGTCACTCTGTGAATCAAACTATTATCACATTTCAGTGTATAGTGTGCGTGAACAGCGCCTTCAGATCACTGCTGTTTCTATAATGGCGATCGCCATTTTTTTTTTTTTTTTTTCTTGTCTTCCTTCCCTAAGCGCGCGCGTCTTGTGGGGCGGGCCAGCATGTCAGCCAATCCCAGACACACACACAGCTAAGTGGACTTTGAGCCAGAGAAGCAACGGCATGTGTGATAGGATCTGCATGTCACATGTCCCTGCATTATAAAACCGGACATTTTCTTCACGGACGCCATTATCTGCCTTCTGCGTCTTTGGTGTCAGACATCACTGTCGCAGCTCCGTCTTCCTGAGTCCTATAGCCGATACAGCTGTATGCGCTGCATACACAGCGTTAGACAGCTTAGGGAGAGCACTTTATAGCAGTCCTTTTAAGGGCTCCAACCGGCAGGGTCAGAGAGCCATAGGTGACAGGTCCTGCAAACAGCAACAGCGTCTGTGTAGCCCAGGTCAGGGATTTCCTACCTGCATTTCACCATTAGGAGGGAATAGAAAGGCAGGCTTCCATTCCTCTACCCAGAGCACCACAATCCTGCCACTGTACCCTCTTGTCCTCTGCACACTCCAACTGATAACTAAGCCATTATACTAGCAAACACTCAGTGTACCTAGTGGCATCCTATACGTGGCTATTGGACTTTGCTATAGTCCCACTAGTGCAAAGACATTTGCAGAGCGCGTCTGCCTGCATTGCACACTACAACTCATTCTAACCAAGCCATTATACTAGCAAACACTCAGTGTACCTAGTGGCATCCTATACGTGGCTATTGGACTTTGCTATAGTCCCACTAGTGCAAAGACATTTGCAGAGCGCGTCTGCCTGCATTGCACACTACAACTCATTCTAACCAAGCCATTATACTAGCAAACACTCAGTGTACCTAGTGGCATCCTATACGTGGCTATTGGACTTTGCTATAGTCCCACTAGTGCAAAGACATTTGCAGAGCGCGTCTGCCTGCATTGCACACTCCAACTCATTAAAACCAAGCCATTATACTAGCAAACACTCAGTGTACCTAGTGGCATCCTATACGTGGCTATTGGACTTTGCTATAGTCCCACTAGTGCAAAGACATTTGCATAGCGCGTCTGCCGGCATTGCACACTCAAACTCATTTTAACTAAGCCATTATACTAGCAAACACTCAGTGTACCTAGTGGCATCCTATACGTGGCTATTGGACTTTGCTATAGTCCCACTAGTGCAAAGACATTAGCAGAGCACATCTGCCTGCATTGCACACTACAACTCATTCTAACCAAGCCATTATACTAGCAAACACTCAGTGTACCTAGTGGCATCCTATACGTGGCTATTGGACTTTGCTATAGTCCCACTAGTGCAAAGACATTTGCATAGCGCGTCTGCCTGCATTGCACACTCAAACTCATTTTAACTAAGCCATTATACTAGCAAACACTCAGTGTACCTAGTGGCATCCTATACGTGGCTATTGGACTTTGCTATAGTCCCACTAGTGCAAAGACATTAGCAGAGCACATCTGCCTGCATTGCACACTACAACTCATTCTAACCAAGCCATTATACTAGCAAACACTCAGTGTACCTAGTGGCATCCTATACGTGGCTATTGGACTTTGCTATAGTCCCACTAGTGCAAAGACATTTGCAGAGCGCGTCTGCCTGCATTGCACACTCCAACTCATTAAAACCAAGCCATTATACTAGCAAACACTCAGTGTACCTAGTGGCATCCTATACGTGGCTATTGGACTTTGCTATAGTCCCACTAGTGCAAAGACATTTGCATAGCGCGTCTGCCTGCATTGCACACTCAAACTCATTTTAACTAAGCCATTATACTAGCAAACACTCAGTGTACCTAGTGGCATCCTATACGTGGCTATTGGACTTTGCTATAGTCCCACTAGTGCAAAGATATTAGCAGAGCACATCTGCCTGCATTGCACACTCCAACTTTTTTAAACTAAGCAATTTTACTAGCAAACACTCAGTGTACCTAGTGGCATCCTAAACGTGGCTATTGGACTTTGCTATAGTCCCACTAGTGCAAAGACATTTGCAGAGCACGTCTGCCTGCATTGCACACTACAACTCATTGTTACTAAGCCATTATACTAGCAAACACTCAGTGTACCTAGTTGTATCCTAAACGTGGCTATTGTACTTTTGTCTATTCACAGTATTGGAACGATATTTGCAGCACGTCTGCCTGCATTGCACACTCTAACTTTTTTAAACTCAGCCATTTATAGTAGCAAACACTCAGTGTACCTAGTTGTATCCTAAACGTGGCTATTGTACTTTTGTCAATTCACAGTATTGGAACGTTATTTGCAGCACGTCTGCCTGCATTGCACACTCAAACTTTTTTAAACTCAGCCATTTATAGTAGCAAACACTCAGTGTACCTAGTTGTATCCTAAACGTGGCTATTGTACTTTTGTCTATTCACAGTATTGGAACGATATTTGCAGCACGTCTGCCTGCATTGCACACTCTAACTTTTTTAAACTCAGCCATTATACTAGCAAACACTCAGTGTACCTAGTGGCATCCTATACGTGGCTATTGGACTTTGCTATAGTCCCACTAGTGCAAAGACATTTGCAGAGCGCGTCTGCCTGCATTGCACACTCCAACTCATTAAAACCAAGCCATTATACTAGCAAACACTCAGTGTACCTAGTGGCATCCTATACGTGGCTATTGGACTTTGCTATAGTCCCACTAGTGCAAAGACATTTGCATAGCGCGTCTGCCTGCATTGCACACTCAAACTCATTTTAACTAAGCCATTATACTAGCAAACACTCAGTGTACCTAGTGGCATCCTATACGTGGCTATTGGACTTTGCTATAGTCCCACTAGTGCAAAGATATTAGCAGAGCACATCTGCCTGCATTGCACACTACAACTCATTGTTACTAAGCCATTATACTAGCAAACACTCAGTGTACCTAGTTGTATCCTAAACGTGGCTATTGTACTTTTGTCAATTCACAGTATTGGAACGTTATTTGCAGCACGTCTGCCTGCATTGCACACTCAAACTTTTTTAAACTCAGCCATTATACTAGCAAACACTCAGTGTACCTAGTTGTATCCTAAACGTGGCTATTGTACTTTTGTCTATTCACAGTATTGGAACGTTATTTGCAGCACGTCTGCCTGCATTGCACACTCTAACTTTTTTAAACTCAGCCATTATACTAGCAAACACTCACTGTACCTAGTTGTATCCTAAACGTGGCTATTGTACTTTTGTCAATTCACAGTATTGGAACGTTATTTGCAGCACGTCTGCCTGCATTGCACACTCAAACTTTTTTAAACTCAGCCATTATACTAGCAAACACTCACTGTACCTAGTTGTATCCTAAACGTGGCTATTGTACTTTTGTCAATTCACAGTATTGGAACGTTATTTGCAGCACGTCTGCCTGCATTGCACACTCAAACTTTTTTAAACTCAGCCATTATACTAGCAAACACTCACTGTACCTAGTTGTATCCTAAACGTGGCTATTGTACTTTTGTCAATTCACAGTATTGGAACGTTATTTGCAGCACGTCTGCCTGCATTGCACACTCAAACTTTTTTAAACTCAGCCATTTATAGTAGCAAACACTCAGTGTACCTAGTTGTATCCTAAACGTGGCTATTGTACTTTTGTCTATTCACAGTATTGGAACGTTATTTGCAGCACGTCTGCCTGCATTGCACACTCAAACTTTTTTAAACTCAGCCATTATACTAGCAAACACTCACTGTACCTAGTTGTATCCTAAACGTGGCTATTGTACTTTTGTCTATTCACACTACTGCAAATCTATGTGCAGCACCTCTGCATGACAACCTCGTGCTCTGTTTTTAATAAGCTATAATGATAGCACAAAATACTGCCATTTTGTGGCATCATAGAACTGGCTGTTGTATTCCATTAGTGCCCCACTGGTGACAAGCTATTTCTAGCACCTCTACATCACACCCTCATGCACATTTAGCTACGCTAATGTTATAGCAAACTCATGGAATTCATTGCTGCATTTCATAATTCGGAGGGATAGAAAGTCAGGCTTCCTTTAGCTTTTCCTTCTGTTCATAGACAGCATCTCCAAGACAAATTTCCCCTCCACGTCTAAGTGTGGAGAGGCAGCTAGTGCGCATGCGTGTGCCGATGTACCCCAGCTGCAGCATAATTACAGTGTTTCGCCTAGTGAGTATGCTCAGCCTGACTGTGCCATTCCTGACGCTAAGTCTTCATTTCGGGATACAGCGCATGCTCCCACACTAAGTGTGAAAAGCCTCTTTGCACAGGTGCTTGCATTCTGTGCCGGGTCTAAGTCCTGTTTTGTGCCTAGACACCATGCTAAAGCTGATAGTCTTTTTTCAGAGACTGTATTTCATGCTACTGAGCATGCTCAGGCACTTCCTGCATCAGAGACTAGGTCCGGTAATGAACTCTTTGGCCCTGGCCCTGATGTGGGGGTCCCATATAGACCACAGGGCATCAGGTGTCCTCCCAAATGGCTTGCAGAGGCCCACACCTATGACTTGTCACCGCATTATTGATGGTCAGACGATGACTGGTGAGGTGTTTGGGTCATGGCAGCCATGAGGTCATCATTGAAGTTGCGTTTCCAAATAGGACGCTAGTTATGCCACTCATGACGTGTCACTCTGCTTTTGTCTCCAGGAGGTGCATTGTGGTTCACCCTGGTTTGGGGCGGACCCAGGTTATAAAAGGGGCTGGAGCCAACAAGGAGGTGCGCAGTCTTCTATTATGCTCCGAAAGAGCACACCTCCATGTGTTGAACCCATTGCGGCTTTAGGCCAGAGGTAGGCAGGGATAGGGTGGTGGATGCAGGCCACCACCACAGTTGGTAACGCAGAACGGTTAAGACCAGCTCCTGTCCTAACAGTCCTGCTTGTGCAGCCCAGTGGCATTAACAGGCCTGCTGCTGCTGATGCGCCTGCTGTCCACAGGTGTGGCCCCTACGCACACGGTCAGCGTACTCAATGGCCCCTGTGTTGTTAACAGGGAGTTCCTGGGCTGGGTGGGCATGTGGACCCTGTGACGCTAACAGGGCTCACAGTCTCCAGATCCGAATGGCGTCTAACTCGGTTCAGGCTACTATTAGTTTCATAGCCACACAGCTCTGTATCCTCCACCAAACCTTCAAGTTGCCAACCTCTCCTTTTCCAACTGGGAGCACGGTGGACACTGACTGCTGAAGGTGATATATACCTTTCTCTTTCTTTTCTTATTAATTTTTGTTATATAGCGGTCACAGATTATATACCACTTTATCCAAATCTGCCAGTCCCACTGTAACAGATGTTGTTTCTTCAGCAAATGTTACAGTTGTTTAACCACCAAATCCACGGACCAAAACTTTTTTCCCCTTTCCAACACACCTGTTCCCCTTTCCAACAGCATCTGTCCTTTTTCAACTCATTTTGGGATATGACCAAAAGTGCAACTGTGCAGGGACACCGTACTCAACGCCATCTCAGCACAGCAGCCATCCCTCGGTCCCTCCGATGTGGACAAGTAAAAGACCATTTCCTCCTATCCATGACAAAGTGTTGAGATTCACTCTGTGCAGCACTGGTGTTTAGTGGAAAAGTAGATCTAAGATTGCGTACCACATTCTGCAGATACTCCTGTATACGTGCGTCTATTTCTATGGCAGGAATTAGTTCGCCAAATTTTGTCTTGTACCGGGGATCTAACAGTGTGGCAACCCAGTATTCAGGATTACTTCAAATTCATACAATCCGAGGGTCATGTAGGTAGTGCAGCAAGAAGGCGCTCATGTGTCTTGTGCATCCAGGAGGACCAAGTCCTTGGTGTGTTGGTGGCAGAGAGGTGAGAATCGTGCATCCTTCCTCTGCCCTCTACCCACAACCTCGCACAACCGAAATGTGAGCAAGCTCTCACTCATCTGCTGAGTCTTCCATGCCCATCGCCAGTTCGTCCTCCATTTCTTCATGGGCTCCTGCACTTTCATCAACACTTTTTGCTGATACTATGCGCCCTTGTTAATCCCTCTCCCTCACCATGACTGCCGCATAGGTGCCGCTGACCATCTGGACCTCGTAGATCTTGTTATCCCTTCCGCATATGACTCCTCCTGTACTTCCTCCCCTTCCTCTTGTCCCAACACCTGACTCCGAATAATAATTACAGTGTGCTCCATCATGTAGATGACCAGAATTGTCACGCTGAGAATGACATTGCCAGTGCTAAACATCTTCGTCGACATTTCAAAACTGTGTAGCAGGGTGCATAGGTCCTTGATCTGACACCACTCCAGCAGCGTGATCTGCACCACCTCTGGATCAACTTATCCCAGGCTATATGTCTTACCGTATTTCAGCAGGGCTCTGCGGTGCTGCCACACACGCTGCAACATGTGCAGATTCCAATTCCTGCGTGTCGGAACATCGCATTTCCGGCGTTTAACTGCCAGACCCTAAGACTTCCGGAGTGATGAAAGTTGTTGAGCTGCTGTGTGCGCACGATGGAAGTGAGCACATAGCGAGCGTGCCCGCTGCACAAGGCCATGTAGGCCGTGATGGTGTTTTAAAAATTGCTGGAGAATTCGGATCAACACGTGAGCCATAAAAGGCACGTGTGTCACATTGCCCTGAGGATGGCCCGCAGCCAGGTTTGCATCATTGCCGCACACGGCTGTTAAGTCACCAACGGAGTCCGCTCCGTCAATTTGTACTCCGGTCGCCAGGTGACAACGTGTTCCTTTCATGAATAGTGCTGATGATGGGAGAGTAGTCGATGCCAGCGGCGCAGGTGGACGCAGGTTATGCTCACCCACTGGGCTGCATTACCTTGACAGATGCAGAATCTCTGGCTGAATGTAGCTGGTGGGTATCTCACAGATGAAATACCATCATTCAGCTACAACCAATGGGAAGACACCACACCCTTTTTTATGCCCATCCTGTCTGCAGACCACTGCCAGACATAGCTATGAACCTCTGGTTAATTTTACCCCCAGTTCAGTTTTATGATTTTGTGTGCTTGTTACCTGACTACTTTTCCTGCTTGCTGTTTATGTACCTTGTTGGCCGATACGCATTTCACCTCTGCTTGTTTTCTGATTAAGTCCTGGCCGTCCCATTCTGTTCCTGTTCCTCAATTAATGTTTTGACCCTGCCTGACTACTATTCTCTGTAATAGCGGTGTGACTCACATTTCCCATACATTTCAAAGTAAAACTTTGACCGCCTGATGGCATTGAGCTCTGCTGCCAGCATAGTAAGGAGGTGTGTGGTAGTCCTTGTGCGCAGTTGCAAGGAAGGGTGGCCTGACCACACAGGGTTTGCGCAAAGGTAGAGGACCCACACGAGGTTGAAGAGGCAGAAGCAGTGTATTAACTTCTACATACAGAACAAGGATTGAAACAACTCGTGGGGACGGCAAGACTTGTACAGCAGACCCTTCTCCATCTCTCACCATAGTTTGCCAGTGCCCAGTCAGTGACATGTAATGACCCTGTCTATGCTTACTGGTCCAAGTATCTGTGTTGAAATGCACCCTGTCGCACACAGATTTTCTCAAGGAAGTGGTGATGTTGTGTGCGACATGCCGGTGTAGCGCGGGCATGCTTTTCTTGGAGAAGCAGTGGTGATTGGGCATCTGGTACTGGGGCACAGCGACAGACATAAGGTCTGTAAAATCCTGTGTGTCCACTACGCGTAAAGGCAGCATTTCGGTAGCCAACAGCTTACAGAGGGATAGAGTCAACCACTTAGCTTTGTCATGGGTCGCAGTAAGTGGCCTTTTATTTGACCACATCTGAGGGACAGAGATCTGGCTGCTGTCTGTAGACGGTGTTGAGTAGGGTGTCCCTGGAAAAATGCAGGTTTGTGAGAAAAGTGCAGGCGGAGACATGATGTTGGCTTCATCTTGCCTTCAGATCTGTTCATCTTGTATCATTTTTAAAAAACACAGCAAGCAAGGGTTACTCCAAGCGGAGTCTCCCTTTTTTTCCAAAAATTGGGCCCCACACAGACACCTTATCAGTGGCAGCACTTGTGCCCTAGTTGCAAACAGGATGTTTTGATTTGCATCAAGCACATTCCAAATCCACAAGCATTTACTCTCCCCAGGATGACACAGGGGTAGTAAATTCCTTCTGGATCCATGACTTGTTCATTTTGATGAACGTCAGTCTGTCCACATTGTCACTGGACAGACGCGTGCGCTTATCTGTCAGCACACACCCAGCAGCACTGAAGACACGTTCAGAGACAACGCTGGCAGCTGGACACGACAAAATCTTCGAGGCGTAACTGGAGAGCTCTTGACATTTTTCTAGATTTGAAGCACAAAAGGAGCAAGGCTCCATTTGCAAAGTCATTGCATCGATGTTCATTTGGAGATACTCCTGTATCATCCTCTCCATCCGTTGACTATGTGTCAGACTTGTTGTCTCTGGTGGCCTTGCAAAGGAGGGTCTAAAAAAATTATGAAAAGATTTCATAAAATTGCTGTTACCAGCACCAGATACGGTCCTACTGGTACGGGTAGACTGTTGAAGATGACGAGGCCGTCCCATGTTTGTCAAGTTACAACTGGGAGAATCACTCCCTTCACCTGCACGGTTGTTTGGTGGAAAAGCCGAGCTAAGATCGAGTAACAGCTTCTGCTGATACTCCTGCATACGTGCGTCCCTTTCTATGGGTGGAATTATGTCACAAAATTTGGACTTGTCCCGGGGATCTAATAGTGTGGCAAGCCAGTAGTCATCATCACTTCTAATTTTGACAATACGAGGGTCATGTTGGAGGTAGTGCAACAAGAAGGCACTCATGTGTCTTGCGCAGCCATGCGCACCAAGTCCACGCTGTGTTTGTGGCATAGAGGTGCTAACCGTTCTTTCTTCCTCTGTCATCTCCCCCCAACCTCTTTCAACTGAAATTTGACCAAGGTCCCCCTCATCTGCTGAGTCTTCCATGTCCATGGACAGTTCGTCCTCCATATCTTCATGTCCTCCTGCACCTTCCTCAACATCTCACCTGCTACCATGCGCCCTTGTTGATCCCTGTCCCCCATGGTCCCATGCCTGCCGCGTTGGTGATGATGAACGTCTGGACCTTGGTGATGTTGTTGTGTCTTGCGCATATGAATCCTCCTGTAGTTCCTCCCCTTCCTGTTGTCCCACCCCCTGACTACGAATAGTGTTTAGCGTGTGCTCCAGCATGTAAATGACTGTAATCGTCATGCTGATAATGGCATTGTCAGCGCTAAACATATTCGTCGCCATGTCGAAACTGTGCAGAAGGGTGCATAGGTCCTTGATCTGAGATCACTCCATCAGGGTGATCTGCCCCACTTCTGCATCTCGTTGGCCCAGGCTATACATCATGACGTATTGCACCAGGGCTCGCCGGTGCTGCCACAGTCGCTGTAACATGTGGAGAGTTGAATTCCAGCGTGTCGCCACATCGCATTTCAGGCGATGAACCGGCAGGCCGAAAGACTTCTGGAGCGATGCAAGTCGCTCAGGTGCGGCGGTTGAACGGCGGAAGTGAGCACTGCAGACAGTTTCCGTGCCCTGGTCAGAAGGCCATCTAGGCCGGGATAGTGTGTTAAAAATTGCTGGACAACAAGGTTAAACACGTGAGCCATACAAGGCACGTGTGTCACCTTGCCCAGGCGAAGGGCCGCACCCAGGTTTGCAGCATTGTCGCACACGGCCTTACCAGGCTGCAGGTTGAGTGGAGACAACCATTTATCAAAATCAGTCTCCAGAGCTGCCCACAACTCAGTCGCTGTGTGACTCCTATTTCAAAGACATGTCAAGCTAAAGACCGCCTGATGCCGTTGCGCTCTGCTACCAGCATAGTAATGAGGGGTGCGTGATTCCTTCTGCGCAGTGAGAACGCTGGTGGCCTGACCAGGCAGGCTTGGGGCGGAGGTGGAGGACCCAGATGAGGTGGAGGATGCAGAAGCAGTGGCGGAACTTGGACAGACAGAGGATTGACACACAAGTCGTGGGGACGGCAAGACTTGTGCAGCAGACCCTTCACCATCTATCACCATAGTTACCCAGTGGCCAGTCAGCGACATGTAACGTCCCTGTCCATGCTTACTGGTCCAAGTATCGGTGGTGAAATGCACCCGTTCACACACAGAGTTTCTCAAGGAAGCGGTGATGTTGTGTGCGACATGCTGGTGTAGCGCGGGCACACCTTTCTTAGAGAAGTAGTGGCGACTAGGCATCTGGTACTGGGGCACAGCGACAGACATAAGGTCTCTAAAATCCTGTGTGTCCACTAGGCGGAAAGGCAGCATTTCTGTAGTCAACAGCTTACAGAGGGATAGAGTCAACCTCTTCGCTTTGTCATGGGTCGCAGGAAGTGGCCTTTTATTTGACCACATCTGAGGGACAGAGATCTGGCTGCTGTGTGTAGACGGTGTTGAGTCGGGTGTCCCTGGAAAAATGCAGCTTTGTGAGGAAAGTGCAGGCGGAGACATGATGTTGCCTTCATCCAAAGTTGGTGCTATCGATGTCTGAGAGAGCTGTACACACTCACTTGTTTCCCCTTCCAAACCAACTGACGACCTACCAAGCAAACTGCCTGTTGCGGTTACAGTGGTGGAAGTTGTGGGTGGAAAAACAGGTGTGACAGCTGTCCCCACAGTCCTAGAAGATGACGAGCGCGCGGATGCACTGGAAGGGGCAGGCGGTGGATGGTTCGCTCCGCTAGGCCGCATTGCAGCACGGTGAGCTTCCCATCGGGCCATATGATATTTATTCATGTGACGATTCATGGAAGAAGTTGTCAAACTGCTGAGGTTTTGACCTCTACTAAGAGAACCATGACAAATTTTACAGATCACATAATTTGGGCGATCTTTTTCTATGTCAAAAAAGGACCTGGCTAGGCAAGGCTTAGAGGCCATGCGACCTGTTGATCCACCCCGAATAATGCTCAGAGGCAGAGTGGTGGCTGAGGATGCAGTTGTAGACGTGCTACCAGTGCTCCGACTGTGTCCAGGAAGGCGCCAGGTTACTTCGACGTCGGTTGCATCCTCCTCCACCGCCTCTGTTGACCTCCTCGAGTGTCTGACTGTGGGTTGACAGTAGGTGTGATCTAGAACTTAATCATCAATTGTTGTGTTTGCACTCCCCTACCCCTCAGACCGAGTTTCTTCTTGCCCTGACCGAATATTTAAGTTGTCATCCCAATCGGGTATCTGCGTCTCATCTTCATCAGTATGTTCCTCATTGCCTATAACCACAGTTGTTGGAAAGGCAGCATTTTGGTAGCCAACAGTTTGCATATGATGAAAGTCAACCTCCAAGCCATTTCATGCCCTTCTAAAAGCATGTAAAACACAGCGAGGGGACTCCAACCACAGTCTCCCTCGTTGCCACTAACTGGGCCACACACACCCCACTTGACTGGCATCGGTTGAGCCCCCTTTTGAAAAAGAAAAAGATGCTTTGCATGAAGCACTCTCAAAAATACGCGTGCCTTTCCCGTCCCCTGGCTGACCCAGGGGAAGAAAAGTCCTCTGAGAGCCATGACTTGTTCATCTTGGTTCTTTTAGAGACACAGCGAGGGGACTCCAACCACAGTCTCCCTCGTTGCCACTAACTGGGCCACACACACCCCACTTGACTGGCATCGGTTGAGCCCCCTTTTGAAAAAGAAAAAGATGCTTTGCATGAAGCACTCTCAAAAATACGCGTGCCTTTCCCGTCCCCTGGCTGACCCAGGGGAAGAAAAGTCCTCTGAGAGCCATGACTTGTTCATCTTGGTTCTTTTAGAGACACAGCGAGGGGACTCCAACCACAGTCTCCCTCGTTGCCACTAACTGGGCCACACACACCCCACTTGACTGGCATCGGTTGACCCCCCCTTTTGACAAAGAAAAAGATGCTTTGCATGAAGCACTCTCAAAAATACGCGTGCCTTTCCCGTCCCCTGGCTGACCCAGGGGAAGAAAAGTCCTCTGAGAGCCATGACTTGTTCATCTTGGTTCTTTTAGAGACACAGCGAGGGGACTCCAACCACAGTCTCCCTCGTTGCCACTAACTGGGCCACACACACCCCACTTGACTGGCATCGGTTGAGCCCCCTTTTGAAAAAGAAAAAGATGCTTTGCATGAAGCACTCTCAAAAATACGCGTGCCTTTCCCGTCCCCTGGCTGACCCAGGGGAAGAAAAGTCCTCTGAGAGCCATGACTTGTTCATCTTGGTTCTTTTAGAGACACAGCGAGGGGACTCCAACCACAGTCTCCCTCGTTGCCACTAACTGGGCCACACACACCCCACTTGACTGGCATCGGTTGACCCCCCCTTTTGACAAAGAAAAAGATGCTTTTCATGAAGCACTCTCAAAAATACGCGTGCCTTTCCCGTCCCCTGGCTGACCCAGGGGAAGAAAAGTCCTCTGAGAGCCATGACTTGTTCATCTTGGTTCTTTTAGAGACACAGCGAGGGGACTCCAACCACAGTCTCCCTCGTTGCCACTAACTGGGCCACACACACCCCACTTGACTGGCATCGGTTGAGCCCCCCTTTTGACAAAGAAAAAGATGCTTTGCATGAAGCACTCTCAAAAATACGCGTGCCTTTCCCGTCCCCTGGCTGACCCAGGGGAAGAAAAGTCCTCTGAGAGCCATGACTTGTTCATCTTGGTTCTTTTAGAGACACAGCGAGGGGACTCCAACCACAGTCTCCCTCGTTGCCACTAACTGGGCCACACACACCCCACTTGACTGGCATCGGTTGACCCCCCCTTTTGACAAAGAAAAAGATGCTTTTCATGAAGCACTCTCAAAAATACGCGTGCCTTTCCCGTCCCCTGGCTGACCCAGGGGAAGAAAAGTCCTCTGAGAGCCATGACTTGTTCATCTTGGTTCTTTTAGAGACACAGCGAGGGGACTCCAACCACAGTCTCCCTCGTTGCCACTAACTGGGCCACACACACCCCACTTGACTGGCATCGGTTGAGCCCCCTTTTGAAAAAGAAAAAGATGCTTTGCATGAAGCACTCTCAAAAATACGCGTGCCTTTCCCGTCCCCTGGCTGACCCAGGGGAAGAAAAGTCCTCTGAGAGCCATGACTTGTTCATCTTGGTTCTTTTAGAGACACAGCGAGGGGACTCCAACCACAGTCTCCCTCGTTGCCACTAACTGGGCCACACACACCCCACTTGACTGGCATCGGTTGACCCCCCCTTTTGACAAAGAAAAAGATGCTTTGCATGAAGCACTCTCAAAAATACGCGTGCCTTTCCCGTCCCCTGGCTGACCCAGGGGAAGAAAAGTCCTCTGAGAGCCATGACTTGTTCATCTTGGTTCTTTTAGAGACACAGCGAGGGGACTCCAACCACAGTCTCCCTCGTTGCCACTAACTGGGCCACACACACCCCACTTGACTGGCATCGGTTGAGCCCCCTTTTGAAAAAGAAAAAGATGCTTTGCATGAAGCACTCTCAAAAATACGCGTGCCTTTCCCGTCCCCTGGCTGACCCAGGGGAAGAAAAGTCCTCTGAGAGCCATGACTTGTTCATCTTGGTTCTTTTAGAGACACAGCGAGGGGACTCCAACCACAGTCTCCCTCGTTGCCACTAACTGGGCCACACACACCCCACTTGACTGGCATCGGTTGAGCCCCCCTTTTGACAAAGAAAAAGATGCTTTGCATGAAGCACTCTCAAAAATACGCGTGCCTTTCGCCTCCCCTGGCTGACCCAGGGGAAGAAAAGTCCTCTGAGAGCCAGGTCCACATTGTCAGTGGACAGACACGTGTGCTTATCTGCCAGCAGACCCCCAGCAGCACTGAAGACAGGTTCCGAGAGAACGCTGGCTGCAGGACACGACAAGATCCTCAAGGCGTACGTGGCGAGCTCAGGCAATTTATCCAGATTGGAAGCCTAAAATGAGCAGGGCTCAAGTTGCACAATAATGGAATCGATGTTTCTTTGCATATACTCATATATCTGTGTGTCTCCCTCTTTTTCCTTGTCCAGCTGTTTTGTTTTCACATGAGTATATGTCCTTGTCACTTTCCCATGTGTTTGTGTTATGTTGTGAGTTGTTTGTCACCTTTTGGACACCTTTCAGGGTGTTTTCTAGGTGTTTTACTGTGTTTGTGATTGCCTGCCATTGTTTCCTATGGGCTCGAGTTCGGTTCGTCGAACGTTCGACGAGCCGAACTCGAGCCAGACCCCCCGTTCGGCGAACCGCCTCGAGCCGAACCGGGACCGGTTCGCTCATCTCTAATGGTAAGTACATCTTTTTAATGCAGTTGATAAAAATTGTTCATTTTAAAGTTTTCTGTCTATTTCTTCTGTGAGCGGATATATATATATATATATATATATACATATATACAAAAATACTTTAAACCCTTAATATGGTAAGAATTTAAATGATCCCAGAAATGTCGGCGGTGTGGGCTTCAATGAAATGTTACTGTCACCTGTAGTCAGCTGCACCGCCCCTGCCTCTTGTGACCCTGCCCCACCACCCCCTGGTAAGCTACAATCAGATTATAAGATGCATACCCAATTTTCCTCCCATTTTTGCAAGGAAAAGTGCGTCCTATAATCCAAAAATTATGGTATGTAACCCCATTGGGTCAAGGGGCCCCCTGCTCGGATGTTTCCTTTGTGGCCACTTCCTTGTCTGCACCAATATCCTTCAGAGTACCACATTCCATTCTACTGATGGCAAAACAACATATCAGATTATATTAGTTTATTTTGCCACGTTCATGTCCCCTGACCTATGTGGGCCTCACATTCTGTAGGCTCTGCATCAGGGTCAGGAAGCATGTGAGGGATATTGGCGCAGCCAAGAAAGTGGGTGTGACCTCAGATCCCTAAAAGTTTGCTCGATCGATGTTATCCATGGTGGAATAAGAGGATACATTAGTCCCCAGGGGATTAAATGAGATGCTTAGACTTTGCCACTTTTTTTTATAGTTTTGTCCATCACCATCTTATGTTTGATATATTTCTTTTCTTATTTTGGATTCTGTGCTATCGGACACTCATTTGTCTACTTTTGTATTTCTACTAGATGTCTTTACTACTGATATAATCTGTTTAGATGCTTTGAACAATGGCATGGCATAGAATAAGTGAACTTTACATAATTTGAAGCTATGTTATCCTATGAATCTTATACCTGCTTTTATGCTCAACACTTTCCGGATGGATGACCTATACAGATGTTTGAAATGCATATAATTAATTGTGTTGACATGTTTTGATATCCTGGTGCCCAGCACAAGCACCTTCATGTTCAGTTACTCTTTGCTGTTCAATTATACTCATATGGCACCCAGTACTATTTCTTATGCTGCTCTACATACAGCTATTCATTGGTTCTCATTCCGCTATGTGCTTGCGTGCGTGGCTAACTTCCACCTGGTTTGCATTCCTGGCATCTATGTGGTTTCGGTGCATGCCCGGGAGCCATGGTGACGCATCACTGCTCTCACATGTACGTTGAGGGCCCTGACAGGCAGGCTGCCTGCTGAGGCAACTCGCGGTCGCGTGTGCGTGCACCAATATAAGCAGTATCTGCCAATCAGATCAAAGTCACTTGATCCATCTGATGGACTTAAAATTACCCCACACTGCAGAGTGTTACAGGAATTCTCTCCCCCTGAGAATAAAATGGGGAAACATTAGCAATAATGTACATTGGGGTCCTTTTTTGGTTAGGGCAGGTATGTCTCTTCTCCGAGTTCCTGTTGATTTCCCTACTGATGACAATGGGTAGGTCTAATTTACAATTGCTGCAGCAATAAACTTTAGATCACCCACAAACAATTGCTGATAGGAATCTACCTTTTATCATGTACACTGTATAGGCCACTTCACACATAACGAGATCATGAACGAGATCGTTACTACGTCACAGTTTCTGTGACGCAAGAACGACTTCAATTGCGATCTCGTCACGTTTGACACGTACCAACGATTCACCCCCTGCTGCGAAATCGCTGATCGATGCCGAACAGCTTGGGCCATTTTTGGCTCGTTGGAGTCCTGCTGGGCTGCATGAATCTGTATGTTTGACACCCTACTAACGATTTCGTTGACGACCTAGATGAGATGCACGAAGGCGTGTTGTTGCGTCCCCGTTTCCACGCCCCTTCTGCACCCATTGGTTGGCGCTGAGAACAATAGCGTGTAGTTACGTCACCATTTCCGCGCCCCTCTCTGCACCGATTGGTTAGCAATGAGAACACTATTGCATTCTGATTGGGTATCGCTTCATGCTTTGTTCCCTTTTGAGTCTTCTAGGAACAAACCTGTGACTACACCCAGATTCATTTGTGCTTTGTTCCCGCTTGCTTGGTTTTCGGAGCAAAGCCGCATCTGCACTTGGATTAATCCCTCATTCGTTCCCGAGCGTGTCGCTGGGAGGATCGAAACTGCGATTATTAATAGATAGCATAGACGGCTGCATTTTCTGGACACGGTAAGTCATTTTTGAAAAGACTTTGTTACTTGTTCCATGTTTTTGTTATTGTATTGATAGTATTTGTGTTTATAGATAGTAATTATGTTTGCAGATAATGAAAGTGGTTGGTTGTTATCTGTATACATATTGCCTTTTGTGCGTCCATCGTCCTTATATGTGTCCTTATCTAGTATTGCTGGCTATTTTGTCTCTCTGCTACAGCCGCCATTTTGTTTCTCTGACACAGTTAGAACTGTTGCACTTCTATGGGGGCGGCCATTTTAGTGTCTCTTCTACACCCCCCCAAAAAATGTGATTGGTTTATAGCAATTTCTCTCATCTTTTCATGTTTTTTTGCAGTGTGGACAACATGAACGACATGCAGCGTGTTGTGCTGGGTGCTGCATTGATGTTTGAGGCCGGTCGGCTACGTGAAGGGGAACAGAGGCGTTCGAAACGAAAGCGCTGCATGTGGACCAGAGAGTGGCTGCAGAAGAGGTACAAATACTCCCACATGCAACTGCTAAGAGAGCTGCAGGAAAATAATCCTCAGGATTTCCACAATTTTCTGCGGATGTCAGAGGAATCATTCAGCCTTTTACTCGAAAGAGTTACGCCAATTATTCAGCGCAAGAATACAGCGATGCGTGCTGCCATCCCGGCAGATGAAAGATTGGCAGTCACGCTGCGTTTCCTGGCCACCGGACGCTCCCTGCAAGACTTGCATTTTTCTTCTGCAATTTCAAGGTCCCTGCTCAGCGTTCTTATTCCGGAGACATGTAGAGCAATTTTCCACAGTCTGCGTAACTACATTGAGTTCCCCAAAACTGTGGAGGAATGGCAGAAGATTGCCTCCGATTTTGAGCACCTTTGGCAGTTCCCGAACTGTGGTGGTGCTTTGGACGGGAAACATGTGCGGATCACTCAACCACTGAACAGCGGCTCCTATTTTTATAGCTATAAGGGCTATTTCAGCATCATCCTAATGGCCCTTGTGAATGCCAATTACGAATTTATTGCTGTTGATGTTGGCATGAATGGCAGGGTTTCTGACGGTGGGGTTTTAGAGCACACAGGCTTTGGTGAACGTTTGCAAAATGGTGAACTGCACTTGCCCCCCAACTCTGACACTACCGCAAACCTTAACTTTGTATTTGTGGGCGATGAAGCATTCCCACTTCATCCCAATCTCATGAAACCATTCCCCCAGAAAAGTCTAACGGCGGAAAGACAAAGGTTCAATTACAGATTATCAAGGGCACGCAGGGTTGTGGAAAATGCCTTTGGGATAATGGCAAATCGCTTCCGAGTTTTCCACACACCAATTAACCTGAGTCTACCATCAATAGACGCAGTTGTTTTGGCCTGTTGCGCCCTTCACAACTTTCTTCGACGGCGAGATGCAATTACGTACTGTCCAACAGGCTTTGTAGACTCTGTTGACTTAAATGGTGAAGTGGTGCTTGGCGAATGGCATTCTGAAGATCCCGCAATCGCAGGACTTCAACCATTGGCGCCCGGCAGAAATACCGATGATGCGAAGACCTGTCGAGAAAAGTACTGCCAATATTTTAATGGTCCTGGTGCAATTACGTGGCAGCATTAGATAAACTTGTATTGAGCACATTTATGCAGAGATATAATTTCTTGTATTGATTTGTTTAATAAACTTTCCTTCTTAATTTTAAAATATATGGTTACATGTAGTGTTATGTTCATCACATTTATACTAAAATGTCATTTTTTAAAAAAGATTACTTTAATAAACAGTTGTTTTTACTTTTCACACGATTTGTTTGTCATTCATTCACTATTAAGGGCTACTGTGGGGAGCAGTACCACCATTGCTGCCGTTCCATCAGCCCTGGAGGCCCCATACAGCAGCGGCGGATTAAGGTGGCGTCATGAATATAAACTACAATCACCCCCACTGAAGCCATATCAGTTGACTCCCGCTAGGGTCACGAGGTGGGGCCCCGCCACCACTTACGACCCCTAGACTAGTCCGGCCCGGCACCGGGTGTCCCATAGCCCTGGGGTGGGCGAGTCATCACCGCTAGCATTGGGCCTCCTGCTCCGGATCGCACATTGAGAGTGAGCGTAGCGAACAACTGCGTGCCAAAATATGCGCCAAACCACTTGATTTCCACCACATATTACATATTGGTGCACTAAGAAGAAATTGCACAATATATTTTATGGTGAATTTTTTCATGATACCCTAGTAAAAATGCTCAATGGTATGACTAAAATTTGATTTTTGGGTTTAAAAGTAAAATGTTCACTTTTAACTTCAACATTGCTTTTCTCTATGTAAAACCCTGAAAAGGTTTATTTACTTCCTCAATTTGGCGTCCAGCTGTATGATGAATACATCATTTAGGGCTCTTATACAATTATGATTTCCATATGCCAATGCATTAAAAAAAACAAAAAAACACACAATGTTATATGAAGCCGTATATATTTTTTTTTTATTTTGGTTTTTTAAATGGGGACGTTTGTGCGTCGCCGAAACCGTCATCAAACGACATCTCTTTATCGATTTTTTATAATTGTATGTGCGCTCGCAGTGTGTGCTATCACGACCCTTGACACGCCGTTTGCGTCATGGCGCGATCTCATTTCTGCAGCAAAGATCATTATGATTTGTTGTTGAAAGTGAGTCGCACTTTCACCTTCAATCATAGCAATTGTAATATTTCACCAATCAACAATCCAGCCATGGCCGAAGATGTAATATCATCGGCCATTGGCTGGAGCATGATGAACGCCCACCCCAATCTGATTGGAGCTAGCGTTCATGTGACGCTCTCCGTCAAATCAGATGTGGAGAGGCGTTACCACGGGTGACGCAACTGCGTTTGCTACGCAGACGCAACTGCGACCGATGATAGCATTGGCGGCACGCAGGAGAGCGACAGCTTGGGGAGAGGCGGAGGTCCGTTATCTTATAAGAGAAGTGGATGCTCGCGACTATGATTGCCGTGGGTCGCAAGAGCATCCACTTCTCCATAAAAAAGCGGTATTGCGCAGGATCCAACGTGGGCTGAGGAGGAAGTTTCATTTGCAGCGTACCTGTGCCCAGATCCGCAAAAAACTTGCGGATCTGCGGTACCGCTCCAGTGCCCGGATCTCTGCCATACAAGCAGAGTTGCAGTCTAACCAAGGTAGGTGCAGATTAGTGTGCCTAGGCAACTTATAATGGTGTTCTTAAATATATATATATCTATCTATATATAATTATATATATATATATATATATATTTATATATATATATATATATATATATATATATATATGTATATATATATATATATAATTATAAAAATAAATATATATGTAATATATATATATAAATTATATATATATATATATAATTATAAAAATAAATATATATGTAATATATATATATATATAAATTATATATATATATATATATATATAATTATAAAAATAAATATATATATATATATCTATAATATATATATATAAATAATAAATATATATACAGATATATATATATATATATATATATATATATATATATATATTTCTTATATATGTTATATATATATAGTTATTTTCATAATTATAATTATATATATATATTACATAGATCGATAGATACGCCGACACTTGTGGTACGGGCTAATTACACTGACACTCGGGACACAGGGAAATTACGCAGACACTAGGCTCTCTACACCAAGATTTCCCATGATCTGAAAACCCTCTATCAGCACACAGTTTTCATATGTTCTGATATACCTCTTGTCCTTGGCACCCAGCTTCGCCATGCTTGGCAAAACATCATTCCCTCAGCACCCAGCTTTCCCATATCAGAGAGAGCATGGGAAAGCTGGGTGCTGCGGGTAGTGGGCCTTTTTCCCTCAGCATAAAACAATTCCATCTCCAGCTTGTATCTTTGTCCCCCCTCATATCTAGTTCTCCAAATACAATATTGGCCCCCACATAGCCTTCCATATAGTATAAAGGGTTCCACATAACCCTTCATATATTAGAATGCACCCCATAGTCCTCCATGAACTATAATGAATTTCCTAGAGTTCTCCATGTATTATAATTCACCCCATAGTTCTCCATATATTATACTGCACCACATAGTCCACAATGTGTTTTAATGCACCCCCATAGTCCATGTATAAGGTAGGCTACGTAGTCCGCCATATATTTTAATGTACCCCCCACAGTCCTATATGTATCATAACGTAACCACATTAAACTTCATATTTTATTAAGAACCCCCAGAGGAGCAAGGGGCCGCAGAGGATGGAGAGCCCCCGGTGGAGCTACAGCCACCAGAGGAGGAGGAGCACCCACATGAGCCACCGGCCGGATCGCCCCCCAGTAATTGTTTCATATAACATAAACTCCATATAAAGTGCAAAACATAAAGCTGTTGAGTACTATAAAGTGTTTTTTTGTTTTCATAGATGGTAGTCCAGGTTCGATCAGTCCATCTATATCGGACGAGGGGGAAAACCGTAAGTCATGAATCTCCTACTTCGTAATAATAAGCAGAAATAAAAATTATGATTTATAACTTTTAACATTCCCTCCATAGGCATACCCACTTTGGCAGAACTAGTCTCCTCACAAGCGACCATCCTTGCTTCTCAAAGACGACTGATGGCAGCCCAGAGGAGGCTGATGGCCAAAGTGGGGCGTCATGCGGCGATGCTGGCCCGTTATGTGGCTGGCCAAGGGGAGGGCAGCAGCAACTAACGGGGATCTTTTTTTTTTTTCTTTAAAACTTTACATGTTTTTTTTACATGTTGTTTGATAAAAACTTTGAAATTGATATCTGCTGTTTGGTATGTCTCATTGCATAAAGCAAGTTAACAGCTATCACCACTCACAAACAACATATTACATGTAGGCATCTGTATAGATGCACCAATCCCATTAATCCAACTTTGGCGGAGCAGGATGTCGAGTCAGGTGACAACTCTGGTGCAGTGGGCAATATATAAAAGGCTGGTCCAGTAGCGAGAAGGTGGAGTTGATGCCAAGGTTACCAAGGAAGAAAACGTGTGTGCAGTAGGTCAGGCTCATGTTGCCTGCAGTGGAATGATCGGGAAGTGTGCTGTGCCCCAGACGAACAGAAAGACTGCATACGATTACCAGTGGAACCTGAAATCTGAATACCATCGTCGGAGAAACCCCAAGACCAAATACCATTGCCTGAGGAATCCGATGACCGAATAACATCGCCAGAGGTACACATCGGGTTAATTAACACTCACAAACATTATATTACATACATGGACCCCAACCCCTGACTCCGCTATGCTTCAGACTACTTCACTTCAACTGTCAGTACTTGACTACAGTGGTCCCGCCCCTGACATCTCAGGACCCCTAGGTGGGCGCTCCCATCTGCCTGTTCCCGCACACTGCTATGTCCTTTGTCACGAGGGGGTGACTAGGCTTTACTGGTTGTTTGGTGTACATGAGTGTGGGGGTTGTGTGGTGGTATGCCAATGAGGGTGGAGTATGGTACAACCTCTGTAACTACCGTGTTTTGCCAGGGCGTCACAACCATATGCTGAATTAAGTAAAGCAGGCAGCAAGATTGAACCAACATAAATTTATTATTACAATGAAAATATAACAATCAATTAAAATTACACACAAATAACAAAATTTAGTTGCCCTCTTCATATTGGGTGGCATATTCTGGCCGGGTGGGAGATGACAGTTGGGATAAAAATGATTCATTTGAATAAATGGGATAATGTGGGGGGGGGATACTGTGGGGGGGGATACTGTGGGGGGAGGTCAAGCTGCAAGCTTGGTGGATGCATCCTCTTTGGTGTACTTCGCAGGGGCTGGCGAGGAATCCATGTAGTTGAATGATGGGGCTGGTTCATCTTACATATAGTGTCAGTGTCATCAAGTTCTCCTCGGCCTGCCTTTCTTAGGACTTCAAACATTAGTCTCTCTGCTTGCTCCCTCTGTGTGGAATCCAGTTTGCTGAGTCTGTCTGATGCAAATGTCGCAAAGCTATCAACTAGTATGCTTTTTGGCTGGGATAGCAGTTTGTTTGCCAAAGAATAAAATTCAGCGGATGTTACAGGGGTGGTGGCCTTCTTTTTGCGGAAATGTGTTCGCCGCATTTCACCAGAGGGTGCAGGTGCCTCATTATCCTCCACAATAGGCTCGATAGACGTGGTGGGGTTCTCATTCAATTGGGGCCTCACCATATCTGTCTGAGGGTTCTGCGGGAACAGAAAAATAAATGTTAAGTAAAAGTCATACATTTTAATAGTTATGAAATTTAATTAAGTGTGACAAAATTGTATTGGAGTGTACTTATCTGAACTGGAAGGGATAACTTTTCAAAACTGCACAATAAATCATGGTAACAAGAAGTTACTATTTTGTATTCCTCAATGGCATGTACATAAAAAGTTTTAATGCTATGTACCATGAAGCAAATAAGGTACTTACATCTACAACAGCCAACAGCAGAGGTGTTGTCATCGATCGGGATGTCATCGATTGGGATGTCTGTTTCCAGGTCTTGGTTTGGTTGGTAGGAGCTTTCCATCCTTCGAGGTAGCTCCTGGTCCCTTGTGAATTCAAGGAGATTAAAGTACCACAAAGGTGAAACATACACCTGGTCGGTGCCGGCCCCTGACTTTTTGGATTTGTCCACCTTATTAGCTTCCTTCTTGTATACAGTCCGCAATCCTTGTATTTTTTTTTTTTTACAAGTTTGGCATCCACCGCCTCGCCTCCACTGTGTTTTTTAAAAAGCTCCACCAGTTGGGCATAGGCGGCTTGTTTTTTTATTCTGTCCGAATATTCTGCGGATTTGATTTTCCACAAGCAGGGCAGTGATTTATACAAATCCAGAAGCTCACGCACAAACTCTTCTTTGTTATAATAAGCCATCTGAAATAAAGAATGCAAAATTTATATGTAAACATAAAAGAAGTTGCAATAAACCAATCACAATTTTGGGTTATGGTGTGGCAGAGACTAAAATGGCCGCCCCTATGTGTGGCAGAAACACAAAATGGCGGCTGTAGCTGAGAGACAAAAGAGCCAGCGATGCTAGGATAGGACACATTACAAACAGCACTATGGAGAGACCCCTCTTTAAAAGGCATTATACACACACAGATAAAAGCCAGCAACTTTAATCAACTCACATAATAAATATTAACATGTATCTAACAGCAAGAACATTAATCAAAAATGAGCCCCCCCGAAAAAAGACCTACCTTTTCAAAGAAGTGTATATCTGTCTATCAATGAAGAATCCTAGCGGAATCGCAAATACGATCTCACCGACACTCGAGAACGCTGGAGGGATAACTCCGGGTGCAGATGCGGCTTCGATCCGAAAAACACACCAACAAAGCGACCGGGTACAATGGACGAAGGAATCAGGGTGGAGTCGCAGGTTCTACCTCAAAGCAAAGCTCAAAAGAAGTGACAAAGGGTGACGCGATACAAAATTTAACCTCTAGATACGCCCCCTGCATGCCCAATCAGAACGCAGTATTGGCCACCAATCAGAGTGGAGCGTGTGGAAAAGGCGATGCCCGCCCGGCCGCCCAATCAGAACGCAGTATTGGCCACCAATGAAAGCGGAGGGGGGTATGGAAAAGGCGACGCAAATGCACGCCTACGTGACTCACTGCATTTTACTACGCCCCTAATGGGATTGGAATTGTTAACATAGTTGCTGTGTGACAGGGTCCCAATGATTTGAAAGATCGTTATACGGGACGCATGCTCGTTCCTAAAGTCGTTACGTGTGACACCCAACATGCGATTTCAACAACGACTCATAAACGATCCAGAAAGTGTGACGTAGTAGCGATCTCGTTCACGATCTCGTTATGTGTGACTGGACCTTTAGGTGCTTGATCACAAGGCAGCTACAATTGGTATCATTCTGTTGATAGATGTTTCCATTTGCACTTCAGTATTATCCCAGGTCCTGTTCTAGAGATTGTTGAAATTGTCCACATACATTTAGATATGGATTTTGATTGCATATATGCTGCATGATATTTTCTCTAAAGGCAATTATATGCAATATCATTAGATTGATATGTTTTCTATATCTGCACTTTGCTGTGAACATTTGTACCATCTAACTTTGGCCTTTGCAACCATTTAATCTACTATATGTCTAAACAGCCACTGTGCTCTGAACTATTTGTGTTTTATATGTTCATTCTCTCTACCTCCTATGAAAAAAAAATTGTAACTTTTTCTTTTTCAATAAATGATATTTATACTTTGCACTATACTCCTGTGTTCTCCTGCATTCATAAAATATGATGGAGTTTTTGCTTTGACAGTTGGAGCATTAGACATGATTTTTAGAATATTTCATAATAGTGTTCTTGGATTTTGTGTTCATTAACTTACAATTCATCCAGGGAAAAACCTCCCTCATATGGCTATGTCAACTGGTTGAAACACAGTAATAAAAACAAGAGCAATTATTGTGTCCTTAATATAGTTGTGTCTTTAAGGGGCAAAAGTCTAAAAAACACAATAGGTATTAGAAGGTTAAAGGGCTAGCCCAATTAAAACAAGTAATCACCTACAGTATAGATGATAACTGTCTGATCGGTAAGTGTCCGACTCCTTGAATCTGCCCTAATCTGCAGAACAGGGAACGACTGACTGCTGATCCATTCATTCTCTATAACGCTGCCAGGAATAGCCGTGCACAGAGGTTGTCAGCCTTATAGGGAATGAATTAAGCGCAGGTCCATATGCACACGGCCACTTCATTCTAATGGCGATAAAAATTCCCTGTTCTGTCCTTTCGTTGCAGGTACCAGTGGTCAAACCATTCTCTGAAAATATGGTCCAGGTAGAGACAGTGTCATGTGCTGCTGTTCATAATGTGGATTCCCTTCTAGAATCTGAGTGTGCAGAGAAAGTTGAGGAAGGCACGTTGCCAGTAGAAACCGCAAATGTAGAGTCACACAGCGATATCCTGCAAAAGAAAGAGGACTCAGAGTTGCAATTGACACATTGTAACTACAGAAATCAGCAGGGTGAAAATAACAGAAAAGGAGCCGACCAAGGCAGTAGTGGGGGTGTCTCCTATGATTTCCAAGCATGAAGCTGATGGTCTGTCAGGTCAGAGCGCTATAGGAGATGAAGTCCTGGAAAGCACAGTAGGAGATGACATCCTAGAGAGTGGTACAAGAGTAGGAATCCTGAAGGTTGTTGGAGGAAAAATCCACAAATGTCGTGGTGAGCAGACCAGTGAATCACCCAGTGCTGGGTTGAATAACAGGGAATAGAGTGTTCTAAAGGTTCTAAAAGGAAAGGAGTACTACACTGAAGGGTGGATACCCGGGCAGGATGTGATGCTGCAAAGACCCAAGAAAAAGCTGAAGATGACATTGCAGAGCCCCAAGAGGAAGTTGAAGGTAATGCAGTGAAGATCCAAGAGACAGCTGGTGCTGCAGAGGTGGAAAGAACCTCTGAGGAGGTGAAATCTGAACCAGACATCTCATCAAGAGCTGAGAGCTTGACTGACTCAACTGCTAAGACCAAGATGAAAGACATGAAGATTGACTTAGCTAAGAGTAAGAAACCCAAAGGCTCTAAGGCTGGGGCTGAACCTGAGGAGTGAGTAACTCAAGAGGTTGAGCCTTTGGTGAGGAAAAAAAATGGATGCAAGAGACCAGAGGACAGTCTCATGTCCTTGAAGGTAAAGGAACCCGTCCAGTCTTTAAGTGCATGGTATATGTGCCTGAAGACTTAAGAGAGGCCTGTGCCAGTGAGTCGGTGCATGAGAAGTTTAAGAAGGATGTAGGAGCCTGTAAAGTATACTCTGCCCCAGAGACTAGTCGGTTGGGGGTGTGCTCTGTAAGTGATGTCACAAAGAAGCGGCTGGCTATCCTGAGTGACATGCACCTACGGTGTCTTCATATGAAGTGGTTCATCACTGCAAAGAATGAAGAAGACACTAGACACTTGGAGCATATGAAGCAGCTGCCTGCAGCATTTCAAGAAGTGGTGGTTGTGAAGAAACCGATAATTGGGCTTGTAATAAGAGCACTGAGAAGTAATGTTCAGCAAGCCAGGAAGGTTCTGGGTGTTACAGCTGTTGAATGGGAAGCAAGCAGTGGAACATTTCAAATCTATGGGAAAACTGCAGAAGCAGTCCAGACAGCTCGAAGGTTGTTGGAGATTGTGGAAGAGGTCACACAAGTGCCCAAAGAGCTTGTTATGAAGCTTATTCGAAGAAATGGTAGAGTCATGCAGGAGATGGTGGATAAGTCTGTTATGACAAGAGTAAAGGCCTTGTCACACACACAGATAAATCTGTGGCAGATCTGCGGTTGCAGTGAAATTGTGGACAACCAGTGCCAGGTTTTTGGCTGTGTACAAATGGAACAATATATCCATGATTTCACTGCAACCACAGATCTGTAGAAAAGCAATCCTGCCGCAACGGCAAAACAGTACAGCCCAAATCCTGATTGGAATATCAGTTAAAGCAAGGATTTAAAATATAACTTTTAATATCAATAATCTAAAATCATGATAGAACAAAGTGCAGTGCAGTGCATGAATAAATAACAATAAATAAATAGATCTCACCCAGTTGCAGGACGATACTACACAAAGCACGTTAGTGGTACAAATGTGTATGCTAATGGCCAGTGGAACGCTGTGTGCTGTTAGACCCACATCTTAAATACCCCTCATACCGCCTTCATAATCTGCAATCAATGGTGCCACATGTTAGTGCAGTCCTCATAGTTGATCATCGATTCATGCAGGCAGCCCCCACTGCGCATGCCCATAGATCAATCGATCCATCTGCAGCGTTTACGGCAGTCTGAAAAAACACACACTGCGCATACGTGGGCATTAGACTGATCATGATTCAGTCAGGCAGTGTTTCCGCGTTCCACTCATGGAACGCACATACCGCGCATGCGCGGCGCGGCACATAGCTTATTACTCATCAGGCACTCCTATCAGGCTGATGCATTAATTCCGCACTCCACTTATGGAAAGCACATACCGCGCATGCGCGGCACATAATCCATTATTGAGTCACTCCTATCAGGCTGATACATTACTACAGTGCTCCACAGATGGGATGCACGCATCGCGCATGCGCGGACCACGTTCAGTTATCAAAAACTGCCCAGGACAATCAATAATAGCCCTCATTATTAGCATTGTGTGTCAAAGAATACATTTTGCTTGGCCACCCACACAGGTGCCATGTTAACATAATGAATTAGCAAAACATGCATATTTATTAACAGCGATCAAATGCCAATCATAGCATAACATTTAGCCATACACAGTATGTCACTTCTATTTTTGAAAAAGCATTATTGTGAATCTATTACTCTAGAGAGGCAAACAGTGCAAGAAAATTGCAATAAGTAATAACAGGGGGCCATATATACAGAGGGGCTAAGAGGGGTAATATAGTTATAATGGACTCACAGGACTATCGGAAAATTTGTATTGAGATACTAAGGGATACTGCCACTTATAAAAGGGTCTCTGGTAACCCTTTAGAACTTTCTAAAAAATCCTTGAGAGATTTACTGAGTAAAGCAAAGACTGATGGGCTATTAAATGATGATGAATTCTCATTTCTGTTCCCTGAGTTCCCAGTTATGTCCACATTCTATATACTGCCCAAGGTCCACAAAGGGGTTACACCCCTGAGGGGCAGACCAATTGTATCAGGTGTGGGTATCATTGGACAGAATGTGGGTATATATCTGGATGAAGTCTTAAACCCCTTTGTGACATCCTTACCCTCTTATATCCGTGACAGTATGGATTTTATGAAGAGGATCGAAGGGGTGCTGGTTGATTCAGGAACTCTTTTAGCCAGCATTGACGTAGAGAGTCTCTACTCTTCCATACCCCATGACCAGAGAATGGGAGCCATTGAATACTTTCTATCAACATGTGGTCAACAGTTTGAGGCTCATAATCGGCTGATTCTTTCCCTGTTGCATTTTGTTCTGCACAACAAATTCTTAACGTTTGATGGCTCAATATACCACCAGCTCAGGGGCACAGGTGGGAGGACGTCTATGTATTTTCCGAAGAAATGTCCAAATATACATGTATGATCGAGATTTGGACACGGTTTATAGATGACGTCTTTGTGTTGTGGAAAGGCCCCCCAGGAAGAAATTGTAAGCTTTGTACAGGATTTAAACTGTAATTCTATAGGTCTGAAGTTTACGTATGTCATTCATCCAAAACAGTTGTCATTTCTGGACCTGTTGGTCTCAGTAGATCCCCAGACTCCAGATGACTATTTTTAGGAAACCCACCGCGACTAATTCCCTCCTTGATTGGAAGAGTCATCATCCGTTCCCTCTCAGACGTGGAATCCCAAAGGGCCAATATTTACGTCTGAGGCGGAACTGTTCCAGTCAGGAGGAATTTGTCGGGAAGGCTAAGGATCTTAGGGAATGTTTTTTGGACAAGGGCTATCCAAATTATATTCTTAAGGATGCCTATCACCGTTCACGCAAACAGAATCGGAATCAACTCCTTGTTCCCAAACAGAAAAGGGATGAGCGTGATGAAATAATAAAATTTCTTACAACTTTCACAAAGGGTGCTAATCAGATTCGACAGATATTGGAACAGCACTGGGGGATCCTAAAAATGGATGGTGACATTGCGGATGTAATTGGCACACAACCATCTGGGACGTTCCGAAAAAAATCGATCCTTATGGGACCGCTTGACACATAGTCACTTTGTGGCCCCTGAAAAACCAATTACCTGGATTCCGGGTAAGCCGACTGGGTGTTTCAAGTGGGGGGCATGTGTGGCATGTGACCACATCCAGACGGGTAAAACCTTCAGAGGTACAATCACGGGTGAATGCCTTAAGGTCAGAGATTTCATAAACTGCAGAACCAAAGGCATTGTATACTTGGCCACCTGCCATTGTGGCAAACAATATGTTGGGAAGACCATTAGGGAGTTTTGCCGACGGGTGGGAGAACACCTCGACGATATCAGGAATGAACATGATACCCCGATCTCCAGGCATATGAATGCACAACATTTTGGCAATAGGGAAGCTATTGTCTTTATGGGGATTCTGAAGGTTAAACCATCTCCGAGAGGGGGCAATCTGGATAGGCTGCTCCTCCAAAAGGAGGCGAGATTGATTTTTAAGTTGCGGACATGTCGCCTAGAGGGTCTAAATGACCAGATCAATTTTGGGTGCTTTATCTAAAGAAGGGATTGCTCTCTGGCTGGGGTGGGTGGTTTGGGGATTGACGGTTGAAGGTGTCTATTGAGCTGGGCTATTGATCAAGTTGTTTAGCCCCTTTTGTGGAAACAAGCCCAGCCCAGATCTTTTGGGTGTTACATTATTGGGCCTGGGGGAGGGTTGTAAGTTCATGTATTATAATTGCTTTATATCAACCTTCTAATGGATATAGGACGCGACAAGTAGGGTGTCCTCTCTGTATTCCTTTCCCCCCCTTTTTGCAGTGTTGATCTATTGACTGTTGAATATTTATTAGGATTTATATACCTCTTAGCCCCTCTGTATATATGGACCCCTGTTATTACTTATTGCAATTTTCTTGCACTGTTTGCCTCTCTAGAGTAATAGATTCACAATAATGCTTTTTCAAAAATAGAAGTGACATACTGTGTATGGCTAAATGTTATGCTATGATTGGCATTTGATCGCTGTTAATAAATATGCATGTTTTGCTAATTCATTATGTTAACATGGCGCCTGTGTGGGTGGCCAAACAAAATGTATTCTTTGACACACAATGCTAATCATGAGGGCTATTATTGATTGTCCTGGGCAGTTTTTGATAACTGAACGCGGTCCGGGCATGCGCGATGCGTGCATCCGATCTGCGGAGCGCTGTAGTAATGTATCAGCCTGATAGGAGTGACTCAATAATGGATTACGTGCCGCGCATGCGCGGTATGTGCTTTCCATAAGTGGAGCGCGGAATTAATGCATCAGCCTGATAGGAGTGCCTGATGAATAATAGGCTATGCGCCGCGCATGCGCGGTATGTGCGTTCCATGAGTGGAACGCGGAAACACTGCCTGACTGAATCATGATCAGTCTAATGCCCACGCATGCGCAGTGTGTGTTTTTTCAGACTGCCGTAAACGCTGCATGGGCATGCGCAGTGAGGGCTGCCTGCATAAATCGATGATCGACTATGAGGACTGCACGAACATGTGGCACCATTGATTGCAGATGATGCAGGACGTATGAGGGGTATTTAAGATGTGGGTCTAACAGCACACAGCGTTCCACTGGCCATTAGCATACACATTTGTACCACTAACGTGCTTTGTGTAGTATTGTCCTGCCACTGCAGGCTTTACTTGAATATTTTCTCCCCTGATGAACCCTCTTACTACACAGAGAGGGAAACGCGTTGGGAGGGTGTGCATTTTCATCGGGTTAGCATTCCTGACTTGGGTGCTGCCCTTGTAAGGGCGGAAGCATTTTCTGCAGGGGCACGACAGGGGTAAGGAATTTTGATATTGGTCTCCCCCCCCTCATGTCCAGTTTGGCCCGCTTCTGCCTTGGATTTTTCCGGTAGTATCTGATCTTCTCAGGAGAAGAACTGGGTGAGATCTATCTATTTATTGTTAATTATTCATGCACTGCACTGCACTTTGTTCTATCATGATTTTAGATTATTGATATTAAAAGTTATATTTTAAACCACAGATCTGCCAAAGATGTATCTGTGTGTGTGGCAGGGCCTTAAGACTTGATGTTTATAATGAAGCCAAGATACCCTGTGAAGTCGGTATGGTTCCATGTATCATTGTGGGAGCAAAGGAGTGTGCTGAAAATGTTTGAGTCCTCCTAGAATGCCGCCTGGGGTACCTGGAAGAACTAAAGCAGCTTAACCTGGAAAGGCAGAAGATTGCAGGGCAACTTCATCAAGTTGGGTTGAGGAGGTAACCACTTTCAGGCCATGGCCCAGAGAAAAAGGGCGGTCTACCTGGTGAAGGTGTTGCTTCGGATGGCAAAGGAAGCAGGTCCTATAGTGGAAACGAGCCAAGATCGTGGAAGACCTTACTACACTTTTGGCTATAGCATAAACTCTGAAGTGTCCAAGCCCTCTAAGACAAGTTCCAAAAGAAGGGATTTTAGGAGTGAGGTGTCTATGGCTAAAGATGCTGGTGGGAAAAGGCACAGATGGAGAGATGACCAAAGGCACCTGAAAAAAACATGGTAGATTGACACAAAGAGAATGCGGAAGGTCTAGATATCGCAGTTCTTCTATCAGCTCAGTGTTGAGGTACCCAGACAGTAGCCCCTCTAGTGGACTGGATAGATCAGTCAAATCAGAAATTAGGAGAGTCTCACTACCACACTGACCGGGGGTGGCGGTCATGGAGAGACAGGTCTGACCGGAGAGCGTATCCAAAACGTGGGTTTACCGAAAAGGGCCTGGTGACTGTGATTGACTACATGTCAAGGGCTGAAGCCCAAAACAGATGGAGTGGGTACTCTGGTCTGACATATCAAGGTGCCAAAGCCCATGGCAGACAGAGAAGAGTCTCTCGTCTGGAAGTAGATAACGGTGCCAAACACTACAGCTTTGGGCAGAGGGGGAGGGTATGTGAGAAGGAGACCGGTTATGTGAAAAAGGGGAGAAATGTACTACAAAAGTGGTGTGAGCTTCAGGAAAGCTGGCACTTGTAGTGCCACATTTTATGTTTTTTGTCAGTGTTCACAAGGGTGAGGCTCACAGGTGGCTGGATAGATGTATGGGTATGGCACAACATAATCAAGAATTTTACAACCCATATAGCTGTAGCTAATCTGGATGTGGACATCAGAGAAAATTTGAAGAAAGGTTGCAATGTATCATGATGATCTGGATGGTGGATAAACAGCATCAATCAAGTTCCAATTAATTCATGCTGTTCTGCAAGCTCAGAGTACATGAATGTCAGCGCGAACTATCCATCAACATTTGAATGTATTCAAAGACTATTGCAGGAAATCCAGTAGGACCCCATTGCTGACATAAAGACATTTTTATGTCTTTATTTACTGCTAGACTGCAGTTTGCCAAAATGTACGTAAGCCAAAATCCTTCTGGGAAAGCATCTTGTGGACAGATGAGACAAAGATAGAGCTTTTTGGTAAAGCACATTATTCTGTTTACCAAAAAAGGAATGAGGCCTACAAAGAAAAGAACATAGTACATACAGTCAAATATGCTGGAGGTTCAAGGATATTTTGGGGTTGTTTTGCTGCCTCTCAGCAACATGAAATCTGAAGATTACCAAAGGATTTTGGGTGGCAATGTAGTTCCCAGTGTCAGAAAGCTAGGGTTTCTCCTATATTTCATGAGCTGAACTCAAAGATCTAAGACCTTTCTAATGTACACAAAAGGCTTTTTTCTCTCAAATATTGTTCACAAATTTGTCTAAATCTGTGATAGCAAGTGCTTCTCCTTTTCCCGAGATCATCCATCCACCTCATCTCAAGACGCCAATTAGAGAGCATGATTATTGCACAGGTGTACCTTAGGCTGGCCACAATAAAAGGGCACTCTAAGGCTGCTTTCACACATCAGTTTTTTGGCATCAGGCACAATCCGGCGAAAAAACTGATGTGATGGATCCGGTGAAAAAACGGATCAGTTGCATCAGTTTTTTCTATCAGTTCCTTCAGTTTTTTGACAGATCCGCTGTGATACTGAGCATGCTCAGTTCAATAAACGGATCCGGCAGCCGGATCCGTTTTTTGCCGCATTACGCCGGATCTGGCGTCCCTAGGCTTCCATTATAAAACACCGGCGCGATCCGTTTTTTTTCTGGACACAAAAATGTTCACTTCAACATTTCATCCAGCCGCCGAACAAGTAAATTTTGCCGGATCCAGGAAAAAATGGATGAAACACAAGGCCATCCTGCACAATCCGGCGCTAATGAATGTCTATGGGGGGAAAAACGGATCCGGCGGCAACAGACGCCGGATTTGTTTTTTCATGGTTTTGCCGGATTGTGCCTGATGGCAAAAAAATGATGTGTGAAAGCAGCCTTAGGCTGCTTTCACACGTCCGGTTTTAGGAGAGCCGGCCAATCCGGCTCTAAAACCTATGCAACGGATGCGGCGACAATACCGCATCCTTTGCATAAGTTTTTGACATGCGGCCCGTCCGTTTTTTGCCGCTTGCGGCAGGCTACTGAGCATGCACAGTGGATAAAACCACATGCGGCGGCCAGATGCGGTGTTTGGCATGCATTGCAAATCGCGCCGCATCGGCCGGATGCGGCGCGATGCGTTTTTTTTTGCCAGGCGAAAAAACGTGCCAGGCTATGTTCCATCCAGCCACTGCATCAGCTAAATCTGCCGCATGAAGCAAAAACAGGTCCGAACGCAAGCCAATGCAGCACAATACGGCAGTAATATAAGTCTATGCAAAAAAAACGCAACCGGCGGCAAAAAAAAACGGTTGCGTTTTTTCTGCAAAGTGCCGGATTGTGCCGTACAGGAAAAACCGGAGGTGTGAAAGCAGCCTTTAATGTGCAGTTTTATACTATTTGGGAGGTTTGGTGTTGGGATCAGAAATCTAGTCTTTATTTAGTGTCATCACCATTTGCCTCACGCAGTGCCACATAGCTCCTTCACATAGAGTTGATCAGATTATTGATTGCGGCCTGTGGAGTGTTGGTCCACTCCTCTTCAATGGCTGTACAAAGTTGCTGCATATTGGCAGGAATGTATATGCCAATCCAAAGCATGCAAAATATTCTCAGTGGTTGAGAAGTCTGGTGAGTATGCTGTCATGCAAGAACTGGGATGTTTTCAGCTTCCAGGAATTGTGTACAGATCCTTGCAACATGGGGCTATGCATTATGTGACACCCTGGCAAAACCAGGTAGTCACAGATAGGCCCCCGCATTACACCGTTCCCTCACTAGGAAACACACAGCCAACCAGAAACCCTAGTCACCCCCCTTAGGGAAAGATAGACACACCAGTGGGCGTGACCAGGTGGTTGGGACATCTCCACCCAGGGGTCCAGACAGCCCTGGGCGGTAAAAACAGTTAGTTAAGCTGAGAGTTCAGTTTGGAGAGGCGTGTGAGCTGGAGCTAAGTGTAGCTCCAGCAGGAAGTTCAAGTTGAACGGTACCAGGGTAGGAGCCCAGGTGCCACTGGCTAGAAGGCAGACGGTGGTCTCCGTCAGCAGTAGACGGGAAGATGGCTCGGCAGAACCGAGGTGGACCGGGACAGGGTTGTAGCCCGCCGGTACCGACACGGGGAACCGACCAGGAAACCGTGGCACAAAGGGACACTCTGACCCTGAAGCCAGAAACCGGAACCAAGCAGACTGGTTAATTCACCGATTGAGGCCAGGACTAGAGGTCCTGTCACACCCAAAGTCCCTCATAGAAAAAAACAGCCCACCGATTAGGGATAAGAGGTCACCGCCAGGGCCCATGGATCCCACGGGCCAGCGTCTGTGGGCACGGCTCCTTAAGCCACATCCAGCTGGGAGCGGACTCCTGAGTTTCACACTAGGAAAGTCCACCCTACACAAAGCAGTGTAGGAAAATGATAGAGACCACCAGCCGGGTGGAGGACCTGAATGCAACCGGCTGCGGCACCGGCCACCATCACCTTGGTTTACCAGACACTTGTGTGCTTTACTAACAGTGAGTACAAATACACTCCCTGCGGTCGCTATCCCCTGCAACGAGCCACCGGGCCCTGGGGCCACCACCCCTGCCCACGGAGGGGTTAACAACTTGCTGCACAACATCTCCCCCGGGTGCCCCATAACAGCAGTGGTAGTGTCCCACCTCACCACACAACGTGGGTGGCGTCACGAACTTACTACAGCCTAGCCCGTACATCTACGCCCCCCCCCATTTATTCGGCGTGTCCGCGAGACCCCCGGGTCCGGAGACCCTCGAGCCACCATCCCTGAAGGCCCGGATCCGAGCAGTGCCAGCTGCTGGCATGGGGGTGGCACACATTATAATGCTGCAATATGAGGTGATGGTTGTGGTAGAATGGCACAACAATGGGTCTCAGGATCTCATCATGGTATCTCTGTGCGTTCAAAATGGCATAAATAAACTGCACTTGTGTTTATTGTCCATAACATATGTCTGCCCATACCATAACCCCACCACTACATGGTGCTGGTATTACAGCCCGTAATATCACGGACTTTATATGTTCTTGTTTTTGTATCTTTATGTCAGAAAAGACTTGCTTTATGTTTTCTCCTGGTGCTGTTTATGATATCTGGAAATAAATCAGCTGGACTGTTTAAATGGAAACCGTTCCTGTCATTACCTCAACCCGTAGCTGAATGAGTAGCCACGGCACAATATATGTTCACACACACATATATACAGTGAGTGAAATAAGAACTGATTTTTAACAAACTATGAAGAAAAAAGACATGGATCGCACATCCCAAAAATACAATGATCTAAAGCCGCTAGGCAAAAAATTAAATAATAGAACATGAGGTTCTTTCTTACCATTCTGATCAGATTGTATTAAGCTCACTGCCACGTCACGGCAAACCTCTGAGTGGGTCCCTATCCTAAACCTTATAGTGTAGCACTGTGCACTAACCACCGCTGCAGCGACAAAGCACCTGAAGACCTCGTAAGCAACTACAGGCCTATATCCTTGATAAATACTGATGTAAAAATCTATGCCAAGTTGATCGCGGACAGGTTAAAAAAAATACTTCCTGATATTGTCAATAATGACCAGATGGGATTCGTGGAAAACCGACAAACTTCTGATGGTACAAGGAGAGTAATAAATCTAGTCTCTCATATCAACAATAGAAAAATCCCTTCTCTGCTGTTGGCATTGGATGCAGAGAAGGCTTTCGATCGAATCAATTGGAAATATTTGGAATTGGCTTTATTTAAATTTGGATTCAACAAAAAAATTGTTAAAACCATTTTGGCCCTCTATTCTAATCCCACTGCAAAAATATACACCAATAATCACTTATCAAAGCCCTTCCCAATTACAAATGGTACTAGACAAGGATGCCCCCTTTCTCCCCTCCTTTTCGTTCTGGTTATAGAACCCCTTGCAGAGCTAATCAGAAACAATTCCAACATTTTAGGTATAAAAACAAGTAACCGCCATCATAAAATTGGACTTTTTGCGGATGACATTATTCTTTCCCTCTCAGACCCCCTAAACTCTATCATAGAAGCCCAAAAAATTCTGAATGACTATTCAAAGGCTTCCTATTATAAATTAAACAACAATAAATCTAAACTTCTTCCCTTTTTCCTTAAAAATAGTACTATTAGTCACATTAAAAAAGTTTCCTCTTTTACTTGGGAAGAAAACTCATTTGCCTATTTAGGGATCAAAATTACCAATAACCTGGATTCTTTAGTGGAAACAAATATGGAGGACCTTATTAAGATTACTCAAAGAAAGATTACAGAAATGCCCAAGAACAATATAAGTTGGTTGGGAAAAATTATGGCATACAAAATGATTATATTACCTAAGATTTTATACTACTTTAGAACAATACCCCTCTTAATCCCATTAAATTATCTATACAAACTACAAAGTCACTTGAATGAGTTCATCTGGGACAAGAAAAAGCCAAGAATTGCCAAGAATACACTGACAAAACACAAAAGAAGAGGTGGGTTCAGCTTACCCAACATATTATGTTACTATAAGACTAATATCATCAAACAGAGTATAAATTGGATTCTAAACATTCACACCCTCCCATGGCTCGATTTGGAATTATCCCTCAATAACTACTCTTTCCTGCGATCCCTTATCCTACTTCATATCCTGAACCCTAAGCTACCTCTCCCAAACTCCCCTACAATTGCATCCACTTTATCAATCTGGAAAAACTTTACTAAGCAAAAATCCAAATTAACCAAATTTGAACAAATCAGTAATTTCCCCCTAAAATTCCTTGCCTTAATGACAAATGAGACCATTCCTGAAACATGGAATACTTTGGGTCCAAAACTAATAAAAGACATACACAATGGCAGAGATTTCATCTCATTCTTAGACATTAAAATAAGATATGATATACCTGACTCTGACTTTAGGTTCCTAATTTCTCTGAGGACCTCCCTCCGGAAAATCCTAAGCACTAACTATCCTCTCCCGGACTTTATTAGTATCCTATTCTGCAACTTAGAGAAACAAAGCGTCTGGAGTACTAGTAACATATATAGATTCTTAAATGATGACTATATATTTTGTAAGCAAACCTACATGGAAAGATGGGAGAAGGATTTAAAGATGTGTTTCTCTGATGAGAAATGGCAAAACTGCCTAAAAGCTACGTATTCCTCCACCATCTCCACTATCTTACAAGAAACCTTTTATAAAACTTTATCAAGATGGTATCTTACTCCGGTCCGTTTAAACAAATTTGATAAATCAAACTCTCCTGATTGTTGGAGAGGATGTGGACATAAGGGTAGCCTATTGCATATCCTATGGGAATGTCCTAAAATTGGACACATGTGGTCAGAGATCAACAACCTCTTGAATCGAATATCTACTTCAAAGGTTACAGTCTCCCCACAAATGGCCCTTCTGTCCCTAGATTTGGAGGACACTGACCCTGCCTTGGTTCCCATATTTATACATATATTTCTGATTATTAAGCAACTGTTAACAGTAAACTGGAGAAGTAATGTTATTCCTACCACCTCGGAAATAATTAAGCTAATGAATAAACACCAAGAATATGAGAGAAAGTATGCAATATACAATAATCTTTTCAGTTCATACTACAAAAGATGGAGTCTATGGCCTACAAACATCAGTAATGCCTCAATGTAAATGGAATGAACCCTTCCCCCCCCCCCCTTTTTTTTTTTTTTTTTATCTTTATCTTTATTTTTCTCTCTCTTCTCTTTTTCATTCTTAGCTTCTTATTGCATTTAAATATGTCTTCAAAGAGTCAAATAATAATGTAAATAATAACAAATGTTATGGGTGTCAACATCTGCAAGTCTACAATATTCACTAGTCTGATACAATTTTTGTAAATAGTTTAATCCTGTATGTTTTCCCATTTCCCTCCCCTTGTGGTTTTCCCTTTACATTTCCAAAATTCCCCCAACAAAAGCCTTGTTCCTTATTTTTCCTCCCTCTCTTCCAATATCCTCCTCCCCCTTAAATTTCAATGGTTAAACATCTTTATGATTACTTATCTACTTTTGGATATACTTACATAAGAGTGTTTGAAATTCTATGACTGTTATGTTATGTTATGTAATAAAAATATTGAAACACACAAACTGCACTTGTGTTTATTGTCCATAACATATGTCTGCCCATACCATAACCCCACCACTACATGGTGCTGGTATTACAGCCCGTAATATCACGGACTTTATATGTTCTTGTTTTTGTATCTTTATGTCAGAAAAGACTTGCTTTATGTTTTCTCCTGGTGCTGTTTATGATATCTGGAAATAAATCAGCTGGACTGTTTAAATGGAAACCGTTCCTGTCATTACCTCAACCCGTAGCTGAATGAGTAGCCACGGCACAATATATGTTCACACACACATATATACAGTGAGTGAAATAAGAACTGATTTTTAACAAACTATGAAGAAAAAAGACATGGATCGCACATCCCAAAAATACAATGATCTAAAGCCGCTAGGCAAAAAATTAAATAATAGAACATGAGGTTCTTTCTTACCATTCTGATCAGATTGTATTAAGCTCACTGCCACGTCACGGCAAACCTCTGAGTGGGTCCCTATCCTAAACCTTATAGTGTAGCACTGTGCACTAACCACCGCTGCAGCGACAAAGCACCAGCAGGGCAGGTGACCTGGTGCCTCACAGCGCCCATGCTGCAAGGCGAAGCCCCCATGGCTCCAGGCCACACCGCCCCACTGACACGAAACCACCAAAACAGTGGCCACAACACAGCACCCTGTGAGAGGAGCTGTGCACTCACCTCCCACACGCTCCTATATGTGAACTAGGAGCAACAAAGGCTCACCTCTCTTGCAGTCTCCTGCTGATTAAAATCACCTGTGCCAAATGGGGGGAGTGCAGATCCAAGCAAAAAACAGAGGAGTATAGAATGTTATATAACAAACTATGAAGAAAAAAGACATGGATCGCACATCCCAAAATTACAATAATCTAAAGCCGCCAGGCAAAAAATTAAATAATAGAACATGAGGTTCTTTGTTACCATTCTGATTTTGGGATGTGCGATCCATGTCTTTTTCTTCATAGTGTGTGAGGCTAGTTTCACACTTGCGCTATTTTGACGCAAACGGAATCCGTCACTAATGTAGTACAGTTCATTTATTTACATTGGAAGCTGCTGGTACTCACAGGCTGCTGGTACTTTGTGGTAACCGCTGTTTTGGTGTTTTCTTGTCAGTGGGGCTGTGGGACCTGGAGCCATTGGGGCTTCACATTGCAGCATGGGCGCTGGAGGCACCAGGTCACCTGCCCTTCTGGTGCTTTGTCGCTGCAACGGTGGTTAGTGCACAGTGCCACACTTTAAGGTTTAGAATATGGAGCCACTCAGAGGTTCCCCGTGACGTGGCAGTGGGCTTAATACAGTCTGATCAGAAGGGTAGCAAAGAACCTCATGTTCTATTATTTAATTTTTTGCCTAGCGGCTTTAGATCATTGTATTTTTGGGATGTGCAATCCATGTCTCTTTCTTCATAGTGTGTTAAGAACTGATTTTTATTCTTTCTGTCACAGTTGCAGTGTACCTACGATACAAATTAAAGACCTCTCCATTCTTTGTAGGTGGAAAACTTGCAAAATCGACAGTGTATGAAATACTTATTTTCCCCACTGTATCAGAAGAGTTGGTATAAACGTGATTTACCAAATGTCAGCTCAAGAAGGGGTCCAATTTTATGTCAAGCAAATATATAAGTTGATGAGTCATGACAATGAGAACGTTAACCCTTTCTAGTGCTGTAGATGTAATAGATACTGTGTTTTTAGGTGCATCTTATGATTAGTTACTTAATCTTCAGTCTGCTACCATCATTGTTAAAGGATATATCAACTTTTTCAACCATTATTTTTTACTTTCTTGAACATATGTAAAATTAAATACAAAGCGATTTTACAAAAAACCATCATTAAAAATTCTATACAATTTTATGTCAATAGCTCCATTGTAGACCTATATAGCGCTATGGTAACAGACAACAAACCTTGTGTAGTCTGAACATTCAGTCCTATAAGGGTACTTTCACACTTGCGTTTTTTTCCTTCCGTCACAATCCGCCCTTTTGGAAAACAGCGGAATCCGTTAACGGATTCCGCTGTTTCCCATAGACTTGTATGGATGACGGATTGTGCCAAAAGGACCTGCGTTGCTTCCGGTGGCCGACGCTGCGTTGCTTCCGCCAGGCGGGAGGAATGCAACATGTAACGTTTTTTTGAGCAGTGGAATCCTTAGGATTTCACTGCGCATGCTCTCTCTGGCTCATTGCACCCGTAACCAAGGTAAATATCGGGTAACCAAGCAAAGTGCTTTGCCTAGTTACCCGATATTTACCCTGGCTACGTGTGCAGGGAGCCCGACACTTCCCCGCTTGGCTCCGCCCCCTCCCGCACTCCACTCTGCACACACACACACATACACACACACACACAAGCGCACTCACCTGTCCTCTGGCCCCGCTCGGCTCCACCCACCTCGCACTCCGCCCCCACACATATTCTTGATGGTCGAGCGATCAGCTGATCACCCAGCAACCAGCTGCTGTGAGCGATCAGCTGATCACCCGGCGACCGGCTGCTGTGAGCGATCAGCTGATCACCTGGCGACCGGCTGCTGTGAACGATCAGCTGATCAGCCGGCTTCTGAGAGCACTCAGCTGATCACCCGGCAGCCGGGTGATTAGCTGATCATTCACAATAGTCTGCCGCCAGTGAAACTGTAAAAAAAAAAGAAAAGCTGATTGCGTTGTTTTGTACGATCCGTTGCATCCATTGTGCCACTATATGCAACACATCTGTTGCATCCGTCACACAACGCAATGCAACGGATGCCGTTCAACGCAAGTGTGAAACTAGCCTAAGGGTATGTGCGCACTAGGCGTTTTTTTCACGCTGCGTTTTTATGTGCGTTTTTGTCTCAAAAAACGCACCCGCGGCTAAAAAAACGCACCCGCGGCTAAAAAAATGCATGCGTTTTTACCGAGATTTGGTGCGTTTTTTGCTGCGTTTTTGCTCACTGCGTTTTTAATCAGTGCAGAATGCCATTAAAGATTGTTGATGAAAAAAAAAAGCTCTGATGTCATTTCCTTCTTCAAAATGTTCATTGTATGCAGGAGAGCAGACAGCTGCAGAACTAGTGTATGCAGGAGAGCAGACAGCAGCTGCAGAACTACAAGGCTCAGCATCCTCCATCCAGGACTCTATGCAGGAGTTTTTTGCCCAAAAAGAAAAAAAAAATGACATAGGCTTCGCTATATTTTTGTATGCTAGCCAGGTACAGCAGGCAGCTATGGGCTGCCCCTAACCCCCAGCTGCCTATTTGTACCCGGCTGGGAATCAAAAATATAGGGAAGCCCTTCTTTTTTTTTTTTTTATTTCATGAATTTCAAGAAATAATTAAAAAAAAAAAAATGACATAGGCTTCGCCCAATTTTTGAGTCCAGCCAGGTACAACTAGGCAGCTGGGGATTGGAATCCGCAGTGCAGAGTGCCCATGCTTTCTGGGCACCCCCACTGCGAATTGCAGTCCGCAGCCACCCCAGAAAATGGCGCTTTCATAGAAGCGCCATCTTCTGGCGCTGTATCCAACTCTTCCAGCTGCCCTGATGCCGGGTGGCTCGCTGGGTAATAATGGAGTTAGGGCTTGCTGTATATTATCAGCTGGCCCTAAGCCCGAAATTCATGGTGTCACGCCAATATTAGACATGGCCACCATGAATTTCTAGTAAAGATAAAAAAACCACAACACACAGAAAAATATTTTTATTATAAATAAAACACAACACAATTAGTGACTCCATCTTTATTAAAATATAGAACCCCCCTCCGCAGTAATCCTGGGTCAAGGGTCCCGCGCCGTCCAATCCGGATCCAATATCATCTGATCGGTTTGCTGGAAGGCAAAGCAATCAGATGATGTGTCAGGTTCTAGGGGCTGAAGCACATCACACTTCAGCTGATTGTATAAAAGCCGATTATACAATCAGCTGAAGCATCAGTGCAAAAAAAAAAAAATAAAAATAAAAAATAAATACTCACGTCTGTGCTGATTACCGGCAGCTCCTGCAGCGATCGGATGAGAGTCTGATCCTGTCCCATCGCTGCAGGAGCTGCCGGTAATCAGCTGATGAAGTCTCCTGACGGCAGGATCAGCTGATAGCCGGCCGGGCGACACCGCGAGAATTACGATCAGCTGATGCGTCAGGTGACTGCATCAGGTGATCCACCGCCAGGTCCTGCAAGCTTCGTACGTGCCCCGGGGACACTGCACACAGCCAAAGCGGCGGTACCGGGACAGGAGGTGGGAGCGGGCATGGCACCGGGACCCTGCAGACAGGTGAGTATATATGACATTTTTTTTTTCTACTGTTCACTTTGTTTTCGCCGCTGCCTCCACCTCCCGCCCGGACATGGCGCCGCACGGAGCTGACATGCACAGGACGGGAGGTGGACGCAGCAGTGACGGTACCGGGAGGATTCCTGCTTCTGTGTTTACCAACAGAAGGAATCCTCTTCCTGTACACGTCACTTTACTGCCCAACCCTTGCATTTATAGCTGCATTTTTAGTCATAGAAATGCAGCTATATGCGTTTTTCATTGCGTTGTTGAACATCTCATTGAACTCAATGGGTGAAAAACGCAGTGAAAAACGCAGAAATAATTGACATGCTGCATGTTTGTGGTCACCACAAAAACGCAGCTACAAAAAAACGCTGTGTGAGAACAGCACTTCTGAAAACCCATAGACATTGCACAAAAACGCGGTAAAAAACGCCGCTAAAAACGCAGCAAAAACTCCTAGTGCGCACAAGGCCTAACTCCATCACACTCAAAAGAGATAAGGCTCAATTTGCGGCACCTCTGTATGTGTAAAGGTCATTTCTTAACCTAAAGGCAAAATGTATCAAATTTATTCATTCATAGCAACTTACAACTGCTCACATTTGCTCTATTAAATTGGGAGGTGCTCATTACTTTTTGTTTGCTTTTTGTAGTAAGCTTTTGAAGATGGGGACTGCCTTATAGTTGGCTGGGCACTACTCCTATCAGCCTTAGGAGTGATAGGGACTCCGGATCATGTGCAGTGATGTGCAGTGCGCATCCATCCATTATAAAACATGGAGGACTATGTGGTGCAGTATAGTATATAAAGAATTATGGGGTGAATTATAATATATGGAGAACTATGGGAAATTCATTCTAATAATTGGAGGGCTATGAGGGCTACTTTATACATGGAGGACTATAAGGGGGTGTATTATAATATATGGAGACTATGCGGTGCAGTATAATATATGAAGGACTATGGGGCGAACATGGAGAACTATGGGAAATGCATTATGATACATGGAGGACTATGGAGGTGCATTCTAATATATGAAAGGTTATGTGGGACCCTTTATACTACATGGAAGGCAATGTTGGGGCCATTATAGTATTTGGAGAACTATATACAAGGGGGGACAAAGATACAAGCATGGGATGGGAACGTTTTGTGCTGAGGGAAAAAGGCTCTTTCCCTCAGCACCCAGCTTTCCCATGCTCTGCTAAACAACTCTCAGCACCCAGCTTTCCCATGCTCTGATATGAGAAAGCTGGGAGCTGAGGGAAAGATGTATAGCAGAGCATGGGGAAGCTGGGTGCCGAGGACAAGATGTATATCAGAACATAGGAAAGAAGGGTGCTGATAGAGGAATTTCAGATCATGGGAAAGCTGGGTGCTGTGGGTAAGAGCCTAGTGTCAGCATCATTATACTGTACCACGAGTGTCAGTGTCATTATCCCGTACCCCAAGTGTCGGTGTAAGTTGGGGGGGGGGCAGGTCTGAACTTTGCACCGGCCCATCAAACTCTAGTTACGCCACTGTAGATAGTGTATGAAAACTTCTAGTTTAAACTGTATCTGTCCACATCTATATATATGATAAGTGTGCCACAGATTATGTTGTAATCCATTGTAACGATAATTGCTTACAAACGTGGTATGTTTAGTTTAGTTTTTTCCAGTTGTTAAACCATAGAAAGAATAAAAAGGAGCAGGAATGAGTATATTGTGGCAGCAGTAGGTACTGGAGCAATTGGTGAAAGACAACAATACAACACCCACAAAATGTAAAAGCAAATAAAAAAAAAAAAGCATTATGTAAATCTAATAAAACAATTAACTTCTATATTTTAGGTGGAATTTACTCTACACTGCCAGAAATATTTTTTCATAAGGTAATAATAATCTTTTAATAATGCTGCTTAGGATTTTCAGGTTAAGAGTTCAATCTGTCTCGTATTAAACAGCTTTGAGACATCACAAACAGAAATGGAGACCTGGACAGTGGCAGTTTCATGAATTTCTACTGTGGAATAAGAGAGAAAAAACATTGTGTAAGCCTGTGTGGAGTCTTGGCAGCAGAGAAGCTTAAACAAGCCGTCAGCGAGAGGCCAGAACACAGGCTGCGTGAAGTGCTCATTATACTGTAAGAAATGGTGTATTTGCATTACCCCTATTCCCTAGTTTACTCTTAAATCACTTTTAATGCCAAATAGTGGCCCCTGCAAGGACTTGGGTGAAAACATCTAAGCAAACCTTGTATTATTGGAGCATATAGTTCTATTGTTAATAGTGAACCGTGAACCTTTTACTCTTATTGATTGTTTTAAATGAACAATTTGGTGCTAAAAGTTTAAATTGGTATGCAAAATTTTCAGAATTAGTAAAATAGATACTAGGTCATGTAACATAAGGGCCTGTTATTTCTTACTATTTTAGTACTTAAAGAACCACTTGAGCAGGGGTTTGTTTCAGGGGGGCTCTTTAAAGTTAAGTCCTCTGCCCCCTGTTATATATATTTCTCAACTGTCCCTTCATCCACTTGCTCCAACCTGGCAATAGAGTGCATCCTTAATTTTTTGATGCCCCTATTCCTCGGCGGCTCACCCTTAATCCCTATCAATTTTTTGGGGATATTTTTTAGAAAGTATGGAACACTTGAGGGACAGTTGAGAAATATATATAATTTATGCCCAAGCTCCTATCCAATGAAGCCTGAAGTAATGTTATACATTTCCTTATCTGTTTAGGGGATTAAGTATCAGTGTGCACTGAGTTTTTGAGTGGTTGGTTGTGTACATATTTTTTCTATGAGACCCAATTGACTAAGGAAGGAAAGTGAGGGTGAGGAAAACGGAGAGCTGCCGAGGAATGGGGGCATCGGTTAAATTAGGATGTACTCCATTGGCAGGTAGAAATATATTCAATTAGAGTGAAAAGAGATAAGTAAAACCCTTTTTTCTCTTTTCATATCAACTATCAAGAATATTAACAAAATATCCTCATCCCACTGCGTCTAGTGGTCTCATAGAATCTGATTGGAGTTTATAACAACCTTCACTGTGTGTAAGAATTTTAGGTCACCGTGTTTTGTTTTTTTTTGTTTTGATTTTAATGCATATTAATAAAATGTAAATTTTATAAACGAAAAATTAGGTACTTGCTGCCATAACCCTGAAATTTGTATACCTATCACAAAAATTTTTCCTTCTAAAATAAAAAGATGCCATTTGCCACCAGTATGGCCATATTTCAGAGCTGCAACGTTACTGGAGTATCAAAAAGCACAAGGTGTGTCATACTCAGGGACATGGCCAAGGTAAGGAAGTCTGAAAAATGACCGCCTTTGAACTAGAAACATAAGATAAAATGTCAAGACTGGAACAATAAATATCTTAAGACTGCTTTTTCAAAGGTTTTATGGACTGATGAAATGAGAGTGACTCTTGTTGGGCCAGATGGATGGGCCAGAGGCTGGATCAGTAAAGGGCAGAGACCTCCACTCCGACTCAGACGCCAGCAAGGTGGAGGTGGGGTAATGGTATGGGTTGGTATCATCAAAGATGAACTTGTGGGACCTTTTCGGGTTGGGGATGGAGTGAAGCTCAACTCCCAGACATACTGCCAGTTTCTGAAGGACAACTTCTTCAAGCAGTGGTACAGGAAGAAGTCGGTATCATTCAAGAAAAACATGATTTTCATGCAGGACAATGCTCCATCACATGCATCCAACTACTCCACAGCATGGCTGGCCAGTAAAGGTCTAAAAGATGAAAAAATAATAACATGGCCCCCTTGTTCACCTGATCTGAACCCCATAGAGAACCTGTGGTCCCTCATAAAATGTGACATCTACAGGGAGGGAAAACAGTACACCTCTCGGAACAGTGTCTGGGAGGCTGTGGTGGCTGCTGCACATAATGTTGATCGTAAACAGATCAAGCAACTGACAGAATCAATGGTTGGTAGGCTGTTGAGTACAGTTGAGCGCGGTTCGCGGTTCGAGGTTCTCCAGTTCGCGGCTCGAGTGATTTTTGGGGGCTGTTCTAGATAGAACTAGAACTCGAGCTTTTTGCTAAAGCTCGATAGTTCTAGATACGTTCGAGAACGGTTCTAGCAGCAAAAAGCAGGGCTTTTTACAGCTACAGTGTGCAGGAGCCATCGCTGGCAGCCTGCCAGAAGCTGGTAACCAAGATAAACATCGGGTATCCAAGCAAAGCGCTTTGGTTAGTAACCCGATGTTTATCCTAGTTACGTGCAGGAAGCCCACACTTCCCCGCTCAGCTCACTCCGCCCCCTCCTGCACGCGGCATGTACACACACACTCACACACACACACATGTCCCCAGCCATGCAGTCCACGACACTGACGTCCTCCTGGCACTCTGCACACATGGTCCCGCTCGGCTTACCTGCGGTGATGAAGTCCCGACCTCAGCGCTGTCACTGTCCTCCATGGCCGCCGCTTGTCACATCACCTTCTCTCGCTTCCGACCCGAGACTGACTAGCGGTGACGTCACGGGCCTCTCGCGATACTTGGCTGTGAAGGCAGTGGTCATTGAACTCAGTGACAGGTGCTGTCAGCAGTGCAGGAGATCAGCGCAGGTAATGTACCTCGCTGACAGCAGAACTTGTCATCCCCTGCAGTGACCTGGGCTGACCCATTGATGTTAGCTCAGGTCACTGCACTGCTCTCCCAGCCAATGGGGAACATCCTGCTCTTCATTGACTGGGACAGTGTGGATCGACATGGCAACCCCTTGGATTACACCAGACCTGGATTTGTTTTTCTTTCTAATAAATTGGTTAAAAAGGGAACGTATTGGGGAGTGTTTTTTCAAATAAAAATGTGTTTGTCGTCTATTTTTTTTTATTACTGACTGGGTTGGTGATGTCGGGTATCTGATAGACGCCTGACCTCACCAACCCCAGGGCTTGATGCCAGGTGACATTACACATCTGGTATTAACCCCATATATTACCCCGTTTGCCACCGCACCAGGGCACGGGATGAGCTGGGGCGAAGCACCAGGATTGGCGCATCTAATGGATGCGCCACTTCTGGGGCGGCTGCGGCCTGCTATTTTTAGGCTGGGGAGAGTCCAATAACCATGGACCTCCCTAGTCTGAGAATATCAGACCCCAGCTGTCTGCTTTACCTTGGCTGGAGATCCAATTTTGGGGGGACCCCTACGTGTCTTTTTTTTAAAATTATTTATTTAATTTAAAATAACAGCGTGGGGTGCCCTCAGTTTTGGATTACCAGCCAAGGTGAGACTGCCAGCTGTGGTCTGCAGGCTGCAGCCGTCTGCTTTACCCTAGCTGGCTACAAAAATAGGGGGAACCCTACGTCATTTTTTTTTTTCATTTTTTTGGCTAAATACAAAGCTAAGCACCCCTTAGTGCCACATGAAAGGCACCAAAGGGTGCAAAATTACAAAATGCAGGAGAGTGGGACATTATGTGTTTTTCTGCCATTATAATGACAGAAAAGACTGATATGAAGTGTACAAGCACAGGAAAATCACCAGAGCGCTCTACGCTGTGAAAAGCAGTAGAAAATGGCATTGGAGTGAACATGTGACCGCCTCATGTAGGTTGAAGCTAAGGATCCTGGGTAAATTTATGTATTTTCCCTCCTTCAGTTTTTTTGCAGTACACAAAAAAAACGGAAGGCACACGGATGACAAACAGATGACATACGGACAGTCTACGGAACGGAAACGGATGCCACACGGATGCACCCATGAAAAAAACGGACTGTTTTTTGCAGACCACAAAAATGGATCGGTCGTGTGAATGTAGCCTTATTCTGATCTGCCGTTTATAAACAGCAGGCAGAAATAAGTGAATAACGCCCCCCAGCGTCAGAAAATCTCCGGGGTTTCAGGGCTAGCTGAGACCCTGGAGATCATGATTCAGGACGTTTTTTCCGGTCCCCGCTCACGTGATCACAGGTATACACCGTACACCGATGATCACGTTACGGTAAATGACAGCGCCGGTAACAAATTATTTATCTCCCATCTGGCATGAACAAACATGATAAATCTCCTCCCTGGTCCCCTCTGGTCCCCTGGTGTCGCCAAAGTGCCCCCCCTGATGCCCTCCCAGAAATCCAAGATGGCCGCGCGCACAGCAGCGCGCCGGCCGCATTCACCCTACTCCTCTGATTTCTGTCGCATGTGCCATGACACATGCGACAGAAAACTCCTCCCCAGGCCCTGCCAGGTCACCCCCTATAACCCCACCGGTGTTCCCCGGTGTCCCACGGTACCTGTGCAGCGTTGATCCCCCCACGGCCCTCTCCTTCACAATAGACACTGCCGCATGCACAGAGCGGCTGTCAGCTCAGCTTCCTGTGTTCAGACACAGTGAGTGGTGGTTATGCATCTGTAAGCTAAATGGGCGGCACGGTGGCTCAGTTTTTAGCACTGCAGTCTTGCAGCGCTGAGGTCCTGGGTTCAATTCTCACCAAGGGCACCATCTGCAAGGAGTTTGTATGTTCTCCCCGTGTTTGCGTGGGTTTCCTCCGGGTACTCCGGTTTCCTCCCACACTCCAAAGACATACAGCGCTATGGAATTAATAACGCTATATAAATGAATAAATTATTATTATTACTGCAATGCCCTGCTCATGAGGTAAGGAACATAATTGATCAGGAGAGCTATATACTACATTTCCAAATGGAGGGATTTGCTTTTATAGTTTCCCTGCTGAACGACTACCAAACATGAGAGTCCGTTATACGCCACAAGAAAAAACATCTAAATAGCGAGCTCTGTTGTTAAGTATTCATTCAGCTGGATAACTGGACTTAAAGGGGTATTCCATCTCCAAGATCCTATCCCCAATATATAGTAGGTGGAATAGCAATAATATCAGCAAATACCAATATTTTGAAATGTAGAATAGTTCTCCTGATTAGGCATGCCCTTACCTCATGAGCAGGGCATTGCAGCTTTGGTAGCAACCATTACGACATGGACTCTGCTGCTGTGGACCCGGGGAGAGTGAGTGCAGATTCATTGCACCCACACTCCTCACATGAAGGGTCTGCACTCCTAGAAAATGGGGGATACGTTCCCTGAGTATCTCCCCCCATATTCTAGACGGTCCAGAGTCGTCGTGGGACCCCTTTATTTTTTTTCTTACAATAAATTGGTGAAAGAGGAAATGTTTTGGGGACTCTTTTTTCAAATAAATTTCTTTTGTCGATTTTTTTTTTTTGTTAGTACTGACAGTTTATGATGTCGGGTATCTAATAGACGCCATGACATCACAAACTGCTGGGCTTGATCTCAGGTGACTTTACAGCTAGTATCAACCCGATTTATTACCCTGTTTGCCACTGCACCAGGGCACGGGATGAGCTGGGGTGAAGCGCCAGGATTGGCGCATCTAGTGGATGCGCCACGTCTGGGGTGCCTGTGGCCTGCTATTTTTAGGCTGTGAAGGCCCAATAATTATGGACCTTCCCACCCTGAGAATACCAGACCACAGCTGTCCGCTTTACCTTGGCTGGTGATCCAATTTGGGGGGGACCCTACTTTTTTTGTGTAATTATTAATATTTATAAAATAATTATAAAAAAAGAGCCCTGGGGGGGACCTCCACATTGGATCCCCAACCACGGTAAAGCTGCCAGCTGTGGTTTACAGGCTACAGCCATCTGCTTTACCCTAGCTGGCTATCAAAAATGGGGGGACCCAACGTCATTTTTTTTTAACTATTTTTTAAATAGAAAAAATTAATGGGCTTCCCTGTATTTTGATTGCCAACCAAGGTAACGGCAGGCAGATGGGGGTGGCAACCCATAGCTGTCTGCTTTATCTGCGCTGAGAATCAAAAATACCGCGGAGCACTACGTCATTTTTTTAAAAGATTTATTTTTACAGCACTGTGATGTCCAGCAATCAAAATACAGGGAAGCCCATTTTGTTTTTAGTTATTTAAATAAATAATTAAAAAAAATATATATGGGCTCCCGCTGCATTTTTTGTATTGCTAGCTAAGGGTAATCCAAGCAGCTACTGGCTGCTAACCCCCACTGCTTGGTGTTACCTTCACTGGCAATGGAAAATCCAGGGAAGCATTTTTTATTTTTTTTGCCAAAAAACTACAAAAAAAGGACGTGAGCTTCGCCATATTTTTGTATGCTAGCCAGGTATAGCAGGCAGGTGCTGGAAGAGTTGGATACAGCGCCAAAAGATGGCGCTTCTATGAAAGTGCCATTTTCTGAAGCGGCTGCAGACTGCAATTCGCAGCAGTGGGGCCCAGAAAGCTCAGGCCAACCTGTGCTGCGGATTCCAATCCCCAGCTGCCTAGTTGTACCTGGCTGGAAATTCATGAAATAATAAAAAAAGGGCTTCCCTTTATTTTTGGTTCCCAGCCGGGTACAAATAGGCAACTGGGGGTTGGGGGCAGCCGTACCTACCTGCTGTACCTGGCTAGCATACAAAAATTTGGTGAAGCCCACATAATTTTTTCAGGGGGCAAAAAACTTCTGCATACAGTCCTGGATGGAGTATGCTGAGCCTTGTAGTTCTGCAGCTGCTGTCTGTCTGTATGGAGAAGAGCAGACAGCAGCTGCAGAACTACAAGGCTCAGCATACTCCATCCAGGACTGTATGCAGAAGTTTTTTGCCCACCAAAAAAATGACGTGGGCTTCGCCATATTTTTGTATGCTAGCCAGGTACAGTAGGCAGCCACGGGCTGCCTCCAACTCCCAGTTGCCTATTTGTACCCGACTGGGAACCAAAAATATAGGGAAGCCCGTTTTTTTTAATTATTTCACTTATTTCATGAAATAATTAAAAAACAAATGACGTGGGCTTCGCCCCATTTTTGTGTCCAGCCAGGTACAACTAGGCAGCTGGGGATTGGAATCCGCAGCACAGGTTAGCCCGAGGTTTCTGGGCGCCTGTGCTGCGAATTGCAGTCCGCAGCCGCCCCAGAAAATGGCGCTCTCATAGAAGCGCCATCATCTGGCGCTGTATCCAACTCTTCCAACAGCCCTGGAGCCGGGTGGCTTGTTGGGTAATTATGAGTTAATACTGGCTTTGTTTTACTAGCCAGTATTAAGCCAGAGATTCTTAATGTCAGGCACGTTTGACCCGGCCATTAAGAATCTCCAATAAAGGGTTAAAAAAAAGACCACACAGAGAAAAAATACTTTAATAGAAATAAATACACAGACACATTAGAGACTCCATCTTTATTACCCCCTGTCAGCCCTCCACGATCCATGGTCTTCTGTCTTTCTCGTTCAACAAATGCAGCTCTGCTACATCACTGCTGCATGGGGGAAGATGCTGCTTCCCGTGCAGCCTTCACTCCGTGAAGGCTGCACGGGAAGCAGCGTGCAGCCTTCACTCCGTGAGAGATCAGTGCTGCTACCGGTAACAGCGGTAACGCTGACAGACGCGTTACCATAGCAACAGGGCTCCGATCATGTGATTTCCGGAGCCGCGGTTAGCTGTGACGTCACCACTAACTGCGTTGCTATGGCAATGATGATCTCCGTTAATGACCGGCTGTGTCAGCCGGTCCCTAACGGAACGGGGAGTCGACCGTGTGCTAGAGCATGTCGCCGGTACACGGCGATACACAAATGTGCACCGTGTACCGGAGAGATGCACTCTCAGGTCCTACATGACGCGTCATAGTCATGTGACCAGTCTGTAGCCAATGAGATAATAGCCACGTGACTGGTCACATGGCTATTTTGACGTCACGATAGGTCCTGCATCACTGCTGGCAGTGCTGGTCACCGGGAGGATTCAGCGATCATCGGATGGAATAGCGGCAGGAGACAGAGTGCAGGAGGGATCGCGGGGACCGGTAAGTGTTATTGCAATGTTTATTAACTGTATGTGTACATTTATAATGCGTTTTTATGTGTTTGTGATTGCCTCCCATTATATCCTACTGGTTCGAGTTCGGTTTGTCGAACGTTCGTCGAACGTTCGCCGAACCGAACTCGAACGAGACCTCCGTTCGGCGAACCGAACTCGAGCCGAACCACGGCCAGTTCGCTCATCTCTACTGTTGAGTGTCATCATAAAGAAAGGTGGCTATATTGGGCACTAATTTTTTGGGGTTTTGTTTTTGCATGTCAGAAATTTTATTTCTAAATTTTGCGCAGTTATATTGGTTTTCCTGATGAAAATAAACAAGTGAGATGGAAATATATTTCGTTTTTATTAAGTTGCCTAATAATTCTGCACAGTAATAGTTACCTGCACAAACAGATATCCTCCTAAGATAGCCACATCTAAAAAAAACCACTCCAACTTCCAAAAATATTAAGCTTTGATATTTATGAGTCTTTTGGGTTGATTGAGAACATAGTTGTTGATCAATAATAAAAAAAATCCTCTAAAATACAACTTGCCTAATAATTCTGTACACGGTGTATACGTTTCCCTTTTTGTATGAATTACTGAAATAAATTAACTTATTGAAGATATTCTAATTTATTGAGATACACCTGTATCAACAACGGGACATAGAACCTTTAAATAGTTACTTCCACAGGGTGATAGGGCAGAATGAATTACAGCATTGGAGACACTTGTTGGCAGAAAGGCAATGAACACACAGTGTTCAGAATCAGGATAGCACCTGGACCTGACTGTTGCTCAGTGGAGCGGGAAACAACCCACAGAACAGGAGGCCGCTGGATCAAATGCGAGAGATGACAGTTCCCAACAGTGACCTATTAGTCAGGGCATGCAGGTTGCAAGTTCACATTTAAAGTTGTCCGACCATAAACTTCAACATTTTTTTAAGCTAATCTGTGATGCATTGTCATGTAAAACACCTCTACATTTTTTTTGTTTGTTTCTAACTTTTGTTCATCTTGAATTATCACTTTATTCGCTGCACCCACCTTATTTACCTGCAGCTCAAGCAAACTTGACATCTTCTTGTGCTTGACTGCCAAACCTCACAGTCAGAGCTGGCCCCAGCACTGACCTCTCATCACTCCAGCATTGGAAAAAACATGAGAGATCCTGCCTCTCTCATCTGTGAACATAATTGTGATTATATAAACAATGGTAATAGATAGCATTGTTACATACTCCTCACCCCTTATAGATAAATGAATACTGTGTAATGAAGACTTTATATAGCATCTAATGTGACTCTATAGTAGATATATGTGTGTATGGTGTGTGTGTATATATATATATATATACAATACATACACATACACACACACAAAAGAAAAGACGAATTTTTCACCCATTTTTTATGCTAAAAATGCCCTCCTCGGTTTATACTCAAGTGAGGGTGTTACGGGACTGCCCACTGATAGGGGATAGTAAGCTATCTAGCAGTCAGGGCCCACCATGAAGAATAATCTGCTGCTGGTGAGAGCAAAGGAAAGGGGTTCTGTACCACCTCAGCGGTACTGTCACTGTTGCTTCACAGTGGCACTAGAACCTAAAGCGATGCTCACTGTTACGTCACAGCAAAACCGGTTTAGGGCAACCTTAAGGAGAAATGCTAACAGAGAGAGAAGGATGGACCTGTCACTCCTGCCCAATTACAGGAACTACAAAACGTAAGCGGATGGGAACCTCAACCGTGGTCCACAGACTAACACCTCTGTTACATCACAGAAATGTGTAGAATAAGATTGTAGCTAGTGTATTAATGCAAATAATATGGTAGGTGGACATGTAGTGCCTGCCCAATTACAGGAACTACAAAACATAAGCGGATTGTTGCCCCAACCGTAGTCCACTAACCAACACCAGTGTTATTTCACACTGATAAGGTAGCTAATAATGTCACAGGAGTATAGATGTCAAAACCCTGTGAATGCAGATGGGAAAACCATTACAGGTCACAGAGATCCCTTATTGCTAGCCTCAATACAGTTCTAGAGATAGCAGCGTATAGGGAGTGTGTAGGTGCAGACAGTACTATCCGTATTGTCTAGGCTCAGTGAAGCCCCTGCCTGAACTCCTTGTGCTAACCACACCTAAGGAGTCAGTGAGCTCTCTATGCTAGCCGCACAGATGAATCAGAGACACTAAGGGCGGTGCGTGCGATGTCCCTGCCTAACCCGGCTCCACTAAGGTGAATGGAGACGAGCACTAGTGTACAGTAGTAGATGCTGAGACCCTGCCTAACCCGTTCCACTAAGGGGCCAGGAAATGGGTAACAGTGTTATGCTAGTGAGTACAGAGTCCGTGCCTAACCCAATCCACTAAAGTGCAAAGATGCGGGTAATATTGGACATCACACATGAGGCGTCTACCCCATGCATACACCAAGAATGTCTGAGCACCGAGAAGCGTGCTGCAGGGTCCTATATAGGCAAAGCACCTCCCACACGATGGAGGCACTCCTGGCTCAATCCACCAATCACCAGCGAGTTCGTCATCAATGACATCAGACGCGACCAATCAGGAAGCGACACGTCATCACTGACGTCAGTCGTGGCCAATCAACAGCCAGCATGTCACGGTCATGTGATCCCGTGTCATCGATGATGTCAGCCACGGCCAATCAGGAAGCGACACGTCATAGCCATGTGATCTCGGATCACAACCAATTGATGAGTGCCATGTGCGAGCATGCTCAGAAGGAGCAAAAGGGCACTTAGAGAAAAATCCTCCTTGCAGGCTCGCACATACTCAGAAGCTCCACTACAGGACTTAGCCTCAGGTGCAAGAATCTCACCGACGGCCCGTAACAGAGGGTCCCACTAAAAACTGTTCTCACCTGATCTCCGTTCCCACAGTTTACTCTGACCTGCTTCTTGCTAATTTATTGAGATGCACTTGTATATACAGTTGACACCAGAAGTTTACATACACTATCTAAAAAGATACATGTGCTTTTTTTATCTCACTATCTGACATGAAATCAGAAAAAACTTTTACGTTTTAGGTCAATTAGGATTACCAAAATTATATTTGCTAAATAGATAGAGATGGTTTAAGGCATTTTTATTACTTTCTGCAAAGTCAAAAGTTTACATACATTAAAATATTATGTCTTTAAACAATATGGGACAGCCCATAAGATTAAGTCAGGTCTTTGGAAGCTTCTGATAGGTTTATTGATAACATGTGAGTTAATTAGAGACACACTTGTGGATGTATTGTAATGCACACCTGAAACACACTGCTTCTTTGTGTAGCATCATGAGAAAGGCTAAAGAAATCAGCCAAGGAAGAGAATTGTGGACTTGCAGAAGCCTGGTTCATCCTTGGGTGGAATTTCCAGATACCTGAAGGTGCCTCTTTCATCTGAACAAACAATTTGAGCTTGATATCATAGCACATCCAAGCATGATTTTTTTTATTATATACTGCTAGTTTGAATTGAAGCTAAAAGTAAAAAAAAAATGTAATAATATCTCAAATTTCAATTTATCGTATATAGATTACCATACAGTCAGAAGTAAATCAACCTAACAGAAGAGAAAATCTGCAGGATAAAAAACAGCTCTTTGACAATTCCTCCTACACCAAAGACAACCACAAGGAAAACTAAAACAATTCTCCAATCTGAGACCTTAGCAAATGACTGTTCATAGCACAGCTTTCTTTACATATGTAATATACAGCATGTCAAACTCTGGCCCATGGGCCAAATCTGGCTCACAGTCTGATTTTATTTTACCCGCAAGGGCAGGCACCTATTATTTTGTATGGAGGACTATGTGGGGCCCATTATTCTGTATGGAGGACTATGTTTGGCACATTATTATGTATGAAGGACTATGTTTGGCACCTTATCCTGTATAGAGAACTATATGGGGCACATTATTCTATATGGAGAACTATGTAGTGCCCATTATTCTGTATTGAGGGTTATGTGGGGCATATTTATTGTGTATGGAAGGCTATGTAGTGACCATTATTCTGTATGGAGGGCTATATGGGCCACATTATTCTGTTAGGAGAGCTATGTGGAGCACATTTATGCTGTATGGAGCACCATGTGGTGCCCATTATTCTGTATGGAGGGTTATGTGGGGCATATTTATTCTGTATGGAGGGCTATGTAGTGACCATTATTCTGTATGGAGAGCTATGTGGGGCTCATTATTCTCTATGGAGGGCTATGTGGGCCCATTATTCTGTATGGAGGGCTATGTGGGCTCATTATTCTGTATGGAGAGCTATGTGGGGCTCATTATTCTGTATGGAGGGCTATGTGGGCCCATTATTCTGTATGGAGGGCTATGTGGGCCCATTATTCTGTATGAAGGACTACGTGATGACCATGATTCTTTTTAGAGAGCTATGTAGAGCCTATTATTGTGTATGCAGGGCTATGGCAAGCTAATTATTCTGTATTGAGGACTATGTAGGGTACATTAATCTGTATGGAGAACTATGTTGGGCCCAATATTTTGGTTGGAGGGCTATGTCTTGCCCATTATTCTGTATGGAGGCCTATGTGGAACCCATTATTCTCTATTGAGAACTTTATGAGTTCTGCGACTAGGTTGACCCATGACTTTGTTCAAGTTTTTAATTTTGTCCCTCTGTGTACTTAAGTTTGACATTCCTGACTTAGGTCATCAATATTAGATTGGTAAGAGTCTGTATTTTAGCACCCCCAATAATTAGCTGTTTAAAAATGCCACAGAGCTCTTGCGTTAGTCAAATATATTAAGCAAATTGTCTCTTCAGTGAAGAAGTAGACAAATTCTAGTGCCACCTATTGGAGCTAGCAATCCTAAAAGTTAAAAGTGACCCTTTATTGAGCCTTGTTATATGACAGGATTTATGCCAGATCAGAACCTCAATTTACAGCCATGGTGTTTCAAGATGGTTGTCCCTCAACTGTGCAAAGTCTGAGATCTGATTTGGCTGTCTGAGAGGCTAAGACAGGATCTAAGCGGAAAGCTATTCTCATTGCAGAGACTGACACACCAATACAGTATGCCAGTGGTGAGGAGGCCTTAATCCATAATGCTCCTCAACATGCAAATTGTCTCTTCAGTAAGGAAGTAGAAGAACTCTAGTGCGACCTATAGGAGATAAGCATTGCAGATTATGCTGTATTGGTGAGTCAGTCTCTGCAAGGAGAATAGCTTTCCCCTTAAACCCCATCTTGGCCTCTCATACAACCAGATCAGAGCTCATATTTTTCACTGATGAGGGACAACCATCCTGAAACACCGTGTCTGCACATGAAGGTTCTGATCTAGCATAAATCCTAAGACATATGACAAGGCTCATTAAAGGGTCACTTTTGACTTTTAGGATTGCTACCTCCAATAAGTGGCACTAGAGTTTGTCTACTTCCTCACTGAAGAGGCAATTTGCATGTTTCCCAGAGCAGCATTGCGGCTTAATGTCTCCTCACCACTGGCATACTGGATTAGTGTGTCAGTTTTAGCAAGGAGAATAACTTTCCCCTTAGACCCCCTCTTAGCCTGTCATACAAGCAGATCATATCTTATACTTTGTACCGATGAGGGACAACCATCCAGAAACACCGTGTCTGCAAATTGAGGTTCTGATCTGTCATAAATCCTAAATCATATGACAACGATCATTAAAGGGTCACTTTTGACCCTTAGGATTGCCACCTCCAATAGGTGCCACTAGAGTTTGTCTACTTCTCCACGTTAGAGACAATTTGCATGTTTCCCAAAGGCGCATTGTGGCTTAAAGTCTCCTCACCACTGGCATGCTGGATTGGTGTGTCAGTCTCCACAAGGTGAATAGTTTTCCCCTCAAATACATTTTAAAATTGATCAGTTTTAACATTCTGGATAAGCCTCTCAAAATTAACTATAGTCACACATTAAATTTTTGGTATTGAGGGACATTAGACTTTAAACTAATGGACGTTCAGTATTCTGAAATGTTATATTCATGAGTTTGCTGTTTATAACTTGAACCATTTATATTAATGGTGTAGAATTTTCATACCATGGCATCCTCATGTCTAAACAATAAATTTCACATGTTCAGAATAATTGTGCACTGATATTATAGAGACTGCCAGTCTGTGGTCACCTAGTGCCAATATTTTATTTCTAAGAATCTTTGTTATAAGTCCAAACTGACTCTTTGAAGAATGCATTGTGCTGTCTCCAGTCTTTTACTCCATAAATGTTAATAGCTCCTCTATACTTTCTGGCAGATTGCTCTAAAATCTAATTACCTCTCATGTCAACTAATAATTATCATTGCCCATCACTCTCTGACTTTATCTGTTCATAAATATAATCAGAGTAGTTATCCTCATAGAATCTCTCTAAAATGTCATCACAAGAAGAGAAAGCCCCTGAAAGATCCAGCATCCTGTTCTTCAAGATTTTTTGATTCAAATACACTCAGAACACATTTCTCAGGACAAATTAGTATTGTTTTGTTTAGAATTATATTTTTATTTTAAACATATAATATGTCTAATAACTAGAGATGAGCGAACCGGTCCCGGTTCGGCTCGAGGTCGGCTCGCCGAACGGAGGTCCCGTTCGAGTTCGGCTCGTCGAACGTTCGACGAACCGAACTCGAACTGCATAGGAAACAATGGCAGGCAATCACAAACACATAAAAACACCTAGAAAACACCCTCAAAGGTGTCCAAAAGGTGACAAACAACTCACAACACAACACAAACACATGGGAAAGTGACAAGGACATATACTCATGCGAAAACAAAAGAGCAGGACAAGGAAAAAGAGGAGACACAGATATAGATATGGCACGCCCTTCTAAAATCATGTAAAACACCGCAAGGTGACTCCAAGCGTAGTCTCCCTTTTTTTCCAAAAATTGTGCCCCACACACACCCACCCATTCAGTGGCAGCACTTGTGCCCTAGTTGTGCACTTCACAGCTAGATTTGCATCAAGCACATTCAAAAATACGGCCTAATTAACCATCCCCAGGATGACACCAGGGTAGGTAGCAAAGTCTTTCCTGATCCCAGCTCTGTTCATCTTGACTTCTTTTAAAAACACAGCAAGCAAGGGTTACTCCAAGCGGAGTCTCCCTTTTTTTCCAAAAATTGTGCCCCACACACACCCACCCATTCAGTGGCAGCACTTGTGCCCTAGTTGTGCACTTCACAGCTAGATTTGCATCAAGCACATTCAAAAATACGGCCTAATTAACCGTCCCCAGGATGACACCAGGGTAGGTAGCAAAGTCTTTCCTGATCCCAGCTCTGTTCATCTTGGCTTCTTTTAAAAACACAGCAAGCAAGGGTTACTCCAAGCGGAGTCTCCCTTTTTTTCCAAAAATTGTGCCCCACACACACCCACCCATTCAGTGGCAGCACTTGTGCCCTAGTTGTGCACTTCACAGCTAGATTTGCATCAAGCACATTCAAAAATACGGCCTAATTAACCGTCCCCAGGATGACACCAGGGTAGGTAGCAAAGTCTTTCCTGATCCCAGCTCTGTTCATCTTGGCTTCTTTTAAAAACACAGCAAGCAAGGGTTACTCCAAGCGGAGTCTCCCTTTTTTCCAAAAATTAGGCCACACAGACACCCCATCAGTGGCAGCACTTGTGCCCTAGTTGCAAACATGATGTTTTGATTTGCATCAAGCACATTCCAAATCCACAAGCATTTACTCTCCCCAGGATGACACAGGGGTAGTAAATTCCTTCTGGATCCACGACTTGTTCATTTTGATGAGTGTCAGTCTGTCCACATTGTCACTGGACAGACGCGTGCGCTTATCTGTCAGCACACACCCAGCAGCACTGAAGACACGTTCAGAGACAACGCTGGCAGCTGGACACGGCAAAATCTCCAAGGCGTAACTGGAGAGCTCTGGCCATTTTTCTAGATTTGAAGCCCAAAAGGAGCAAGGCTCCATTTGCAAAGTCATGGCATCGATGTTCATTTGGAGATACTCCTGTATCATCCTCTCCAGCCGTTGACTATGTGTCAGACTTGTTGTCTCTGGTGGCCTTGCAAAAGAGGGTCTAAAAAAATTATGAAAAGATTCCATAAAATTGCTGTTACCAGCACCAGATACGGTCCTACTGGTACGGGTAGACTGTTGAAGATGACGAGACCGTCCAATGTTTGTCAAGTTACAACTGGGAGATTCACTCCCTGCACCTGCACGGTTGTTTGGTGGAAAAGCCGAGCTAAGATCGAGTAACAGCTTCTGCTGATACTCCTGCATACGTGCGTCCCTTTCTATGGCTGGAATTATGTCACAAAATTTGGACTTGTACCGGGGATCTAATAGTGTAGCAATCCAGTAGTCATCATCACTTCTAATTTTGACAATACGAGGGTCATGTTGGAGGTAGTGCAACAAAAAGGCACTCATGTGTCTTGCGCAGCCATGCGGACCAAGTCCACGCTGTGTTTGTGGCATAGAGGTGCTAACCGTTCTTTCTTCCTCTGACATCTCCCCCCAACCTCTTTCAACTGAAATTTGACCAAGGTCTCCCTCATCCGCTGAGTCTTCCATGTCCATGGACAGTTCGTCCTCCATTTCTTCATGTTCTCCTGCACCTTCCTCAACATTTCGCCTGCTACTATGCGCCCTTGTTGATCCCTGTCCCCCATGGTCCCATGCCTGCTGCGTTGGTGATGATGAACGTCTGGACCTTGGTGATGTTGTTGTCCCTTGCGCATATGAATCCTCCTGTAGTTCCTCCCCTTCCTGTTGTCCCACCCCCTGACTCCGAATAGTGTTTAGCGTGTGCTCCAGCATGTAAATGACTGGAATCGTCATGCTGATAATGGCATTGTCAGCGCTAAACATATTCGTCGCCATATCGAAACTGTGCAGAAGGGTGCATAGGTCCTTGATCTGAGACCACTCCATCAGGGTGATCTGCCCCACCTCTGCAGCTCGTTGGCCCAGGCTATACGTCATGACGTATTGCACCAGGGCTCTGCGGTGCTGCCACAGTCGCTGTAACATGTGGAGAGTTGAATTCCAGCGTGTCGCCACATCGCATTTCAGGCGATGAACCGGCAGGCCGAAAGACTTCTGGAGCGATGCAAGTCGCTCAGCTGCGGCGCTTGAACGGCGGAAGTGAGCAGACAGTTTTCGTGCCCTGTTCAGAAGGCCATCTAGGCCGGGATAGTGTGTTAAAAATTGCTGGACGACAAGGTTCAACACGTGAGCCATACAAGGTACATGTGTCACCTTGCCCAGGCAAAGGGCCGCACCCAGGTTAGCAGCATTGTCGCACACGGCCTTACCAGGTTGCAGGTTGAGTGGAGACAACCATTTATTAAACTCGGACCGCAGAGCTGACCACAACTCCTCAGCTGTGTGACTCTTATTCCCAAGACATGTCAAGCTAAAGACCGCCTTATGCCGTTGCGCTCTGCTGCCAGCATAGTAATGAGGGGTGCGTGATTCCTTCTGCGCAGTGAGAACGCTGGTGGCATGACCAGGCAGGCTTGGAGCGGAGGTGGAGGACCCAGATGAGGTGGAGGAGGCAGAAGCAGTGGCGAAACTTGGACAGACAGAGGATTGACACACAAGTCGTGGGGACGGCAAGACTTGTGCAGCAGACCCTTCACCATCTATCACCATAGTTACCCAGTGCCCAGTCAGCGACATGTAACGTCCCTGTCCATGCTTACTGGTCCAAGTATCGGTGGTGAAATGCACCCGTTCACACACAGAGTTTCTCAAGGAAGCGGTGATGTTGTGTGCGACATGCTGGTGTAGCGCGGGCACACCTTTCTTAGAGAAGTAGTGGCGACTAGGCATCTGGTACTGGGGCACAGCGACAGACATAAGGTCTCTAAAATCCTGTGTGTCCACTAGGCGGAAAGGTAGCATTTCGGTAGCCAAGAGCTTACAGAGGGATAGAGTCAACCTCTTAGCTTTGTCATGGGTCGCAGGAAATGGCCTTTTATTTGACCACATCTGAGGGACAGAGATCTGGCTGCTGTGTGTAGACGGTGTTGAGTAGGGTGTCCCTGGAAAAATGCAGGTTTGTGAGGAAAGTGCAGGCGGAGACATGATGTTGCCTTCATCCAACGTTGGTGCTATCGATGTCTGAGAGAGCTGTACACACTCACTTGTTTCCCCTTCCAAACCAACTGACGACCTACCAAGCAAACTGCCTGTTGCGGTTACAGTGGTGGAAGTTGTGCGTGGAAAAACAGGTGTGACAGCTGTCCCCACAGTCCTAGAAGATGAAGAGCGCGCGGATGCACTGGAAGGGGCAGGCCGTGGATGGTTCGCTCCGCTAGGCCGCATTGCAGCACAGTGAGCTTCCCACCGGGACCTATGATATTTATTCATGTGACGATTCATGGAAGAAGTTGTCAAACTGCTGAGGTTTTGACCTCTACTAAGAGAACCATGACAAAGTTTACAGATCACATAATTTGGGCGATCTTTTTCTATGTCAAAAAAGGACCAGGCTAGGCAAGGCTTAGAGGCCATGCGACCTGTTGATCCACCCCGAATAATGCTCATAGGCAGAGTGGTGGCTGAGGATGCAGTTGTAGACGTGCTACCAGTGCTCCGACTCTGTCCAGGAAGGCGCAAGGTAACTTCGTCGTCGGTTGCATCCTCCTCCACCGCCTCTGTTGACCTCCTCGAGTGCCTGACTGGGGGTTGACAGTAGGTGGGATCTAGAACTTCATCATCAATTGTTGTGTTTGCACTCCCCTCCCCCTCAGACCGAGCCTCTTCTTGCCCTGACCGAATATTTAAGTTGTCATCCCAATCGGGTATCTGCGTCTCATCTTCATCAGTATGTTCCTCATTGTCTATAACCACAGGTGTTACAGTTTGTGACAAAGGGTCAACATTATGCTCAGAAACTTGGTCCTCACGGCCTGAATCAGAGTCACAAAGGTTCTGGGCATCACTGCAGACCATTTCCTGTTCTGTACTCACTGTAGCTTGGGAGCAGACCTCTGATTCCCAGGCTATAGTGTGACTGAACAGCTCTGCAGACTCAGCCATCTCAGTTCCACCATACTGTGCAGGACTGATGGAGACTTCAGAGCTGGGAGAAAGCAAGTTTGATTGGGATGACAACTCAGAGGACTGGTGTTTTTTGGATGCGGTACTTGAAGTGGCTGAGAGGGCACTTGTTGGACCACTTGAGATCTATTCAAGCATTTTCCTTTTTTGGCCATCATCTACCTTTGTTCCTGTTGTTCGTGTCCGTAAAAAAGGGAGCACATCGGATTGTCCACGGTAAGTAGTAGACATCTTACTTTTGCTGGTAGATGGTCTATCTTCAGCAGATGATAATGGAGCTTTGCCACCTTCCCCACGGACAAAACCTTTTTTTCCTTTTCCACCACGCCTCTTCCCCTTTCCACCAGCATCTGTCATTTTGCCACTCATGTTGATTGCGACAAGATTGTGCACTGAAAATGTGGTAGTAAAAATTGAGAGGTGGTGTAGATTGCAGCGGTGGTCTAGCTTTATTAACAGCAGAATAATAAAGAACAAATATCCCTGACAATGTGACTACGGCCCTTAAACTGGCAGCATCAATTGCTAGTATAATGGCTTAGTTATAATGAGTTGGAGTGTGCAATGCAGGCAGAGGTGCTGCAAATGTCTTTGCACTAGTGTGACTAGACAACAGTCCAATAGCCACGTTTAGGATGCCACTAGGTACACTGAGTGTTTGCTAGTATAATGGCTTAGTTATAATGAGTTGGAGTGTGCAATGCAGGTAGAGGTGCTGCAAATGTCTTTGCACGAGTGGGACTATAGCAAAGTCCAATAGCCACGTTTAGGATGCCACTAGGTACACTGAGTGTTTTCTAGTATAATGGCTAAGTTATAATGAGTTGGAGTGTGCAATGCAGGTAGAGGTGCTTGCTGCAAATGTCTTTGCACTAGTGTGACTAGACAAAAGTCCAATAGCCACGTTTAGGATGTCACTAGGTACACTGAGTGTTTGCTAGTATAATGGCTTAGTTATAATGAGTTGGAGTGTGCAATGCAGGTAGAGGTGCTGCAAATGTCTTTGCACTAGTGGGACTATAGCAAAGTCCAATAGCCACGTTTAGGATGCCACTAGGTACACTGAGTGTTTGCTAGTATAATGGCTTAGTTATAATGAGTTGGAGTGTGCAATGCAGGCAGACGTGCTGCAAATGTCTTTGCACTAGTGTGACTAGACAAAAGTCCAATAGCCACGTTTAGGATGCCACTAGGTACAATGAGTGTTTGCTAGTATAATGGCTTAGTTATAATGAGTTGGAGTGTGCAATGCAGGTAGAGGTGCTGCAAATGTCTTTGCACTAGTGTGACTAGACAAAAGTCCAATAGCCACGTTTAGGATGCCACTAGGTACACTGAGTGTTTGCTAGTATAATGGCTTAGTTATAATGAGTTGGAGTGTGCAATGCAGGCAGACATGCTGTAAATGTCTTTGCACTAGTGGGACTATAGCAAAGTCCAATAGCCACGTTTAGGATGCCACTAGGTACACTGAGTGTTTGCTAGTATAATGGCTTAGTTATAATGAGTTGGAGTGTGCAATGCAGGCAGAGGTGCTGCAAATGTCTTTGCACTAGTGTGACTAGACAACAGTCCAATAGCCACGTTTAGGATGCCACTAGGTACACTGAGTGTTTGCTAGTATAATGGCTTAGTTATAATGAGTTGGAGTGTGCAATGCAAGCAGAGGTGCTGCAAATTTCTTTGCACTAGTGTGACTAGACAAAAGTCCAATAGCCACGTTTAGGATGCCACTAGGTACACTGAGTGTTTGCTAGTATAATGGCTTAGTTATAATGAGTTGGAGTGTGCAATGCAGGTAGAGGTGCTGCAAATTTCTTTGCACTAGTGTGACTAGACAAAAGTCCAATAGCCACGTTTAGGATGCCACTAGGTACACTGAGTGTTTGCTAGTATAATGGCTTAGTTATAATGAGTTGGAGTGTGCAATGCAGGTAGAGGTGCTGCAAATGTCTTTGCACTAGTGGGACTATAGCAAAGTCCAATAGCCACGTTTAGGATGCCACTAGGTACACTGAGTGTTTTCTAGTATAATGGCTTAGTTATAATGAGTTGGAGTGTGCAATGCAGGTAGAGGTGCTTGCTGCAAATGTCTTTGCACTAGTGTGACTAGACAAAAGTCCAATAGCCACGTTTAGGATGTCACTAGGTACACTGAGTGTTTGCTAGTATAATGGCTTAGTTATAATGAGTTGGAGTGTGCAATGCAGGCAGAGGTGCTGCAAATGTCTTTGCACTAGTGGGACTATAGCAAAGTCCAATAGCCACGTTTAGGATGCCACTAGGTACACTGAGTGTTTGCTAGTATAATGGCTTAGTTATAATGAGTTGGAGTGTGCAATGCAGGCAGACGTGCTGCAAATGTCTTTGCACTAGTGTGACTAGACAAAAGTCCAATAGCCACGTTTAGGATGCCACTAGGTACAATGAGTGTTTGCTAGTATAATGGCTTAGTTATAATGAGTTGGAGTGTGCAATGCAGGTAGAGGTGCTGCAAATGTCTTTGCACTAGTGGGACTATAGCAAAGTCCAATAGCCACGTTTAGGATGCCACTAGGTACACTGAGTGTTTGCTAGTATAATGGCTTAGTTATAATGAGTTGGAGTGTGCAATGCAGGTAGAGGTGCTGCAAATGTCTTTGCACTAGTGTGACTAGACAAAAGTCCAATAGCCACGTTTAGGATGCCACTAGGTACACTGAGTGTTTGCTAGTATAATGGCTTAGTTATAATGAGTTGGAGTGTGCAATGCAGGCAGACATGCTGCAAATGTCTTTGCACTAGTGGGACTATAGCAAAGTCCAATAGCCACGTTTAGGATGCCACTAGGTACACTGAGTGTTTGCTAGTATAATGGCTTAGTTATAATGAGTTGGAGTGTGCAATGCAGGCAGAGGTGCTGCAAATGTCTTTGCACTAGTGTGACTAGACAACAGTCCAATAGCCACGTTTAGGATGCCACTAGGTACACTGAGTGTTTGCTAGTATAATGGCTTAGTTATAATGAGTTGGAGTGTGCAATGCAGGCAGAGGTGCTGCAAATTTCTTTGCACTAGTGTGACTAGACAAAAGTCCAATAGCCACGTTTAGGATGCCACTAGGTACACTGAGTGTTTGCTAGTATAATGGCTTAGTTATAATGAGTTGGAGTGTGCAATGCAGGTAGAGGTGCTGCAAATGTCTTTGCACTAGTGGGACTATAGCAAAGTCCAATAGCCACGTTTAGGATGCCACTAGGTACACTGAGAGTTTGCTAGTATAATGGCTTAGTTATAATGAGTTGGAGTGTGCAATGCAGGTAGAGGTGCTGCAAATGTCTTTGCACTAGTGTGACTAGACAACAGTCCAATAGCCACGTTTAGGATGCCACTAGGTACACTGACTGTTTGCTAGTATAATGGCTTAGTTATAATGAGTTGGAGTGTGCAATGCAGGTAGAGGTGCTGCAAATGTCTTTGCACTAGTGTGACTAGACAACAGTCCAATAGCCACGTTTAGGATGCCACTAGGTACACTGAGTGTTTGCTAGTATAATGGCTTAGTTATAATGAGTTGGAGTGTGCAATGCAGGCAGACATGCTGCAAATGTCTTTGCACTAGTGGGACTATAGCAAAGTCCAATAGCCACGTTTAGGATGCCACTAGGTACACTGAGTGTTTGCTAGTATAATGGCTTAGTTATAATGATTTGGAGTGTGCAATGCAGGCAGACGTGCTGCAAATGTCTTTGCACTAGTGGGACTATAGCAAAGTCCAATAGCCACGTTTAGGATGCCACTAGGTACACTGAGTGTTTGCTAGTATAATGGCTTAGTTATAATGAGTTGGAGTGTGCAATGCAGGCAGAGGTGCTGCAAATGTCTTTGCACTAGTGTGACTAGACAAAAGTCCAATAGCCACGTTTAGGATGCCACTAGGTACACTGAGTGTTTGCTAGTATAATGGCTTAGTTATAATGAGTTGGAGTGTGCAATGCAGGTAGAGGTGCTGCAAATGTCTTTGCACTAGTGGGACTATAGCAAAGTCCAATAGCCACGTTTAGGATGCCACTAGGTACACTGAGTGTTTGCTAGTATAATGGCTTAGTTATAATGAGTTGGAGTGTGCAATGCAGGCAGACGTGCTGCAAATGTCTTTGCACTAGTGGGACTATAGCAAAGTCCAATAGCCACGTTTAGGATGCCACTAGGTACACTGAGTGTTTGCTAGTATAATGGCTTAGTTATAATGAGTTGGAGTGTGCAATGCAGGCAGAGGTGCTGCAAATGTCTTTGCACTAGTGTGACTAGACAACAGTCCAATAGCCACGTTTAGGATGCTACTAGGTACACTGAGTGTTTGCTAGTATAATGGCTTAGTTATAATGAGTTGGAGTGTGCAATGCAGGCAGAGGTGCTGCAAATGTCTTTGCACTAGTGTGACTAGACAAAAGTCCAATAGCCACGTTTAGGATGCCACTAGGTACACTGAGTGTTTGCTAGTATAATGGCTTAGTTATAATGAGTTGGAGTGTGCAATGCAGGTAGAGGTGCTGCAAATGTCTTTGCACTAGTGGGACTATAGCAAAGTCCAATAGCCACGTTTAGGATGCCACTAGGTACACTGAGTGTTTGCTAGTATAATGGCTTAGTTATAATGAGTTGGAGTGTGCAATGCAGGTAGAGGTGCTGCAAATGTCTTTGCACTAGTGTGACTAGACAAAAGTCCAATAGCCACGTTTAGGATGCCACTAGGTACACTGAGTGTTTGCTAGTATAATGGCTTAGTTATAATGAGTTGGAGTGTGCAATGCAGGCAGACGTGCTGCAAATGTCTTTGCACTAGTGGGACTATAGCAAAGTCCAATAGCCACGTTTAGGATGCCACTAGGTACACTGAGTGTTTGCTAGTATAATGGCTTAGTTATAATGAGTTGGAGTGTGCAATGCAGGCAGAGGTGCTGCAAATGTCTTTGCACTAGTGTGACTAGACAACAGTCCAATAGCCACGTTTAGGATGCCACTAGGTACACTGAGTGTTTGCTAGTATAATGGCTTAGTTATAATGAGTTGGAGTGTGCAATGCAGGCAGAGGTGCTGCAAATTTCTTTGCACTAGTGTGACTAGACAAAAGTCCAATAGCCACGTTTAGGATGCCACTAGGTACACTGAGTGTTTGCTAGTGTAATGGCTTAGTTATAATGAGTTGGAGTGTGCAATGCAGGTAGAGGTGCTGCAAATGTCTTTGCACTAGTGGGACTAGACAACAGTCCAATAGCCACGTTTAGGATGCCACTAGGTACACTGAGTGTTTGCTAGTATAATGGCTTAGTTATAATGAGTTGGAGTGTGCAATGCAGGCAGACGTGCTGCAAATGTCTTTGCACTAGTGGGACTATAGCAAAGTCCAATAGCCACGTTTAGGATGCCACTAGGTACACTGAGTGTTTGCTAGTATAATGGCTTAGTTATAATGAGTTGGAGTGTGCAATGCAGGCAGACGTGCTGCAAATGTCTTTGCACTAGTGGGACTATAGCAAAGTCCAATAGCCACGTTTAGGATGCCACTAGGTACACTGAGTGTTTGCTAGTATAATGGCTTAGTTATAATGAGTTGGAGTGTGCAATGCAGGCAGAGGTGCTGCAAATGTCTTTGCACTAGTGTGACTAGACAACAGTCCAATAGCCACGTTTAGGATGCCACTAGGTACACTGAGTGTTTGCTAGTATAATGGCTTAGTTATAATGAGTTGGAGTGTGCAATGCAGGCAGACGTGCTGCAAATGTCTTTGCACTAGTGTGACTAGACAAAAGTCCAATAGCCACGTTTAGGATGCCACTAGGTACACTGAGTGTTTGCTAGTATAATGGCTTAGTTATAATGAGTTGGAGTGTGCAATGCAGGTAGAGGTGCTGCAAATGTCTTTGCACTAGTGGGACTATAGCAAAGTCCAATAGCCACGTTTAGGATGCCACTAGGTACACTGAGTGTTTGCTAGTATAATGGCTTAGTTATAATGAGTTGGAGTGTGCAATGCAGGCAGAGGTGCTGCAAATGTCTTTGCACTAGTGTGACTAAACAACAGTCCAATAGCCACGTTTAGGATGCCACTAGGTACATTGAGTGTTTGCTAGTATAATGGCTTAGTTATAATGAGTTGGAGTGTGCAGAGGACAAGAGGGTACAGTGCCAGGATTGTGGGGCTCTGGGTAGAGGAATGGAAGCCTGCCTTTGTATTCCCTCCTAATAGGGAAATGCAGGGAGGAAATCCCTGACCTTTGCTACACAGACGCTGTCGCTGTTTTCAGGACCTGTCACCTATGGCTCTGACCCTGCCGGTACGAGCCCTTAAAAGGACTGATGGAAAGTGCTATCCCTATGCTGTTCAGCGCTGTGTATGGAGCGCATACAGCTGTATCAGCGATAGGACTCAGGACGGAGCTGCGCCAGTGATGTCTGACACCAAGGACGCAGAAGTGATAATGGCGTCCTGGAGGAAAATGTCCGGTTTTATAATGCAGGGACATGTGACATGGACATCCTATCACACATGCCGTTGCTTCTCTGGCTAAAAGTCCACTTAGCTGTGTGTGTGTCTGGGATTGGCTGACATGCTGGCCCGCCCCACAAGACGCGCGCGCTTAGGGAAGGAAGACAAGGAAAAAAAAAAAAAATGGCGATCGCCATTATACAAACAGGAGTGATCTGAAGGCGCTGTTCACGCACACTATACACTGAAATGTCATAATAGTGTGAGTCACAGAGTGACTTACACTATTACAGCGGAAAGCCAGCTAGGAATTAGCTGTTTTTTTGCTGCTAGAACCGTTCTCGAACGTTTCTAGAACTATCGAGCTTTTGCAAAAAGCTCGAGTTCTAGTTCGATCTAGAACAGGCCCCAAAATCACTCGAGCCTAGAACTGGAGAACCTCGAACCGCGAACCGCGCTCAACTCTACTAATAACCCCTTCATCCCCAGACGATTTTTCGTTTTTCATTTTCGTTTTTTTCCCCCTTCTTCCAATAACCATAACGTTTTATTTTTCCATCAATCTTGCCATATGAGGACTTATTTTTTGCGGGACAAGTTGCACTTTTGATTGACACCACTCATTTACTATATAGGGCACTGAAAAACGGGAACAAAATTCCAAATGTGGAGAAATTGTGAAGAAGTGAAATTCAACAATGTTTTTTTATTTTTTTTATTCACTATGTTCTCTATATGGTAAAACTGACATGTCAGTACGAGTTTGTAGATACCAAACATGTATACTTTTACTTTTATCGCCTGTTATTGCATTTTAATACAATGTTGCGGTGACCAAAAAAACCGCAATTTTGACGTTTGGAATTTTTGCCTTGTACCAATCAATGAATTGATTTTATATTTTGATAGATCGAGTATTTCTGAACTCGGTGATACCAAATATGGAATTTTTTATTGTTTTATTTTCATTGGGGCAAAAGGGGGGTGATTTGAGCTTTTAGTTTTATTATTTTTTCAAACTTTTTTTACATTTTTTAAAGATTTTCCTAGTCTCCCACTGCTTATTGCCATCGCTTTCCTAATCAAATCGATACTGCAGCATTGCTCTGATCAGGAGAAATGTTGATCTCCTGTGAGTGTCGGCGCTTTGACAGCTCTCACAGGAAGTACAGTACAGACCAAAAGTTTGGACACACCTTCTCATTCAAAGAGTTTTCTTTATTTTCATGACTCTGAAAATTGTAGATTCACATTGAAGGCATCAAAACTATGAATTAACACATGTGGAATGAAATACTTAACAAAAAAGTGTGAAACTACTGAAAATATGTCTTATATTCTAGGTTCTTCAAAGTAGCCACCTTTTGCTTTGATTACTGCTTTGCACACTCTTGGCATTCATTGGACAGCTGGGGACTCTCATAGTAACAATTGTGTCCTCAGCTTAACTTGCTGTAGGATTGTCGGTCTGTCGGATTGTGTAACACAGCAGCAGAGCAAGTCCAAAAGTATGACAGCATCAAACTGGGTGAGGATATTAATTCATCTTTAATCCATCATGGCATCACAGCAACGTTTCGACTACAAGGTCTATCCGGATGGCTTGAAACCACTATCTGTGACCTCAGCTGAACTCGCTGCTGGTTTGCCAGACTATTCTGCCACCGTGTCACGCAATCAACTGATGGTGGTTCCTATGCCACCCTCTTCTGTGGGAACCACCAACTATGACCTCAGTTAAAATAGCTGCAGGACTGTCAGATTGTGGCAGAGCAGTCTGGCAGCGAATTCACCGGCAGTAACAGTTGGAACCATGGGAGTGAACTGGCTGTGAACTCTGGTGACCTGAGTGACAACATCACTTTTCACAGTCAGGGGCTCCGTTGCTGCCCTCAGTGAGTCCCAGTGGCTGTGGTGAGCACTCACATTTTCTGTCACTGCAGCGTCTGGATGTAGAACATCCAAGGATTGTCATGGGACGTCGTGTGGATTACGTCGGTCCTGCAGGTATTTTGGGGGTTAGTAAAAAGGTGAAAGAGGGTTTCAGTATATTTTAATTCAAATAAAGGATTTTTCTGTGTGTGTGTGTTTATTTCTTTTTACTTACATGGTTAATAAAGGGAGGTATCTCATATACTATTCGCCATTACTAAGCTAGGGCTTGATGGCAGCTGAGATTTTTGACAAATCACAGCTATAAATCAACCCCATCTAATGGATGCGTCAATTCTGGGGTGGTTGTGAGTTGATACTTTTAGGCTGTGAGGGACCAATAATTATGGCTCTTCTCACCCTGATAATACCAACACTCAGCTGTCAGCTTTACCTTGGCTAGTTACAAAATAAATTGTGTTTACCTCATGCCAATTATCGGATGCACTTGCCGCATGCTGTGCGTTTTTTGCTCGTCAAATCGGCATGAGAAAAAAATTTCAAGTTAAGTGCCCCAACTGCCCCATAGTGTAAAATTGGTCTGAGTTGTATCCGATATTGGATTGCGCTGTGTAATATGATCGTACGAGCGAGCCCTGAGTATAATATTAATACACTCACCTACTTCTCTTGTCTTCGGAATGCAGCAATGGTCTTCTTTGTTTTTTATTGACATCACTGCAATTCTGACTAGACAGCTTGTTCTATGTTTCTACACATGAACCAGAAGTCAATTTTACGCCAGGGTCACACAATTGTACAGCTTACCATCCCAGAGAGTTGGATGCTATAGGCTAATGATACTCGGCATTATTGAATCAAATTACAGGTGTGGAGAAGGATAGCTTAATCTCTCCAACTTTTCCAATGGTTGTCTCTGCATATATCGAACTGCACGTAGAAGACAACTGAGTGCAGTCCTATGTTTCACACACACCCATTGATTTGTATGGGTGGTCCATGAACTGAAACTCCCTGCCAATCGCAGCATGTTGCAATCATCATGAGAAAAAAAAAAATCGCAGATCTGACCTTTATTATTGATTAACATTGGTGATTTTCTCGTATTGCACTTTTCCAATTGAAATGCTAATGTGAGAGAGCTCTTACAATGAAAGCCTTTGGAGAATTTAGGCTTCTATTTTGTCACTTCCAGATCACACAAAGAGCAGTGTGATCAGGCCAGTCTGAAGAGCGGTGACTTCGCTGAGAAGCAGAGAAGACCATTACTAGATCATAGAGACAGTGGCAATAGGTGAGTATGTTACACTCACACTATATTACACATATATACTCTGCTCACACATTTAATTTATAAAAATGTTATTGGAAGTGCTTCTTTTACTGCCCAAGCAAAGAGGATGTAAGTTCATGAAAGCTTCGGCCGACTGTTCGTTTGAAGATGCTGCAGAACTGTGTGGTTTTGTTTTTGTTTGTTTTTTCTTTATAGGTTTCTATGAAGCGCTAGAGAAAATACACAATTAAAAAAAGAATGTAACAATGCAGTTACTTTATGTACTTAATCAAAGCTTCTCTGTATTATAAAACCATACTAAAAAACACTGCCTCAAAAGTGCATCAAATAAGAGTGAAAAAATAATGATTTTTACTTGAAATAATATTTTTTTCCTTCAAACTTTGCTTTCGTCAAAGAATTCTCCCTTTGCAGCAATCCCAGCTTTGCAGACCTTTGGCATTCTAGCTGTTAATTTGATGAGGTAATCTGTAAATATTTCACCCCATGCTTCCCCTCTCCCACAAGTTGGATTGGCTTGATGGGCACTTTTTGCATACCATATGGTCAAGCTGCTCCCACAACAGCTCAATAAGGTTGAGATCTGGTGACTGGGCTGGCCACTCCATTACAGAGAGAATACCAGCTGCCTGCTTCTTCCCTAAATAGATTATGCTTAATTTGGAGGTGTGCTTTGGGTCATTGTCCTTTTGTAGGATGAAATTGGCTCCAATCAAGTGTGGCGCCCCTGAGGCTTCAGTCACTACAGGGTACGCCTCACCAGAGGTGCAGTATTCATTCCAGGTACGGAGGAGGTCATTGCTGGTAAACCACCACAATACACCACAATACACAGTTAGTTGCCCTCTCACTAGGACTGGGTAGGGTAGAGACATGGGGGGTGGCCATCACTAATGTAGTGAACCCTCTGCTCACTAGTTCAGGAACCTAAAGGCCCCGTTACACGCTACGATTCATCTGACAATCTCAGTAGCGATGTGACACGCCCAGATCGTAGTTACGATTTGCTGAGATCGCACATAGGTCGTTTATTAGCGGTCACACGTAATGATCTCACAAGCGACGCAAAATCGTTCAGCGATATATTGTTTGACCAAGGCGATCGTGTGGATGTCGTTCGTTGTTTGCAGGGTGTCAAACGTACCAATATGTCTGCTGCGTTCCAAACGATGAACAATATTTTGAAAGTGAACGACGTGTCAATGATCAACGATTTTCAACCTATTTGCGATCGTTCGGAGTCGCACGTAGGTGTCACACGCAACAACGTCGCTAACAATGCCGGATGTGCGTCACGGAATCCGTGACCCCGACGACATATTGTCAGATAAATCATAGCGTGTAACGCCGCCTTAAGGGGGAGGATCTTGACACAGGGGAGCAAGGCAACACACACACATGTACACTTAAACAGTTGGACGCTGGCACTGAACGGTGACAGGCATGGAGCAAGTGAGGCGTGAGGAGAACACAGTCACTGAGGGGAGAGCTGCACCATAGCTCCCTCAGGACCGAGTGCATACTACAGGGTGCGGAGCCCTAGGCTAGTGGGAACTTCATGTCCTGCCAGCAGAATCTGCCAGGCAGAGGATTTCAAGTCTTCTGGCCTTCACAAATCGCCCGGGTCACAGCAGCATATAGAACCAGGAGTTGTGATAACAGAGCGGCGCCAGCAACAGACTAGTGCTGCCTCCTATACAGGACAGGAACGGGGCCATTCAAGGACTCGGGTCCCCACGAGGCTTTAGTCCGCAGGGACTCTCACAACACAGTGCAGGGAAGAAGGACTCACAGGAAAAAACACCAGTTCTGACCTCTGAACTATCCGGAATTGGCTGGGACCCATCACAGCAGAGTCTGGCAGTCCAAAGACGGTGAGATCTCAGTGAGTAAAGACCTTTAACTGCAACCACTGTGTTATTCAATCCTTCCCGCGCCCAGCACTCTTTTAGTAGAGTGGACTACCACTTCAAAACTCCCTGGGGGCCTGAACTCTGCCTGTGGAGAGCTGTATCAACCTAGCTGCACTACCATCTGCCCTCAGATGAAACCTCTTGCAGTGGCGGCTCCTATCTTAGCCGCACACCACAGGTGGTGTCACGAATGACTATCCCCATCATCATCCCCCCATCTATTATACTGCCGTGATCCTCAGAACCGGGCCTAGCCGCTGTGACATCCCAAATCCCCGCACCGGCCTGGTGAATAGAAACCCTTGGGGCCCCGTGGCGCGTCACAAGTGCTGTCCGCAGGGTATGGCATGGCGTTGCAAAATGGAGTGATAGCTTTCCTTATTCAAAATCCCTTTTACCTTGTACAAATCTCCCACTTTACCAGCACCAAAGCAAACCAAGACCATCACATTACCTCCACCATGCTTGACAGATGGCGTCAGGCACTCTTCCAGCATCTTTTCAGTTGTTCTTCGTCTCACAAATGTTCTTTTGTGTGATTCAAAGACCTCAAACTTTGATTCGTCTGTCCAAAACACTTTTTTTTAAACTTCCTCTGTCCAATGTCTGTGTTCTTTTGCACATATAAATCTTTTCCTTTTATTAGCCAGTTTCAGATATGGCTTTTTCTTTGCCACTCTGAAGGCCAGTTTCCCGGAGTCGACTCTTCACTGTAGACATTGATACTGGCGTTTTTTGAGTACTTTTTAATAAAGCTGTCAGCTGAGGACCTATGAGGCATCGATTTCTCAAACTAGAGACTCTAATGCACTTGTCTTGTTGCTCAGCGGGGCCTCCCACTTCTCTTTCTACTCTGGTTAGAGCCTGTTTGTGATCTCCTCTGAAGGGAGTAGTACACACCGTTGTAGGAAATCTTCAGTTTCTTGGCAATTTCTTGCATGGAATATCCTTCATTTCTAAGAATAGACTGTCGAGTTTCACATGAAAGTTCTCTTTTTCTGGTCATTTTGAGAGTTTTATGGAACCAACAAGTGTAATGCTCCATATCTCAACTAGCTCAAAGGAAGATCAGTTTTATAGCTTCTCTAATCATCAAAACTGTTTTCAGCTGTGCTAACATACTTGCACAAGGGTTTTCAAGGGATTTATAAACACCCATTAGCCTTCTAACACAGTTAGCAAACACAATGTACTATTAGAACACTGGAGTGGTGGTTGTTGGAAATGGGCCTCTATACACCTATGTAGATATTGCATTAAAAAACAGATGTTTGCAGCTAGATTAGTCATTTACCACATTAACAATGTATAGAGTATATTTCTGTTTAATTTAATGTTACATTCATTGAAAAAATGTGCTTTTCTTTCAAAAATAAGGAAATATCTAAGTGACCCTAAACTTTTGAACTGTAGTGTATGTGTGCCGCCCCCGTGAGAGCAGCCAAGCTGCTCGGATCTGGGTTCGCTGTGGCTCGAGGGTCTCCGGACCCGGGGTCATGCGGCCACTCAAATGAAGGGGGGGTATTTACAGAGGAGTTGAAATATATAGTTTGTGACACCACCCGTGGTGTACGGTAATTTGGGGAGTACCGCCGCTGACGCTGAGGAGTACCCGGGGCGATGGAGTGGGGCAGCAAGGTGTTGTAGCCGTCCACGGGTAGGGCGGTACCCCAGGACTCGGTGAGGGGGATGCCGTGGGATGCAGGGGTCACTTTCGTACTCACTCAGTCAATAAATGGACGCTGACAACCGGGTAAACCAATTCTCTGGGTGCCACTGCCGCTGAGGGGAGCTCGTCCGGGTCCTATCCCCAATGGTTTTGCCTGGTGATCTGTGACCTGCATCTGGGCACTAAGTTTGACTTCAACGTGGTGGCCCAGTAGTATGGAACTTGGTGGGCCCCGCTCCCCACTATTGCTAAGTGTGGGAGCTTTCTCTCAGGGCTCACGCTTGGGATTTTCTGGACCAATTTGGTTTGGAGAGTCCCATCCCCCTCGTTGCGCTATTGCCATGATTCAGGAGCGGGTGGGAACGGATCATAAAGGCTCCGTTCTCCTCAGGTGAATTTTCGGGTTGCCTGAACCTACTTCCCGACCTAGGGTCCGTGTACCCCGTCGTACCTTCGTCCCAAGTTCGGTGATCGTGCTTGGCTGCTGGCTATCCTCCTCGACAGATCCAGGCCCCTTGCCACAATCCCCTGTGACTGGGGGTCTGATTCCTCTAGGCCCAGACCACTGTCTGTAACCTAGACAGCTCCTCCAGGAGCCACTGTTCCCGACCTCCTCTCACTCTCTACACCGACTTCTCTCTCCCTTGACTCACCACTGACTACACATCTCACCTCCCCTCCCTGACCCCCCAGGTGGGCGACTCTATTCCACTCAAGCCGTCCACTGGTGTGTCTGGTGGGTGTGGTGCAGGGTGTATCTAGGATTTGATTTGCTGTTGGAGGCCACACCACTTAGTTAGGGACCCCGAACCATGAGGGACTTGGAATACCACGCAGAAGGGCAGTTTGCGCAGCATCCTGTGACGACCTGATTGTCCAGGGGCGTCACATATGTAAAAATAAGAAATCTCTGGCTGCAAAAACTGAGTAAAAGAACAGTAAATCTATAGGTCCTAAATGTCCTAGATACAGCGGGATAGTCCTGGATTATTCTGGTTAGCCGAACCAAAAAAAAAAAAAAATCACTTCCGCAGCTGAACTTGACACCGAACAATGATCCCCATACAAGTCAATGCGGAGTTGAAGTTCGGGGCTTTAAAATGGTTATAGTAAGGGCTAGGGGGCTGAAAAATGAATTTAAATGGGTGTAAGAGCATGCCAATTGCCATGCAAACAAACTTTGATAGGTAAATGACTTAAAGGGCTTCTGTCACAACAGTAATTATGGTTACATAGCAAGTAAATGAAGAAACTAAAAATTTTAACAGTGACCCCACAGAGATGGATTTCAGAGATTTTCCACAGACCAACAATTTAAAAAAGTGCACTCATCAAAATGACAGTTTAAAAAGGCTGTCTGGAGTGAGGTCTCTGCAGACAATGCTTGCTACTGGAAATCCAGCAATCAATGAGTCAATCATCAGAGAGGGATGTGGAGGGATGGAACTGTGCAGTGCACCATCACCAGTTCCAATGGTGTACCGAGCATCCTAGTTAGCATGTGAATATAAAGACATTTTATGTCAAACATGGGACGTGACTTAAAAAATAATGGTTGTATTTTTATCGTCGATGTACAAGGGTATGGGCCTAATTCATTAAGGCGGGCTTTAAACGCTGCGACATCGCTAGCATTTGCTAGAGATGTCGAGCGCGATAGCACCCGCCCCCGTCGCATATGCGATATGTGGTGATTGCTGCCTTAGCGAACATTAGCCCTACGGTAGCTTCACACGCACATACCTGGTCGGCGACATCGCTGTGACCGCCGAACAATATCTCTTTCAAGGGGGAGGTACATTCGGCGTCACAGCGATGCCACCGTGATGTCACTAAGCGGCCGGCCAATAGAAGTGGAGGGGCAGAGATGAGCGGGACATAACATCCCGCCCACCTCCTTCCTTCTGCATTGTCGGTGGAGGCAGGTAAGGAGATGTTTGTTGTTCCTGCGGTGTCACACACAGCGATGTGTGGTGCTGCAGGAACTACAAACAACAATGTACCGGCAGCAGCAGTGATATTATGAAAAGGAGCGACGTGTCACCGATCAACGATTTTTGACATTTTTGCGATCGGTGATCGTCGCTCTTAGGATTTACATTCTGCGATGTCGGTAACGGCGCCAGATGTGCGTTACTACTGACGTGACCCCAACAATATATCGTTACCGATGTCGCAACGTGTAAAGCCCGCCTAAGACTGACATTTTGTATAGCAATCTTAAGGAGATATATGCTGGGATAAGATGCACTAAATTTGTAAAGAGGGGAACTTCTTATGCTTTGCCAGAAATTTTTACAAGCCCCTGTGCATTTTGACAGACATACTGAAATTGTCAAAAGTGGCAAAATTTCTGTGCAATTTCTATCTTTTATTAGCTCGTACTCAGCCCAATGTTATACTATGGAGCAGTGGAGATATACAATTTTTTTTTCTCATGCTCTTGCTCATTGAATTTATCTCATCAGCATTCTCTGTTTTAATGCTATTTTAAGATTTCTAGTTCTCTGCATGATGTTCAAATACTGTTAATATGCAGAAATGCAATAAATTGGATGTATACAATGTATACAGATGAAAGAAATAGAACCTCAAGTCATATGTGAATTGTACTAAATGAATTGACATGAATTGACAACATTACATGACATCTACCATATTTATTTATTAAGCAAATACTGCAATTAAGACCTTCAGATAATAAAAGAAGGCTATTAGTGATGATCATTGTGCTTTGTCAGTTTTAATGCTGGGATAAATGTTGTTTAGTTGGATGCCTGGAAACTGGCATTTTTGGGTGGTCAATAGTGATGAGCGAGGACTAGTGATCAGTGAGCATTACCATGCTCCAATGCTCAATACTCATAAGGAGCAGTCGGATGCTCGGATGGGCTCGACTCGAGTACCCAAGTATAATGGAAGTCGATGTGGAACTAGAGCATTTTCCCTATTGACTTCCATTATACTCGGGAACTCAAGTCGTGCCCATTTGAGCGTCCAACTGCTCGTTACGAGTACTGAACACCCGAGCATGGTAGTGCTCACTCATCATTATAGAGCACTAAAATACTTGAGTGCTCATTACTGGAGTCAAGCAGGTAAGACGCTCAGACAGGCTCAACTCAAGTAATGAATATAATAGAAGTCAGTGGGAAAATGAAGCATTTTTCCAGGAAACTCCAACAGGAGGGCTGGGGGCAGGAAAACACAGTAGCTTAAATGGATGGAAACCATATGGGGAAGATGCGTGGACACATCTCTGACTCCTAGGTTGCTTCTGCAAATCAAATAAATAAATAATTTTAAAAATGACATGAGGTCCCCCCCCATTTTTGATAAATAGAGAAGATAAAGAAGACAGTTTGGGGCTGATATTATCAGGCTGGGAAGGTCCATGGTTATTTGGCCCCTTCCAGCATAAAAGTACAGCTATTCACAGTTGTGAGTAGTAATGACATCTTTCATCAGAGCCGTCGGCTCAGCACTACGCTCAGTGAGATCCTATAAAGCTGTGAATAACTGTACTTTACTGCTATTCACAGTTGCTTGAGCTACATTTGGGGATCATGAACTATGATGGAGGAAGTTTGTATGAATATTTTTGCTAATAAATTGGTGAAAATGGTCATTTCAATATCTGCTTCAGTTTAGTGTAGGTTTCCAGAAACGAGATATGCCTTGATGTGGCTACTGGGCAGATATTGAAATAGCCATTTTTGTATGTTAAATATTTCAATTCTTCCTAGATTACTATAAGCAGTAATGCATATGTACAGTATATTCTTGCATCAATGTTTGCATGCCTTAGCATTTCAGACTGCAACTGTCTTTTTTTGTTATTATATGTATATGTTTAGTTTTGCGCCTATTCAGACTGCAGTAATGCATATCTATATTCTTGCCTTCAGGTGTTTTGTCTAGATTATGGAGTCATGCCCTCTGACTGTGCACCTCTCCCCCATGAGACACAAGTGATTTAATTCTTCAGTGGCAGGTTCCTACTTGCCCATACACTTTGGGGTTTGTAACCCAGTGAGAGGCTTCAGTTTAGTGTAGGTTCCCAGTAACGAGATATGCCTTGATGTAGCTACTGGGCAGATATTGAAATGGCCATTTTTGTATGCTAAATATTCCAATTTTTCCTTCATTTCTATAAGCAGTAATGCATATCTATATTCTTGCATTCAATGTTTGCGTGCTTTAGCATTTTAGAGTGTAACTGTCTTTTTCTGTTACTATATGTCATGTTCAGTTTTGCACCTGTTCGGATTGCTATAATTATTTTTGTCGGCATTAAAATGCAATAACAGACAATACAACACATTGTATCTACCCAAAAATGGTATAATTTACAATGTCAGCTCAAGACACAAAAAAAAGCAATCACTGAGCCTCAGATCTCAAAAAATGAGAGCACGCTGGGTTTCAAAATATAGCAAGAAAACCGCAATTCATTTTTTTGATAAATTTCAGAATTTTTCTTTATCACTTAGCAAAAAGTAGAACTATACATGTTTGGTATCTATGCACTCGTACTGACCTGGGGAATAATCATGTCAGGTCAGTTTTGCCATATAGTAAACATGGTAAATAAAAAAAAACAAAAAAAAAAACAATGATGCAATTGCACTTTTTTTGCAATTTTGCAGAACTTGTTTCCTGTTTTCCAGTACAATATCGGGCAGAATGAATGGTGTTAAAAGTGCAAATTGTCCCACAAAAAATAAGCCCTCATATGGCTTTATTGACCAGAATAAAAATGGAAAATCGTCCAGGGATGAAAATCTCTAAAATAGAATGAGGCTAATTCTGTTTCAGAATCACACTGGGAGGAAAATATTGGACCTCATACACAAATGACACGGAATGCTTATAAGCTTTATATTTTTGCACATGCATAAATTCACATGCGCATGAGTCACAAGATAGTTTATTATAAGTTGAATAAGACACATGTACATTAATCACTATCCTTAAAGGGGTTGTCTACTACAGAATAACTTCTGCTTAGGCCTGAAACACACATCTGTGAAACACGTGCGTGTTTGGTCCGTTTCCGTGTATACTGGAGACACGGCCAAACGTGCACCAATGTTATTGTATGATAAAAGCTCCACGTGCGTTTTTGATGCATGTCCGTTTGTCCGTGTCCGTGATCCGTACCTGTGTGCGTTTTGCAAGGCAGCATGTCCGTTTTCTGCACGCAACACGCAGCACGGACCCAATGAAAGTCAATGGGTCTGTGCGCACGTCCGAGTGACAGGGACGCATCTCTGTTTGCTCCCTGTACGTTTTGTGCTTTTTTCATGTGATGTCGGTCTTTTTTCTTTTTCTGTTTCGTTCTCTCCCTCAGTCCGTCGGTCACTCTCTATGTCTGTCGGTCGGTCTCTCTGTCTTATCTGTCCCTCTAGCTGTCTGTCGGTCAGTTCCCCCCCTTCTCTCATACTTACCGTTCCCCGATCTCCGGCGCGGTGCTGCACTGCTGTTATAAAAACTTCGGCGGCTTTTACTATTTTGAAAAAGCCGGCCGCCCATTAATCAATCTCATATTCCCTGCTTTACCCGCCCACAGGCGCCTATGATTGGTTGCAGTCACACACACCCACCACGCTGAGTGACAGCTGTCTCACTGCACCCAATCACAGCAGCCGGTGGGCGTGTCTATACTGTGCAGTAAAATAAATAAATAAATAATTAAAAAAAAACGGCGTGCGGTTCCCCCCATTTTAATACCAGCCAGATAAAGCCATACGGCTGAAGGCTGGTATTCTCAGGATGGGGAGCCCCACGTTATGGGGAGCCCCCCAGCCTAACAATATCAGTCAGCAGCCGCCCAGAATTGCCGCATACATTATATGCGACAGTTCTGGGACTGTACCCAGGTCTTCCCGATTTGCCCTGGTGCGTTGGCAAATCGGGGTAATAAGGAGTTATTGGCAGCCCATAGCTGCCAATAAGTCCTAGATTAATCATGTCAGGCTTCTCCACGAGATACCTTCCATGATTAATCTGTAAGTGACATTTAAAAAACACACACACACACGAAAAAATCCTTTATTAGAAATAAAAAACACAAACAAAGTCCCTCATCACCAATTTATTAACCCCGACTCATTATTGTCGCGCATATTCATGATGCATGACACAGCCGACCCGGAAGCAGCTGCTGCGGGGGTCAGCGCCGGCCGGATGCTGCACCGCGGGAGCGATCAGCACCATGGAGAGTGGGAGCGGGCACAGGTGAGTTAATCTCTAAGTGCAATCACGGGCCACGGAGAACGGAGCCCGGATTGCACTTAGACAACCCACGTGTGCCGTGATTCACGACACACGGAGGGACATGTGCGTGTTTTACACGCCAGTGAAAAACGTCAGTGTTTTTCACTGACGTGTGAAACGGGCCTAAGCTGCAGTGGTGACATCACGACTACAGATGACATCACTTCCACAACCAATCACTCAGCGGACAACATTTATTACATTATTTGGACAACACAAGCAGTTGAGCTCTGTGATTGGCAGCAACATTGATGTGATCTGTAGTCGCAAAGTTAATGCTGCAGCCAATATACCCAAACCAGAATAGTGGCAGAGAGGCAGCACTGGACCTGGGGAGGGAGAATAACATCCAATTTTATAATTTTAATCTAGTGCTGGCGATTAACGGTCAGAAAGTTATAACAAGAAAACATAATTAATGCAGCAGTCTGGGAGTATTTAAAAGGTGTTGTCTACAAATGGTTTTTTTTCTGCCCATTGGTCTTGCTGCATTGAAATAATATTTTGATAAATATATTTGATAATTAAAGGCATAATTGAGTAGTTACTCTCCTTTCCAAGAACAAATGACAGACCCATCTCAGTTTCTGCTTGAGTTTGCTCTTACCAGCTGCCGTATTGATGTCTTTTGAAAAGCCCCAAACTGCTTAAATTAAAAAAAAACAAAAAAACAGAACATCTTGTGCAGCAATTCCATTCCACTTCTTTCAGCCCTGTATCCCCCACCAGTGATGGGTCCTTTATGAATGATTTGAGACAAAGAGGCAGCTCACTGCTGTGAACAACGGTAGCCGGTACCCCCAATGAGAAGCACTAAATTCTCTTAATGGCTCTCATTGGGCATAAAATTCCAGTGTTCAGGAGGCAAAATGTCAAGTGGGCAGAGTTTCGGTCGTGGCGGGTGTGGTTTTGACAGAGGGTAACATAATCTCAAATATGTCTTCACCTGGGGTGAACACATATTTAATAAGGAGGATCCATTTAGGATACAAATATCTGTCTCTTTTTGGTGAGTATAGCCACGGGAGCCAGATCACTAAAATGAGCCGGACTGCCTGTTACGGTTGCTGCGAGCACTGGAGACTATGTCCAGATTTCTTGCTACTGCACATGTGCGAGCGCTGGAGACTAAGTCCAGATTTCTTGCTACTGCACATGTGCGAGCGCCGGAGACTAAGTCCTATCTTGGAGCCATTGCACATGTGCGGGTGACATCATCGCTAACACGAGGTCACATGTCTCTGACACCTTCTATGCCGATTGGTCGCTGGTCATGTGCTTGTGATGCCTTGCTCGGTGATAGGCCAGCACGACGTCACTCCTGTCGTTCTGGCAGCGGATTGGCTCTGGTGTCCTCCATCTTGGATGATGCACAGAGTCTATATAAGACCCTGACACACGCCGCATGGCGCTCAGTCCTCTTGGTTCATGCATAAGAGTAGACGCTCTGTGCGCGTTCCTGTAGGCATTCCTCTGTCTATGCTAGGTGAGCGCTACCGGCAGGGTAGCGTTCTTATACCTTACAGCTTCGGCTGCTGTCCGTATCCTTACTTCTTAGGGGAGTGGACATAGGCAGGTGCCTGAGGCACATGGTCTGGCTGGGCCTTGTGGTTCGACTCGTAGGTGGACGTTGCCGCTAGGGTAACGTTCCTTATACTGCGTCTGGCAGTTGTTCGTATCCTCGCACACTAGGGGAGCGAACAGAGGTAGGAGCTTTGTGCGGCTTACGCTGCTGTTCTTCTCTTTTGCACCACTAGAAGAGCGGACCTAGGCAGGTGCCATATCTAGTGGTTCGTGTCCTCGCACACTAGTGGAGCGAACGCAGGTAGGAGCTTTGTGCGGCTTACGCTGCTGTTCATCTCTTTTGCACCACTAGAAGAGCGGACCTAGGTAGGTGCCATTTTGCACACATTGCCTTTGTCTCTGTGATTATTAACAGAGATCATTCCACACACCCTCCAAGTAAGGGAGGAATTGCTTTACTTACTTATTATATCCTTCTGTGAGTTAACAGAGGTATTGCACTCTGCCATAGTCTGCAGCAGAGTCTTTGCACGGTGGACCCTGACTGTCTGATACTCCTTTAAGTTATTATCAGACAGCCCCCCATAACACTGCCCATCACTATCCCCCACTAACCTTCTGACATATAAAATGTCACTTCCACATTTCATCCACATGGGGCTTTGTGCGGTTTTACAAAATAAGGCTGGTTTTACATCTGCGTTGTTTCAACGCAAACGGACTCCGTCACTAATGTTTACAGTTCATTTATTTACAGTGCAAGAGCGACAGCATGACTCATGCACTACCCGCATGTGTCCACATGGTGTCGCGCTTACACTGTAAATAAATGAACTGTAATACAGTAGTGACGGAGTCCGTTTGCGTGAAAATAGCGCAAGTGTGAGTGGGGCCTAAGGCTTTGTGCACACAATGGTGTTTTCCAATTGTTTTTTTTTATTTCATGCTTTACCCTTTAAAGGGAACCTGTCGCCAGGATTTTCCCTTATAAGCTGAGGCCACCACAAATGAGCCCTTATATACAGAGTCGGATGTAACCGCTCCTTGATCAGTGAAGGGTGCAGCTCCTACCACTTTAGTTAACCAAGCATTAGTTTATATAGACAGGAAAGGGAGGCATGGTCAGCTCTCAACAAGCATGCGTAGATGTGTCCTCTGGTAATTGGTTGATTCTGGGTGTTCTCCTTCTACGGTGATCTTCGTTCTCCTGGACATTCGTTGTATACCAGGGTAGGGTGTAGTCGGCAGGATGCAGTAGCCATCTTAGATCTGTTTCACATGCATACATTTGAACAAGTTTATGTAAGGTAGATGGTGCATTTAATCAGTCATCTTCCACAATCCCCTACAGTACGTTTAAAGGATAATTAATAGGGATGAGCGAATGTATTCACTACTATCGCTAGCGATGTCGCAGCGTGTAAAGCACCCTTGAGTAGCTAGCGATGTCGTGCGCGATATCACCCGCCCCCGTCGTTCGTGAGACATTTGGTGATCGCTGCCGTAGCGAACATTATCGCTACGGCAGCGTCACACGCCAATACCTTTTCAGCGACGTCGCTGTGACCGTCGAACAATCCCTCCTTCAAGGGGGAGGTGCGTTCGGCGTCATAGCGACGTCACTGCGGCAGGAACAACGAACAACCAGCGGCATGCACCACCAACGATATTATGAAAAGGAGCAACGTATCAACGATTTTTGAAGTTTTTGCGATCATTAATCGTCGCTCCTTGGTGTCACATGTTGCGATGTAGTTAACGACGCTGGATGTGCGTCACTAACGACGTGACCCCGACGATATATCGTTAGCGATGTCGCAGCATATAAAGCACCCTTTAGTGTTACCCAATTTTTATTAATACTTGGTGTCAGGGTCAGTAATTGTGCTTCAAGGCCAGTACCTTCCTACCAGCCACCTAGCATACTTTTGGGGGCTTCATATCTTACAGAACTTACATAGTGGCTTTCCGCAACTAACACACAGTCTCAGTGTTACCCAATATTTATTAATACTTGGTGTCAGGGTCAGTAATTGTGCCTCAAGGCCAGTACCTTCCTAGCAACAACTTTGTATAGTTTTGGGGGCTTCATATCTTGCATAACCTAGATAGTGGCTGGCTGCAACTAACGCACAGTCTTAGGTGTGCTTTACACATTGCGACATCGCTAGCGATTGCTAGCAATGTCGAGCGCGATAGCACCCGCCCCCGTCGTACATGCGACATTGGTGCTCGCTGCCGTAGCGAACATAATCGCTACGGCACCGTCATACGCACATACCTGGTCAGCGACGTCGCTGTGACTGCCGAACAATCCCTCCCTCAAGGGGGAGGTGCGTTCGGCGACATAGCGACATCACTGCGACGTCACTAAGCGGCCGGCCAATAGAAGTGGAAGGGCTGAGATGAGCAGGAAGTAAGATCCCGCCCACCTCCTTCCTTCCACATTGCCGGTGGACGCAGGTAAGGAGATATACGTCGCTCCCGTGGTGTCACACAAAGCGATGTGTGCTGCCACAGGAACAACGAACAACATCGTACCGGCAGCAGCAACGACATTAAGGAAATGAGCGACGTGTCAACGATCATCGTTTTTGAACGATTTTGCAATCGTTGATCGTCGCTCGTGTCACACGCTGCGATGTCGGTAACGACGCTGGATGTGCGTCACTAATGACCGATGTCGCAGCGTGTAAAGCACCCTTTAGTGTTACCCAATTTTTATTAATACTCGGTGTCAGTAATTATGCCTCAAGGCCAGTACCTTCCTACCAGCCACCTATCATATTTTGGGGTGCTTCATATCTTACAGCACCTACATAGTGGCTTTCTGCAACTAACACACAGTCTCAGTGTTACCAAATTTTTATTAATACTTGGTGTCAGGGTCAGTAATTGTGCCTCAAGGCCAGTACGTTCCTAGCAACAACCTTTTATAGTTTTGGGGGCTTTATATCTTACAGAACCTAGATAGTGGCTTGCTGCAACTAACACACAGTCTTAGGGGTACTTTGCACGCTGCGACATCGCTAACATCGGCTAGCGATGCCAAGCGCGATAGTACCCGCCCCCGTCGCACATGCCATATCTTGTGATAGCTGCCGTAGCGAACATTATCGCTACAGCAGCTTCACACGCACTTATCTGCCCCGCGACGTCGCTCTGGCCGGCGACCCGCCTCCTTCCTAAGGGGGCGGGTCGTGCGGCGTCACAGCGACATCACACGGCAGGCGGCCAATAGAAGCGGAGGGACAGAGATGAGCGGGACGTAAACATCCCGCCCACCTCCTTCCTTCCACATAGCCGGTGGAGGCAGGTAAGGAGATGTTCCTCGCTCCTGCGGCTTCACACACAGCAATGTATGCTGCTGCAGGAATGAGGAACAACATCATATCTCCTATTGGTGCGACATTATGAAAATTACCGACGCTACACAGATCACCGATTTACGACGCTTTTGCGATGGTTTATCGGCGCATCTAGGCATACACGTTGCAACGTCGTTACCGTCGCCGGATGTGCGTCACTTTCGATTTGACCCCGACGATATCGCAGTAGCGATGTCGCAGCGTGCAAAGTAAGCCTTAGGGTATGTGCGCACGTTGCTTTTTACCTGCTTTTTACCTGCTTTTTTGCTGCTTTTTCTTCTGCGCTGTTTAATGTCAAAATGGATGTGTTCTTCTATTCAAGCAAAGTCTATGGGAATTTGGGTTTCTTGTTCACACTATGTTGTTCAAAATGCTGCCTTTTTGTGGCAGAACTTTGGTCAAAAACTCAGCTTTGCAGTGCAAAACCAAATGGCAAAAACAATTGACATGTTGCTTCTTTGAAAAGCTGAGTTTTTGACCAAAGTTCTGCCTCAAAAAGGCAGCATTTTGAACAACATAGTGTGAACAAGAAACCCAAATTCCCATAGACTTTGCTTGAATAGAAGAACACATCCATTTTGGCATTAAACAGCGCAGAAGAAAAAGCAGCAAAAAAGCAGGTAAAAAGCAGGTAAAAAGCAACGTGCGCACATACCCTTAGTGTTACCCATATTTTATTAATACTTGGTGTTGGGGTCAGTAATTGTGCCTCAAGGCCAGTACCGTCCTACCAGCCACCTAGCATATTTTGGGGGCTTCATATCTTACAGAACCTACATAGTGGCTTTCTGCAACTAACACAGTCTCAGTGTTAGCCAATTTTTATTAATACTTGGTGTCAGGGTCAGTAATTTTGCCTCAAGGCCAGTACCTTCCTACCAGCCACCTAGCATACTTTTGGGGGCTTCAAATCTTACAGCACCTAAATAGTGGCTTGCTCTTACTAAAACACAGTCTGAGTGCCAAAAACCAATACTAAAAGAAACGTGTTGTCAAACCCTGTTTTCTTTTGGGGCTGAAAGACATTCACAACATGTTTGTCGACTCCTCCAAGTGGTAGTTAGTCCAATAAAGGTACCTTTTGGTTTTTAGACTTACAGAAACAGCTATCGTGAGAAACTATTAACGCAAGTTTAACAACCCGCCATAAGTGTTGTTCCACTGCCTGTATAAAAGGTCACGTTACAGTATTAACCGTGAATAATCAAACCAAAAAAATAGGAAAAAGAGGGGGTTAGGGCAGTGGACAGGGTGGTAGTGACAGTGGTGGTCGCCCAACCAGTGTGATTGAGCCAAAGAAAAAGGTTCCTGCTTTATCTACCTCTGCCTTCCTATCCCAATTTTCTTCTACACGTGGGAAAGCACTCTTGCACCCTGAACAGTGCAAACAGGTAACGAGTTGGCTAGCAGAAAATGCCTCCAGTTATTTGTTAAGTAGCAAATCCCAAGTGTCCACTCAGACAGACGTGAGTAGCCCAGAGACTGGCCCATCGAATCCTCAGCCTGGTCATCCTTCCGCACAACATCAGAATTCTAAGGAAACATATGACACCAAACCAGGTTACTCTGAGGAACTGTTTACGGGACCCTTTGACTATTCTTGCCTCTCACCGCGCAACACCACCAACGCAGGTGAGGCCGTGTGCCGTGTGCAGTGATGCACAGATCTTTGAGCACCCAAGGCCAGAAGAAAGCCATGTTGTTGGCCGTGACATGCTGGGCAATCAGGTGGAAGTGTTGGAGGATGATGAGACACAGTTGCCCTCAGGTCAGCCTGAAACCTCCATTCCTGAAGATATTGACCTTCAGGAATTTGAAGACGACATGGTCGATGATGAGGTGACTGATCCAACATGGACAGGTGGCATGAATTGCGAGAGCAGCAGTGCAGAGGAGCATGTGCCCATAGTCCGCAATAAGGCGGTAAGACATAGTGTTTCGACCACTGCCAGAAGTCAATCAACTGTGCACATGACACCACCACCTGTGGCATCTCAGAGTCCAAGGGTCCGTGCACCACCTGTGCCATCTCAGAGTCCAAGGATCCGTGCACCACCTGTGCCATCTCAGAGTCCAAGGGTACGTGCACCACCTCAGCCATCTCAGAGTCCAAGGATCCGTGAACCACCTCAGCCATCTCAGAGTCCAAGGGTCCGTGGTGCGATTGTGTGGGAGTTTTTTTCCAAGAGTCCTTCGGACCAAACGGTTGCCATTTGTCAAATCTGTCAGACCAAGCTTAAAAGAGGCAAAAATACTTCCAGCTTGGGCACCTCCAGCATGAGAAACCAAATGTTAGCCAAGCACACCACTAGGTGGTTGACAGCTCTAGGTGAAAAACACAATTTCCAGACCCCAAACTTTGCCACTTTCCCTTGGCTGCCTGCTTCCCAAACTGGTGTGCAAGAAGGTGGCGCTGATGCCTCCTTCTCCCAACCTGATGTTGGCCAAACTTAATCATCAACAACATCAGCTTCGGTGTCCCAGCGTTCCATTCAGTTGCCATACCACAGACCTTCAAAAAGAAGCAAAAATACCCTGTTATGCACCCAAGGGCAGAAACCATAACTGCACACATTGCACAATTGATAAGCCTTGAGATGTTGATGTATCAGCTTGTGGGAACAGAGGCTTTCCGCGACCTTTTGGTGGTGTTAGAACATCGGTACTCTGTGCCTAGCCGCCACTATTTTTCTCGTTGTGCCTTCCCCGCGCTCAACAATCACGTGTCTGTAAACATCAAACGGGCTCTCACCAACGCCAAAACAGGGAAGGTCCACTTAACCACAGACATGTGGACAAGTGGAAGTGGACAGGGATGCTACATCTCACTGACAGAACATTGGGTGAACCTGGTGGTGGCTGGTACAGAGTCTAAGCCGGCAACATCCCATACCCAGAATAGCGGGGCCCACTTCAATCACAGTTTCAGTAGCCACTTACACAGCAACAACTCCCTCATCCTCCTACTCTTCATCTGGCTCCTGTGCATCCTCCTCAACATCCGCCGGTGTCCAACCATCGACATCATTCCCCAGCTGGGATCTCTGCAGCACTGCCTCGGCTAAGCGGCAACACACTCTACTGAAGCTCATCTGTATCGGTGACAAATCGCACACGGCACCTGAGCTTTTGAAAGCAATAACTGAGCAGACAGATGAATGGCTAGAGCCTTTAGATCTCCGTCCAGGGATGATAGTGTGTGATAATGGTCGTAATCTTGTGGCGGCTTTAAAGCTTGGAAAGCTTGTACACGTTCCTTGTATGGCCCACGTTGTAAATTTAGTAGTTCAGCACTTTCTGAAGAAATACCCTGGGATACCAGACCTACTTACCAAGGTACGATGTATTAGCGCACATTTCCGCAAGTCATCTCCCTCTTTTGCCAGCCTGGCAGTGCTGCAGCAGCGCTTACACTTGCCTCGTCACAGACTAATATGTGACCTCCTTACGAGATGGAAATCAACCTATCATATGTGTCAGGCCCCCGGTGTCCCAGCACCGCTCCGTACCCACTGATCCAGTCCCGCTGTCCCAGCGCTGCTCCATACCCACTGATCCGGTCCCGGTGTCCCAGGGCTCGGGACTCTGCCTCTGGCTCCTCTGTGTCCTGCCCCCGGCCTCTTGTGCTTGCCTCTGGCTCCCGGGCTTCACACATGCGCATTAGGGCGCGGGCACGCTCATTCACCTTTTCTTAAAGGGCCAGCATCCCTGCAACAGGAGATGGCTGATTGCAGGTGCAGGGTATAAAAGACTTCCTGTTACATACGGGCGGTGCTTGTTCAACAAGTTTTCACAGCTTAGTAACTTGTGATAGTGTTCAAGCCCTCTGTGTTCTGTTCCTGGATTAATCCTGTCTCTGTCCTCAGAACCTGACGCCCAGTGTGTGCCACAGCTGGGCTGGCTCCCTGGAGATTCCCGGTGTCCGTTTGCAGTGGACCTCTCCATCGTCCCTCTGCTTCACTCCACCACCGGCTCCGGATTACATCTGAAGTCTCCAGCCGGCACTCGTCACTGGTTCCAGACTCCGCCTGCTGTCTTCACCCGGCTCCGGTCATCCGTTCCGATTCTCTCCGGTCTGAAGTCATCACGGGACTGGCCTCAGTATCCCCTCCGGACTTTTCAAGGACGCTCCCGGTATCCCGCCTGTGTTCCGGCTACTGTGCATCTAGGCCCTTTGGGGTCCCTGTATCCCCTCCCCACAGGGAGGTTCGCTCCTTGTGGCCTCCCTGGGGGAGTCCAGTGCATGGTCCCGTGAATTCCCTCCTGGACTGACCATAACAATATGTTGGCCAGGATCCATGAGCAGCAGAGGGCAGTATCCCAATTCCAGCTGGAACATGCCCGTCAGACGCAGCTGCCAGAAATAAGTACTGCTGAGTGGGTGTGAATTGCAGACATTTGTCAGGTCTTGGAGAATTTTGATTACTGTACCAACATTGTGAGCAGTGAGGATGCTGTTATCAGCATTACCATTCCACTGATTTGTTTATTGAAACGCTCTCTGGATGGTCTGACTGATCAAAGTGTTCATGCACCTGAGTTGTCTGTGGATCCAGGCTTCCCAAAGGTTGCTAGCAATCCACACAACCTCGGCCAACAAGCTCAGGCCACCTTTGCTCAGCATCATGAGGATGAGGAGGATGATGAAGAACAGGAATGCTTTGAAGTTGGTAACCAAGGGATTGACAACCCAAGCTTAAGGGCTGTCCAGCATGAATGGCCTGAGGAAGAGCAGGAGGAGGAGGAGAGAGAGACTGAGGAGGAGAGGAGGTTTAGGGAGAAAGAATGTATTCTTAGCAGTGACAAACAAAGGTTTCCAGTTCGGAGTCTGGGACATATGGCACAGTTCATGTCACACTGCCTTTCTCATGACTGTCAGCTAGTCCACATTTTGGCAAACAAATACTGGTTATGTACCTTCCTTGAACCACGACTGCGAATCAGATACCAGTTGGGGGAACGATGACAAGGAGGAAACAGTTAAGTAAGATGGTGAGGGACTATGTAGGTGACCGTGTCAGCGTGATTTGGCCAGACCTCGCGTTATACACTTTGGAAGTGCTAGCTTGCCCTGCTGCGAGTGTGTTTTCTGAGCGTGTTTTCAGCTCAGCGGGGTCAATAATAACAGATAGTCGCACACGACTATCCACGGAAAGTGCAGACAGTTTGACCATGATCAAAATTAACCATAGATGGATTGCCCCAGAGTATCTAAGGCCGCCTGTTAACAAGACCCAATAATAAGTAGAGCCCCAAAATTTGGATTTCTTAAGTTCAAATAAGTTCCACTGTTTCTCATTCAAGACTATTTTGTCTTCTATTATCTAATGACACCGCATGACTAATGTAACTTGTTATGCTGCTGCCATGTAATTGTTTGGCTCAATCATCCAAGGCAATATTTTTCAAGCCTTTGTACATTATGCACTGGCACAAGCACTGTCGAGGCTACACTGTCTAGAACAATTAGTCAGGCAGTCTCTATATGTGTTCTTTATTGATGCTGTGCTCCACGGTATGTTACACATGGCCCCCTGCCAAATCAGAATTTTTTTTTAGCTCCTTCCCATGTTATGCCCTGTTGCTTATGCTACTATTTTTTAAAAAATAGCTGTTGGGAGTACCTACTGATGTAGTGCTCCATAGTGTCTGAACCATTATCCCCTGAGGAAACTGATTTTTTTTAAATCCTTGGTGTTAGCTATTGGAATAAAGCCTGAATTCTAGACTCAAAACTCTACCACTTCTCCTGGGCTGCCTGCTTCCCAAACTGGTGTGCAAGATGGTGGCGCTGATGCTTCCTTCTCCCAACCTGATGTTGGCCAAACTCAATCATCAACGACCACATCCACTTCGGTGTCCGAACGTTCCATTCAGTTGTCCATACCACAGACCTTCAAAAAGAAGCGAAAATACCCTGTAACGCACCCAAGGGCAGAAACCATAACTGTACACATTGCACCATTGATAGCCCTTGAGATGTTGCCATATCGACATGTAATGCCCTGTTGCATATGATACCAGTTTTTTTTAAAATAAGCTGTTGGGAGCTTTTGGGAGTAACTTGTGATGCTTAGCTACATGATGTTTGAACCACTACACCCTAGTGGAACTGAATGTATTAAACTCCTTGGCATGTTATGCCCTGGTGCTTATGCTACCATTTTTTAATAAAAAGCTGTTGGGAGTACCTACTGGTGCAGTGGACCATAGTGTCTGAACCATTATCCTCTGGGGAAATTGAATGTATTAAACTCCTTGGCATGTTGTGCCTTGTTGCTTATCCTACCATTTTTTTAAAAATAAGCTGTTGGGAGTACCTTCTGTGCTGTGCTACATGGTCTTTGAACCATTCCCCTCTGGGGAAATGGAATTTTTTTAAATCCTCGGTGATAGCTAGTGGAATAAAACCTGAGTTCCAGAGTGAAACAACTGCCACTTCCACGGTGCTGCATGCTTCACAAACTGCGGTCTAGGAAGCAGGCATTGATGCCTCCTGCTCCCAACCTGCTTTTGGTCAGATGCAATCATCATCAACGACATCAGCTTTGATGTCCCAGCGTGGCGTTCGTTTGTCCATAAAACATACATTTCTGAATCATTTGAATAGAATTTGAATAGAGGGCCACTGGAACTGGTGGTGTTGGTGGAGGAGGAGGAGGAGGAGGGCAAGCCCAACATCCAAATGGCCACATTGGCAATAGCACTGTAAAGTGTTATGGAGTAGGTATTCGAACTTTCACACTAATGATATAGGGGACGCAGAAAATTACAAATGACTGCCATCCCTCCCCAATGTATGTTACAGGGCCCACCTGAGAGCCCTAAGAAGTCTGAGATTTGAGGACAGCCAGCAGCCCTTTCTACATTTGAATAGAGGACCACTGGAGCCGGAGGTGCTGGTGGAGGAGGAGGGCAAGGTCAACATCCCAACGGGCACAAAAAAGGTGTGAGACAGACAGCAATATATTGTATAAGTTACAGCTCTTTCTAATTGAAAAAGAAAAACCTAAAAAACGAAACGTGTGAACGTATGCTAAAGTAGGGTTTTTTGGAGGTCGGGGCTTGATTTGACGTTTTATTACAGTTATTAGGCATTAGAAACTGTTTCTTAGCAATTTCCCCTCTTTGACTTTGGTTTGAGAGCGGTTCTGGCGACTATGTAAACGCCACGTGCTGCTCTGATCACGTTATTCAAAGACACCCGAAATGCAGTCAGGCACCTTCTACAGGCTGTGCCCATACTGTTTCAGCCTTTTCACATCCATTTCAGCCTTTTCCTCAGTCACCACAGGTCACCGAAAGGTCCAACGTAAAATTATTCTGGTTTCCCATAGACTTACATTGGGGGTCGAATATTCGCGAATACTCGAATAGCGGCGAGGTATTCGTTGGATATCCATCAAAGCGAATAATAGGGTATTCGATCATCCCTATTAATTAAATATTTCATCAAACATTATCTATAGCCCCCCCTAACAGTGGAATAATAAGGCAAATTAGAGTCACTATAATAATGCACATGGAGAATGGGGGAATGTTTTCTGTGGGATGACTTCTGCTGCAATTATGATTACTGTGAGGAAGATGATTATATATGTAAATAAAGATTTGTACCTTAATGCTATGTGCGCACGCTGTATCTTTCTGATGACCACAGAATGTTATCCTGTGGTCACAGAAGCACAGCCTGAGGCTCAAAAACGCATATTGATGCATATTTGACAATGCAGTTTTTTTTATTCAAGGGGTCAAAAATAGTGATAGGTGAACCAAGACTGTAAAGTCCAACCCCCGTGGGTTCAAGGGTACCCGAGTGCAGGGCTCGGCACTCGGGAAAAAAAATAAAATAAAGTAAAAGTAAAGAAAAAATAATAAAGTGAGCGCGCTATACTTAGGGTACTTTCACACTTGCGTTGTGCGGCATCCGTTGCAATCCGCCGCCTTGAGGAATTACAGTAACTGTTGCAGGAAGCCGTTTATTCCTCATAGGCTTCTATTAAGGGCGGATTGCAACGGATGGTCTTGCGCTGCATCCGCCCCACGGTGCATCAGTTGTTTTGTCGGTGACCGTCAGTGACTGTCGGGCGGAAGGAACACTGAATGTAGCGGTTTTTGTTGCTTTAAAAAAACGCACTCCGCAGGATTCCGTCGGGATCCGTTAAGAGGCATAATGAATGTCTATGGTGCTGGATTCCATTGCCATGCATTTGGCGACGGATTCCAGTGCACTATTCCATCAAGTTCTACTGAGCATGCTCAGCATGTTCAGCAGAATGTTCTAAATCATTTAAAATCACTCCTGGTCTCTCTCTTTCTCTCTGTCTGTCTGTCTGTCTGTCTCTCTGTCTGTCTGTCGGTCTCTCTCTCTCTCAGTCTCTATCTCTCTCTGTCGGTCGGTCGGTCTGTTGGTCGGTCTCTCTCTCAGTCTCTATCTCTCTCTGTCGATCGGTCTCTCCCTTCCCCCCCTCTCATACTCACAGATCACTGGCGCGGTGCTGCATGGCTGTCACACTGCTTTGGCGGCTTTACCTCTTTTGAAAATGCCGGCCGCTCATTATTCCATCTCGTATTCACTGCTTTCCCCACCCACCGGCGCCTATGATTGGTTGCAGTCAGACACGCCCCCATGCTGTGTGACAGCTGTCTCCCTGCAACTAATCACAGCCGCCGGTGGGCGGGTCTATATCGTGCAGTAAAATAAATAAATAAATAATTAACAAAAAGCGACGTGCGGTCCCCCCAATTTTGATACCAGCCAAGGTAAAGCCACACGGCTGAAGGCTGGTATTCTCAGGATGGGGCACGCCACATTATGGAGAGCCCTCAGCCTAACAATATCAGCCAGCAGCCGCCCCGTAATCGCCGCATCCATTAGATTCGACAGTCCCGGGACTCTACCCAGCTCATCTCAAATTGCCCTGGTGCAGTGGTAATCAGGGTAATAAGAAGTTAATGGCAGCCCATGGGTACCATTAAGTTTTAGGTTAATCATGGCAGGCATCTATGAGACACCCCCAATGATTAACCTGTAAGTGAAAGTAAATAAACACATACACCCAAAAAATACTTTATTTGGAATAAAAGACAAAAAAACACCCTCTTTCACCACTTTATTAATCCCCAAATACCCCGCCAGGTCCAACGTAATCCACATGAGGTCCCGCAACGCTTTCAACTCTGCTACATGAAGCTGACAGGAGCGGCCTTAGAACATTGCCGTTCCTGAGTAGAGATGAGCCACCACCCTAGTGTTCGTGTTTGATTCGTCGAATTTGGGGTGTGTTTGCCGAATGTTTATCGAACGTTCGTCTAACACTTTCAAACACCGTCAAACACCATTGAAAACAATGCCAGGCAAACACAAACACATACAAACACATAGAAAACACCTTCTAAGGTGTCCAAAAGGTGACAAACTACTCAGAAGACACAACAAACACATGGAAAAGTGACAAGTACATATACTCATGCGAAAAGAAAAGAGCTGGTTGAGTAAAAGAAGGAGGAGACACAGATATAGGCGTGTCATGCCCTTCTAAAATCATGTTAAACACAGCAAGTGGACTCCAACAAGAGTCTCCATTTTCTCAAAAAATTTGGGCACAGACACCACTTAAGTGGCATCAATTGTCCCACAGTTGCAAACTAAAAATGGTTATTTTCATGATGCACATTCAAAAATCCACAAGCCTTTAGTCTCCCCAGGATAACACAGGGGTAGAAAAGTCCTTGCGGATCCATGACTTGTTTATCTTGATGAACGTTAGTCTGTCCACATTGTCACTTGACAGACGCGTGCGCTTATCTGTCAGCACGAGAGATAAGCGAACCTCTGAAGGCTCGAGTTTGGTTCGGTTCGTCGAACAGAGGCCCCGTTCGACAAACGTTCGACGAACCACTCGAACCCCATTGAAAACAATGGGAGGCAAACACAAACACATAAAAACACATTATACATGTGCACATACAGTTAATAAACATTGCCATAACACTTACAGGTCCCCACGACGCGTCCTGCACTCTGTCTCCCGCCGCTTTTTCTTCTGATAATCGCTGCATCCTCCCAGTAACGAGCACTGAAGATAGGATCTATCATGACATCAAAATAGCATGTGACCAGTCACGTGTCTATTATCTCATTGGCTACAGACTGCTCACATGGCTAGATGTCATTGCTAGGTCCTGTCAGTGCATCCGGTACGCGGTGCTCCTTTGTGCATGTCCGTGTACCGGTGAGATGCTCTGGCACATGGTCAACTCCCCATTCCTGCTCCTGCATGGGGTGGTCTTTACAGAGTCAGCCCACATGCAAGGACTGGCTGTCACAGCCAGTAAATAGCGGCACTGGGAATCACGTGATCGGAGCACCGTTGCTATGGTAACCCGCCTGTCAGCGGTAACGTCACCGCTTACAGCACGCAGCTTCTGCTCACTCACTGAGTGAATAGACTGCACGGGAGCAGCAGCGTTCTTCCTCCCATGCAGTGCTGACTGATGTATCAGAGCTGCATGGGTTGAAGGAGAAAGAAGACAGAAGAGCAGGATCGTGGAGGGTTGACAGGGAGTAATAAAAATGGAATCTCTAATGTGTCTGTGTATTTATTTCTATTAAAGTATTTTTTCTCTGTGTGGTGTCTTTTTTTTAACCCTTTATGGGAGATTCTTAATGGCCGGGTCAAACTTGCCTGACATTAAGAATCTCTGGCTTAATACTAGCTAGTAAAACAAAGCTAGTATTAACTCATTATTACCCAGCAAGCCACCCGGCTTCAGGGCTGCTGGGGGAGTTGGATACAGCACCAGATGATGGCGCTTCTCTGAAAGCGCCATTTTCTGGGGCGGCTGAGGACTGCAATTCACAGCAGAGACGCCCAGAAAGCTCAGGCCAACCTGTGCTACGGATTCAAATCCACAGCTGCCTAGTTGTACCTGGCTGGACACAAAAATGGGGTGAAGTCCATGTCGATTTTTTTTTTTAATTATTTCATGAAATTCATGAAATAATTAAAAAAAGGGCTTCCCTATTTTTTTAATTCCCAGCTGGGTACAAATAGGCAGCTGGGGGTTGGGGGCAGCTCTCCTGCATACACTAGTGAATGGAGCATTCTGAGCCTTGTTGTTATGCAGCTGCTGTCTGCTCTCCTGCATACACTAGTGAATGGAGCATGCTGAGCCTTGTAGTTCTGCAGCTGCTGTCTGCTCTCCTCCATACAGACAGACAGCAGACAGCAACTGCAGAACTACATGGCTCAGCATACTCCATCCAGGACTGTATGCAGGAGATTTTTGCCCCCCCAAAAAATTACATGGGCTTCGCCATGTTTTTGTATGCTAGCCAGGTACAGCAGGCAGCTACGGGCTGCCTCCAACCCCCACCTGCCTATTTGTACCCGGCTGGGAACCAAAAATATAGGGAAGCCCTTTTTTTTTTTAATTATTTCATTAATTTTATGAAATAATTTTTTTAAAAAAATGACGTGGGCTTTGCCCAATTTTTGTATCCAGCCAGGTACAACTAGGCAGCTGGGGATTGGAATCCGCAGCTCAGGGTGCCCAAGCTTTCTGGGCACCCCTGCTGTGAATTTCAGTCCACAGCCGCCCCAGAAAATGGCGCTTTCATAGAAGCGCTATCTTCTGGTGCTGTATCCAACTCTTCCAGCTGCCCTGGTGACCGGTGGCTCGCTGGGTAATAATGGGGTTAGGGCTAGCTGTATATTATCAACTGGCCCTAAGCCCGAAATTCATGGTGTCACGCCAATATTAGACATGGCCACCATGAATTTCTAGTACAGATAAAAAAAAACACAACACAGAGAAAAATATTTTTATTAGAAATAAAACACAACACAATTAGTGACTCCATCTTTATTGAAATAAAGAACCCCCCTCCGCAGTAATCCTGGGTCAAGGGTCCCGCACCGTCCAATCCGGATCCAATATCATCTGATCGGTTTGCTGGAAGGCAAAGCGATCAGATGATGTATCAGGTTCAAGGGCCTGAATCACATGACACAACTCACAAGGGAGAGAGAGAGGGGGGGAGAGAGAGAGAGAGAAAGAGAGAGAGAGAAAGAGAGAAAAAGAGAGAGAGGGAGAGAAAGAGAGAAAGAGAGAGAGAGAGAAAGAAGAGAGAGAGAAGATAGAGGAAAGAGAGAGAGAAGAGAGAGAGGGAAAGAGAGAAGAGAGAGAGAGGGAAAGAGAGAAGAGAGAGAGAGGAATAGAGAGAGGAGAAAGAAGAGAAAGAGAAGAGAGAGAAGAGAGAGAGAAGAGAGATTAGAGAGAGAGAAAAGAGAGAGAGAGTGAAAGAAAGACTGAGAAAAAAAAAAGAGAGACAAAAAGAGAGAAAGAGAGATAGAAAAAGAGAAAGAGAGAGATAGAGAGGAGAGAGAGAAAGAGAAAGAGGGAGAGAAAGAGAGAGGGAGAGAGAGAGAGAGAAAGAGTGAGAGAGAGAGAAAGAGAGAGAGAGAGAGAAAGATAGAAAGAGAAAGAGAGAGAGAGAAAACAAGAGAGAGAAAGAGATGCAGCCTCATTCCGTGAACTGCTCCGATTTTAGAGGTGTGTCCCGCGGCTCACAGCTGATGTCTGGCTCATCCCCTCAGTGCGTAATTAAATTATAATTATAAATAAATAATAATTATAATTTAAAATAAATTAACGTTTTTACCGGGACGCGAACTCGTGCTTCTTAGATGGGAGCTCTATCCATTGAGCCACTGCCTCTAATGAGAAATATAGTCAGATTTGGTTATCTTGACGTCTCTTATAACCAAAAATGATGTATTGTAGGAGTATATTATAAAAAAACCAAAAGAAGAAAAAACTCCTAAAAATGTCTTTATTAAATTTAAATGTTAAAATCTACGTATAAAAACAAAATTGCTTTCACATGGTCATTATATAGACTAATTTATTTAAGTGGGTGTAGAAGGGTGATAAATTCGATTTGTGAGGATAGTGCGAGTTATTTACTATTCTCAAGGTAGGGAATATACTAATCGTACTTCTTGCTCCAATAGCTTTTGTAAGGAAATTGGGGATGAGATATCTATCCCTCCCTTTCACCTACCTACCAGCGGAGGTGCACCATAAGTTGTTGGGTACCCCCCGCTCCACGTCGTCTCTCCCTAATTTCTCCCTGCAGCTCGTAGGTTGCACCCGGGAGACCCACCACCAAAGAAAAATAGATAGTGCAATTAGTCACAGTTAGTAATTATTCAGCCGTACATAAGTATGTTCCAGCCTTATAGTATATATCAAATGAATCTCAGATCACTGAAAAATTATGTTTTTGTATATATATGGATATAAAATCCCAGCAGGGATAACTTAGCTGCCGAGACTATCCAATAGTTTATCCCGTAATCCCGACGTGTTTCCCCCCTATTTTTTCTTAGGGGTTCATCAGGGGAATAACTGATCCGAGGCTTCTTCCTAGAAAAGATATTACATATCTCTAGTATACTGCATTATAATGTCTTGCAGTCTAGATAGGTTCTCAAAGAAAAACGTGGCACTTAGAGTGTTAATACGTAATAGGGGACATACCTTAAAGATTAAAGAGTACCGGTATGCAGAATATGTCCTCACTGGCCCATAATGGGGTCAGTCATCCAGTATACAGTAACTGGCTGCATTCAAAGTCCTGCAGGTCCAAAGGTACCGGCTGTCATGTAGTACAGCCTCCCTCAAATATCCCTGCCTTATAAATGAGTGAATTTCTTACCGTTCCTGGCTCCCCAATCTCGCGCCGGAAATGTTAGGTATGTCATTTCCATATCCGCTCCTTGGGGCCGCATTATTGCGCACCATAGCGACCTACCGGAACTAACCCGGAGGTCACTTCCGCAAATGCGCAGTGTGGTGCGTTCCACGGTGCCGAACCGGAAGTGACTAGTAACGTCACTTCCGGTGTACGGGTTCTCCATTCATCCCCAGTATGCTGCGTTCTGCAGTGCCGGACCGGAAGTGACTAGTAGCGTCACTTCCGATATTCTTCATTCCTCCCCAGTGTGGTGCGTTCCACAGTGCCGGACCGGAAGTGACTAATCACTTCCGATATGCGGCTTCTCCATTCCTCCCCGTACTTCCTAATCTACGTATGGTGTCATCGTCACTCCCAGACATGCGCAATAGACATGTAATGGGGCATTGTTAACATAGCCCCCACTGTGTGTATTTATACTAGGCCAGTTAGATTACAACATACCGGCCTCTCTATCAGGCTATCACTGTAGGGATTATGACTTCACTGCATTTTACAACCATAATATAGGGCAGCAATTGGATAAATGTGCACCTATATACATATATGTATCTCCATCTAATGAATACCATATATGTAACTGGGAGTGGGATATCTCACTACCAGAGAGCCACTACTTCCATCAGCATCTTATAAGTAAGATCTTATGGTTGTTTGCTAGGTCGTATATATATATATTAATCCTAACAGTGTATCAATATATTACTATTATTAAGCCAGGAATGTCCTACTTATAGCCAGATTGAATATAACTCCACAGGAGGCAATTTTAAGGAAGATGGGGGAATAGAAACCATCTCTAAAAAGGGGGGGGTAAAGAATTACTAAGAGAACCATTGACCTAAAAGCACAAAGAAATAACTCTGACCAGAAATATATCTTGTCAGACCAAACTAACCTGGCTATACTTGTTTATATAATACCTCTCAGATATAGCAAAAAACAAACCTGGGGCCCACCTAACGCTTCTAGATAAAGCTGGTGTAACTGAGAACCTCATTAAGTCCTCTTGGACTGACTGTATCAAGTAAAAAAGTCCACCGTGCCTCTCTCTGAAGAATTTTGATATCCCAATTACCTTTTCTGATTGGCATGGGGACGACTTCGATTCCTTGGAATCGTATGCTTTTTGGATCTCCTTGATGACACATATTAACGTGTCTCGCTATAGGTGTATCACGTTTGTGAGTGATATCACCTATATGTTCTCCTATGCGGACACGTAATTGGCATCTTGTCTTGCCGATGTAACTGAGCGGACATGTACACGTGCACCTATATACCAGGCCCTCCGTCCGGCAGTTGACAAAGTCCCTAATATGGAAGACTCTTCCCGATTGATGGTTAACAAAGGATTTACTTTGATCAATGAAGGGACAGAATTTACAAGATCCACACCTAAAAGTCCCTTGGGGCTTTCTTTCCAACCATGTACCTGATGATTTTTCTGCCACATAGTGGCTATGTACTACATGATCTTTAATGGTTTTGCCTCTTCTATATGTAATACTCGGATAAGGCGTAATGTAATCACTTATATCGGGGTCTGATCTTAAAATCCCCCAGTGTCGTCTCAGAATGTGCATAATTTTGGTATTCTCATCATCGTATGAGCCAATCAGTCTAGTGATCTGTTCCTGTTCCGGTTTACGATTTGTAGTTAATAAAGTAGCCCTGTTTTGTCCCCAGGCCGACTCAAATGCAGTCTTTATTACATGTTCAGGATACCCCCTTTCCCTGAAATTATCACTAAGGCAATTTGCCTTCTGTCGGAAATCATACAGGGAGGAGCAGTTTCTCCTGAGACGGAGAAACTGCCCCTTAGGAATCCCCTTCCGTAAAGTCTCAGGGTGATGGCTCTCCCATCTAAGCAAACTATTTGTTGCCGTTGGTTTGCGATAGATTGTTGTTCCTAAAGTGCCATCAGTGTTTTTGGTAAGGAGGATATCTAGGAATGGCAATTTGTCGCCCCCCACTTCACATGTAAATTTGAGTCCAAAATTGTTGTTATTTAGATGTGCTACAAACTCTAGGAAAGATGTTGCTCCCCCTTTCCAGAGGACGAAGATGTCGTCTATGTAACGACCCCAGAAAATAATCTGGGGGTTCCACGTGACATCCTCGTCCCCAAAAACCACGACATCCTCCCACCAGCCCAGGTACATAATTGCAAAAGTGGGAGCACATGGGCTCCCCATTGCAGTACCCCTGAGCTGGTGGTAGAACTTGTTATGGAAAGTAAAATAATTGTGAGTAAGTACAAAAGTAAGTAACTTGATTATGAAGAGATTGTGTTCTCTATATTGTACCGCTCTTGTCTCCAAGTAATATTTTACTGCTCGAATGCCGTTATCATGTGGTATGCAACTGTATAATTGTTCAACATCAATTGATGTAAGGATAGTGGCATTGTCAACATGTATACCGTCTAGTTTACTCAACAAGTCTGATGTATCTCTGATAAAGGAGGGCTGTGTATTCACAAAATTCCTCAAAACTTTATCCAAATAGATACTGGGGTTTTGACCCATAGCGTCAATACCTGACACTATGGGTCGTCCCCTCAGGGGATGTAAACCCTTATGGATTTTTGGTGTGGAGTAAAAAGTAGCAATTGTCACATCCTTGGGGACTAGGAAGTCCATTTCATCTTTTGAGATGAGTGTTGAATCAAAACCTTCCTGTATAATTTCGTTGAGGGCTATTTTAAACTTAGGAGTCAGGTCTGCGGGTAGAATGGCATACGTGGTTTTGTCAGATAGTAATTGGAGGCACATGGAACGGTATTGGTCCGTATCCATGATTACAATGTTGCCCCCCTTATCGGAGGGTTTTATTGTTATGGTCTTATTTTGATCGAGTGATGATAAAGCCTCTCTTTCTCTCTGTGTGAGATTATTTTTACTACTTATCAAACCAGGTTTTATCTTTCGTATCTCGTTTGTAACTAATGTAGAAAAAATGTCAATACTTGTACAGTCAGTAGGGGGAGGCATCTTCCTGTTCTTGGGTTTAAGACTCGTGAATGGACCAATGCCATCATCTGTCCTATCAGTCTCTGACAAGCCTGCCAAGAGTCTGACATCTGGGAGCATATTAAGAGGGATCCCCAATTTCTGGCACTCAGTAAGGTCGTTATGTCTAAAATGTTTCCTCCATCTGAGTTTCCTCAGAAATAACTCAAGGTCTTTCACCCAGATGAAGGGATCAAAGCATGTGGTGGGAACGAATGATAGGCCATAGCCCAGAACTTTTTCTTCCATAACAGATAGTTTATAATTAGATAGATTCACAATCTGTTGGCCGTCCATTTGGTCTCTATTTACCATTTTTTGGGCCTTCTGCTGTGTCTTTTTCGAAAAGGATAAGGGTCCCTTATCCCTAAAAAACTGTTCTGATGCACAAATGAGGGTGAGGGCCCAGATGAGGAAGAAGGTTCCAGACAGGAGGCCTGTGCCCCTCGTTGGTCCTGATTTCCATAGTAGGTTTTGTTTTCCCCCAGAGTTCCACATCCTCTGGTCCCACCGCGTCCAGCAGACTGAGTACTCCCCCTAGGTCTGTTTTGACTTCTCTCTCTAGATCTGCTCTCAGAGTCTGAAAGGTCTGAGGATGATATATCACCACCTCCTTCCGTGAGATTATACGCCCTTCTCTGTTTGAAATCCTCCAGATCCCTGACAAAATGTTTATGTTTGCGATTTTTTAAGTTTTGTTGATATTTTTCTACTACACCTTGTAGTGCCAGTTCTTTGATCTGGAAGTCAGAATCAGTATTAAATTTCAGGGCCTCTTCCCTGAGGGTAGCGAGAGTTTTATTAGTCTCCTCAAATCTCTTTTTCTCCTCTTCTAGCAGGATATTCATAAAGCAAAGTGAGGAGGCCACAGACTCCTCCTCCCACCTTTTGAGGAGCAAAGGTGTTCTCACTCTTTCCGCTGGGATTAGAGTAATTCTCAATCCTCTGGGCACTATATTATTTTTTATATAATGCTCCAGGGACTGTAGTTCCCACCAACTTTTTGCGTTGTCAATATATGCTGTTTGTAAGTCAGAAAACACCACCCTGAGGTTCCTTTTTGTTGGGTTCGTTATTTCAAGGTTTTTATCAGAAAAAACCTCCTCAGCGTCGCTGAGCCACCGATTGCTATTAATAGGCCCTGAGAGGAAGCCGGCCATCTCAATCACTTATAACCAAAAATGATGTATTGTAGGAGTATATTATAAAAAAAAACAAAAGACGAAAAAACTCCTAAAAATGACTTTATTAAATTTAAATGTTAAAATCTACGTATAAAAACAAAATTGCTTTCACATGGTCATTATATAGACTAATTTATTTAAGTGGGTGTAGAAGGGTGATAAATTCGATTTGTGAGGATAGTGCGAGTTATTTTCTATTCTCAAGGTAGGGAATATACTAATCGTACTTCTTGCTCCAATAGCTTTTGTAAGGAAATTGGGGATGAGATATCTATCCCTCTCTTTCACCTACCTACCAGCGGAGGTGCACCATAAGTTGTTGGGTACCCCCCGCTCCACGTCGTCTCTCCCTTATTTCTCCCTGCAGCTCGTAGGTTGCACCCGGGAGACCCACCACCAAAGAAAAATAGATAGTGCAATTAGTCACAGTTAGTAATTATTCAGCCGTACATAAGTATGTTCCAGCCTTATAGTATATATCAAATAAATCTCAGATCACTGAAAAATTATGTTTTTGTATATATATGGATATAAAATCCCAGCAGGGATAACTTAGCTGCCGAGACTATCCAATAGTCTATCCCGTAATCCCGACGCGTTTCCCCCCTATTTTTTCTTAGGGGTTCATCAGGGGAATAACTGATCCGAGGCTTCTTCCTAGAAAAGATATTACATATCTCTAGTATACTGCATTATAATGTCTTGCAGTCTAGATAGGTTCTCAAAGAAAAACGTGGCACTTAGAGTGTTAATACGTAATAGGGGACATACCTTAAAGATTAAAGAGTACCGGTATGCAGAATATGTCCTCACTGGCCCATAATGGGGTCAGTCATCCAGTATACAGTAACTAGCTGCATTCAAAGTCCTGCAGGTCCAAAGGTACTGGCTGTAATGTGGTACAGCCTCCCTCAAATATCCCTGCCTTATAAATGAGTGAATTTCTTACCGTTCCTGGCTCCCCAATCTCACGACGGAAATGTTAGGTATGTCATTTCCATATCCGCTCCTTGGGGCCGCATTATTGCGCACCATAGCGACCTACCGGAACTAACCCGGAGGTCACTTCCGCAAATGCGCAGTGTGGTGCGTTCCACGGTGCCGAACCGGAAGTGACTAGTAACGTCACTGCCTCTAATGAGAAATATAATGAAGAAAAAACAAAAAGCAAGCACCAAATGTGGACTTCAGCACTAAACATTCCAAACTGTACTTATAAAAATTTTGAGATTTTTGGCAAAAAATTGCAATTTCTTGAGCTGCCCCGCCACGTCACGGCAAATCTCATTTGAGGCAGTCCTACACTAAAATATTTTTATAAAATGTGCCATACGGCCTCACATATGAATAGTAGAACTGCTCTCAGCAGCACTCACCTGGTCTATTTCAATCCCATACCCATGACTGAGTCATGGCTGTGGGCGGGACAGGTCCAAGCAAATGCTGCATGAAGTAAATAGCCTGTGGACAAAGCCTGATGACTTAATGTGAACAGTCACCAACCGCCAAAATCTAGACAGATGGAATACATCCCAAATTGGGGTGCATAGCAAGGTGGAGGTCAACCACCGACCAATTCAATGAAGAAAAAACAAAAAGCCAGCACCAAATGTGCACTTCAGCACTAAACATTCTAAACTGTACTTATTATAAAAATTTTGAGATTTTTGGCAAAAAATTGCAATTTCTTCAGCTGCCTCGCCACGTCACGGCAAATCTCATTTGAGGCAGTCCTACACTAAAATATTTTTATAAAATGTGCCATACGGCCTCACATATGAATAGTAGAACTGCTCTCAGCAGCACTCACCTGGTCTATTGACTCAGTCATGGGTACGGGATTGAAATAGACCAGGTGAGTGCTGCTAAGAGCAGTTCTATTATTCATATGTGAGGCCGTATGGCACATTTTATAAAAATATTTTAGTGTAGGACTGCCTCAAATGAAATTTGCCGTGACGTGGCGAGGCAGCTCAAGAAATTGCAATTTTTTGCCAAAAATCTCAACATTTTTATAATAAGTACAGTTTGGAATGTTTAGTGCTGAAGTGCACATTTGGTGCTGGCTTTCTGTTTTTTCTTCATTGAACTGGTCGATGGTTGACCTCCACCTTGCTATGCACCCCAATTTGGGATGTATTCCATCTGTCTAGATTTTGGCGGTTGGTGACTGTTCACATTAAGTCATCAGGCTTTGTCCACAGGCTATTTACTTCATGCAGCATTTGCTTGGACCTGTCCCGCCCACAGTCATGACTCAGTCATGGGTACGGGATTGAAATAGACCAGGTGAGTGCTGCTGAGAGCAGTTCTATTATTCATATGTGAGGCCGTATGGCACATTTTATAAAAATATTTTAGTGTAGGACTGCCTCAAATGAGATTTGCCGTGACGTGGCGAGGCAGCTCAAGAAATTGCAATTTTTTGCCAAAAATCTCAACATTTTTATAATAAGTACAGTTTGGAATGTTTAGTGCTGAAGTGCACATTTGGTGCTGGCTTTCTGTTTTTTCTTCATTGAACTGGTCGGTGGTTGACCTCCACCTTGCTATGCACCCCAATTTGGGATGTATTCCATCTGTCTAGATTTTGGCGGTTGGTGACTGTTCACATTAAGTCATCAGGCTTTGTCCACAGGCTATTTACTTCATGCAGCATTTGCTTGGACCTGTCCCGCCCACAGTCATGACTCAGTCATGGGTACGGGATTGAAATAGACCAGGTGAGTGCTGCTGAGAGCAGTTCTACTATTCATATGTGAGGCCGTATGGCACATTTTATAAAAATATTTTAGTGTAGGACTGCCTCAAATGAGATTTGCCGTGACATGGCGAGGCAGCTCAAGAAATTGCAATTTTTTGCCAAAAATCTCAAAATTTTTATAATAAGTACAGTTTGGAATGTTTAGTGCTGAAGTGCACATTTGGTGCTGGCTTTTTGTTTTTTCCTCTAATGAGAAATATAGTCAGATTTGGTTATCTTGACGTCTACATTGCAGAGTGAAGTCTGGTGACAGCGTGGCTCACTTCAGGTGCTGCTGGAGAGAACACAGATTGCTCCCTGTCATCTTCATGTAGCATAGCTGACACTGTCGTGTGGATTACTTCGGACCTGGATTGTTGTTTGGGGATTTTAATAAAAAGGTAAATGAGGTGTTTTTTGTCCTTTATTCCAAATAAAGGATTTTTCGCGGTGTGTGTTTCTTTACTTTCACTTTCAGGTTGATCATGGAAGGTGTCTCGGGGAGATGCTTGTCATGATTAACCTCTTATTATCCTGATTTGCCACTGCACCAGGGCAATTCGGGATGAGCTAGGTGGAGTCCCGGGACTGTCGCATCTAATGGATGCGGCAATTCTGGGCGGCTGCTGGGTGATATTGTTAGGGTGATGGGCTCCCCATAATGTGGTGCTCCCCATCCTGACAATACCAGCCTCCAGCCGTGTGGCTTTATCCTGGCTGGTATCAAATATTGGGGGGAACCGCATTTTTTTTTTATTTATGTATTTATTTTACTGCACGATATAGACCCGCCCACAAGTGGCTGTGATTGGTTGCAGTGAGACAGCTGTCACTCATCGTGGGGGCGTGTCTGACTGTAACCAATCATGGGCGCCGGTGGGTGGGGAAAGCACGGAATAACTAATTGGATAATGAAGCGGCAGCCATTTTCAAAAGAGGAAATGCCACTGAAGATTTGTGACAGCCGTGCAGTGAGACGCCCGTGATCAGTGAGTAGGACAGAGAGAGGGATTGTGCTGTGGATGCAGGATGCATGCAGATACGAAAGGTGCGCACATACTTACTGTGAAAAGCCACGCTTTTGGTGCTCGAACATAACTTGAACTCCTGAACTTTTACCAAAATGTTCGAGTTCGTCGAACGTCTCAAACACCCCCCAAAATCACTCGAACATGAAATTGGCGAACCTCGAACATCGCTCATCTCTAGTCAGCACACCATCATCAGCACTGAAGACACGTTCTGAGAGAACACTGGCTGTAGGACACGACAAGATCTCCAAGGCGTAAGTGGCGAGCTCAGGCCATTTTTCCAGATTTCAAACCAGAGAGCAAGGAGGGAGAAAAGATACCCCATATGAGATGTTCAAGGAAACACTTCAAACTTGATCAGGTGCAAAAAATATGAGCAATCTTTATTAGGTACAAAAGATCCAGGTAAAATAACACCAGAACAGTGATCCAGGGGATTACAAAGGATTAAATATAAGGCCAGGTAAAAAGATAAAAACCCAGAGCACACATAGGGGCAGTCAGGTCAGAAGAATCACCATGAGAGGAAACTGCATAGTCAGCTCACACATGTGGAGAGAAACTCCCAGTAAGGAACACATGTGGACATACAGTGCCTACAAGTAGTATTCAACCCCCTGCAATTTTAGCAGGTTTACACATTCGGAATTAACTTGGCATTGTGACATTTGGACTGTAGATCAGCCTGGAAGTGTGAAATGCACTGCAGCAAAAAAGAATGTTATTTCTTTTTTTTATTTTTTTTTTTTTTAAATTGTGAAAAGTTTATTCAGAGGGTCATTTATTATTCAACCCCTCAAACCACCAGAATTCTGTTTGGTTCCCCTAAAGTATTAAGAAGTATTTCAGGCACAAAGAACAATGAGCTTCACATGTTTGGAATAATTATCTCTTTTTCCAGCCTTTTCTGACTAATTATGACCCTCCCCAAACTTGTGAACAGCACTCATACATGGTCAACATGGGAAAGACAAAGGAGCATTCCAAGGCCATCAGAGACAAGATCGTGGAGGGTCACAAGGCTGGCAAGGGGTACAAAACCCTTTCCAAGGAGTTGTGCCTACCTGTCTCCACTGTTGGGAGCATCATCCGGAAGTGGAAGGCTTATAGAACTACTGTTAGCCTTCCACGGCCTGGACAGCCTTTGAAAGTTTCCTCCCGTGCCGAGGCCAGGCTTATCCGAAGAGTCAAGGCTAACCCAAGGACAACAAGGAAGGAGCTCCGGGAAGATCTCATGGCAGTGGGGACATTGGTTTCAGTCAATACCATAAGTAACGTACTCCACCGCAATGGTCTCTGTTCCAGACGAGCCCGTAAGGTACCTTTACTTTCAAAGCGTCATGTCACGGCTCGTCTACAGTTTGCTCATGATCACTTGGAGGACTCTGAGACAGACTGGTTCAAGGTTCTATGGTCTGATGAGACCAAGATCGAGATCTTTGGTGCCAACCACACACGTGACATTTGGAGACTGGATGGCACTGCATACGACCCCAAGAATACCATCCTTACAGTCAAGCATGGTGGTGGCAGCATCATGCTGTGGGGCTGTTTCTCAGCCAAGGGGCCTGGCCATCTGGTCCGCATCCATGGGAAGATGGATAGCACGCCCTACCTGGAGATTTTGGCCAAGAACCTCCGCTCCTCCATCAAGGATCTTAAGATGGGTCGTCATTTCATCTTCCAATAAGACAACGACCCAAAGCACACAGCCAAGAAAACCAAGGCCTGGTTCAAGAGGGAAAAATCAAGGTGTTGCAGTGGCCTAGCCAGTCTCCTGACCTTAACCCAATTGAAAACTTGTGGAAGGAGCTCAAGATTAAAGTCCACATGAGACACCCAAAGAACCTAGATAACTTGGAGAAGATCTGCATGGAGGAGTGGGCCAAGATAACTCCAGAGACCTGTGCCGGCCTGATCAGGTCTTATAAAAGACGATTATTAGCTGTAATTGCAAACAAGGGTTATTCCACAAAATATTAAACCTAGGGGTTGAATAATAATTGACCCACACTTTTATGTTGAAAATTTATTAAAATTTAACTGAGCAACATAACTTGTTGGTTTGTAAGATTTATGCATCTGTTAACAAATCCTGCTCTTGTTTGAAGTTTGCAGGCTCTAACTTATTTGCATCTTATCAAACCTGCTAAATCTGAAGGGGGTTGAATACTAATGGAGGACGAACTGGCAATGGGCATGGAAGACTCAGCAGATGAGGGAGACATTGATCACTTTTCTGTTGTGCGAGGTTGGGGGGAGAGGGTAGAGGAAGAAAGCAAGATTCTCCCCTAGCTGCAACCAACACGACAAGGACTTGGGACGCACATATGCAGGAGTATCAGCAGAAGTTGTTACAGAATCTTAGATCGGCTTTTCCACTAAACACCAGTGGTGCACAGAGTGAATCTCACAGGATTATCTCCAAGTGAACATCGATGCCATGACTGTACAACTGGAGCCTTGCTCATTTCGGTCTTGCAATCTGGAAAAATGTATAGAACGAGATAGGACACATGCAGACCAATTCCACATTATATATTGGGGATAGTAAACCCCTCATACAAAACATATATCAAACCAGAGAGCAAGGAGGGAGAAAAGATACCCCATATGAGATGTTCAAGGAAACACTTCAAACTTGATCAGGTGCAAAAAATATGAGCAATCTTTATTAGGTACAAAAGATCCAGGTAAAATAACACCAGAACAGTGATCCAGGGGATTACAAAGGATTAAATATAAGGCCAGGTAAAAAGATAAAAACCCAGAGCACATATAGGGGCAGTCAGGTCAGAAGAATCACCATGAGAGGAAACTGCATAGTCAGCTCACACATGTGGAGAGAAACTCCCAGTAAGGAACACATGTGGACATATAAACATTGCATAGTTTACTTACTCATGGTGAGACCTCAGCAGACCGGACGCCACCGCACACCGACGCGTTTCGTATCTTCTTCAGGGCAGTGCGACATGATGTGTGACGAGAGAGAGCTATTTATATGTGCCTTGATGAAAAAAGACATGCCTAGCGTCCATTCAGGTCGCGTGCAGAGGCGGGGTTTCGTCCGGAGCGTGAGTCATCGGGCAATTCCCGGAAATGACGGGGGTAGCAACAGTGTCGTCACACTGAACCCGCCCATTCCACTTCCGGAAGCCGTCATACGGACACGCTCGGGAGGAGACCGCACTGCGCACGCGCACCACGGGCGCGGCCATCTTTGTCAAGGGCACAGAGAAGGGCAAATATACACAGCGGTATGTGGCAGAGATGTAGATAAATCATCAGGGAACAAATCTTAAACAGGCAATGACGATTAGACACTGACCACCATATGTTATACTTAAGAAAAATAGATATAGATATAATACACCGTAATGGTTCATCACGTTCAACCATGATATCACAGGTATATACATATATAAAAACATCATCGTGCTCGTCCACAAAGAGATAGCCATAGGATGTCATAAGAATGCTGTCCTGATGTTTCAGATTGTAGATGTAGTCATCCAATGGAAGTCACATATCCGTATGTAGCGCAATAAAGATGAAACAAAGATCAAAAAAGGCTCCCTCTTGGTCAAAGATGGGTAAAAACACTAACAACAAAAAATATAAAATATAAAATATAAGATTAAAACAACAAACACACATCATAAAAAACGGAGAAAGAGCGGCAAAATCATGAACACTTCAGTTAAAGTTTATAGGAACGGAGCGAAGGATAGTTTTTCATTGAGTCCAAAGGGTGTCATTGTCCCCAATGTAACAATCCAACGACACTCGAGTTTAGCTAGCGCCTTTTTATGGTTACCACTTCTAATTCCCAATTTTAGTTTATCGATCCCTCTTACTTTCAAGGAAGAGGGGTCGCAGGCATGATGTACCTTAAAGTGTTGGGGGATGGTTTTCAAGGACTCAAGATCAGACACCTCCCCCGCAGCAATGATATCCCTAACATGCTCACGCACCCGGACACGGAACTGTCTGGATGTTAAGCCCACATATGTTAATCCACATCCGGCTGCGTAAATCACATATTCCGTGCTGCAGCTAATGAAGTGCCTGATATCAAAAGTCCTATTCCCATCCACCGACACAAAGGTCTTTGCCCTCACGATGTTACGACATGACAGGCATGTTCCACAAGGGAAACATCCCCATCGAGGTGGTCCAATATTAAAAGGAAGAGGATTTTTGGGAGCATAATGGCTCTGCACCAAATGGTCCTTTAGGTTACGATTTTTACGAGCTGTCAATGCTGGATAACTGGGGGGCGCCAGTCTCAATGCTGGCTCCGTCATCAGAATAGGCCAGTGTTTGCGCAATATTCCCCTGCTATCCTCCCATTGATTGTTATATGTTGACACAAAACGTATGGTGGTATCGTGACCTTTTTTGTTTCCTTTATGAACAAGGAGTTGGTCTCTGGGTGTGTTTTTGGCCCTACCATAACCTCGTTTAATATCTCTGAGACTATAGCCTCTATCCCTAAAGCGGTTCTTAAGGTCAAGTGCCTGCTGTTCAAAGGATTGTTCCGTGGAGCAGACTCTCCGAGCACGCAAGAACTGCCCCGTTGGAATCGCTCTAATAGTGGAGGGCAGATGTGCTGATGACGCGTGCAAAAGACTATTAACAGAGGTTTCTTTCCTGAAGATTGTCGTCTGAATAGTCCGATCAGGCAAAGTCATCACCTTAATATCCAAGAAGTCAACCTCTATTGGGTCACATTTAGGCTATGTGCACACGCTGCGTTTTTTTGACGCTGCGTTTTTGTGCGTTTTTGGCTGCTAAAAACGCACAAAAACGCACCTGCGTCGAAAAAACGCGGCAAAAAACGCACGCGTTTTGCCGCGATTTGGTGCGTTTTTTTGCTGCGTTTTGCTGCGTTTTTGCTCACTGCGTTTTTTATCAGTGAACAAAAAAAAAAAGGTCTGATGTCATTTCCTTCTTCAATGTGTTCTTCATTCTCCACTAGTGTATGCAGAAGAGCAGACAGCTGCAGAACTACAAGGCTCAGCATCCTCGATCCAATAGTGTATGCAGGAGAGCAGACAGCAGCTGTCGAACTACAAGGCTCAGCATCCTCCTTCCAGGACTGTATGCAGGATTTCTTTGCCCCCCCAAAAAAAAAAAATGACGTGGGCTTCGCCATATTTTTGTATGCTAGCCGGGTACAGCAGGCAGGTACGGGCTGCCCCCAACCCCCAGCTGCCTATTTGTACCCGGCTGGGAACCAAAAATATAGGGAAGCCCTTTTTTTTTAAATTATTTCATGAATTTCATGAAATAATTTTAAAAAAAAAATGACGTGAGCTTCGCCCCATTTTTGAGTCCAGCCGGGTACAACTAGGCAGCTGGGGATTAGAATCCACAGTGCAGGGTGCCCATGCTTTCTGGGCACCCCCGCTGTGAATTGCAGTCCCGCAGCCACCCCAGAAAATGGCGCTTTCATAGAAGCGCCATCTTCTGGCGCTGTATCCAACTCTTCCGGCTGCCCTGATGCCGGGTGGCTAGCCAGGTAATAATGGAGTTAGGGCTAGCTGCATATTATCAGCTAGCCCTAAGCCCGAAATTCATGGTGTCACGCCAATATTAGACATGGCCATCATGAATTTCTAGTAAAGATAAAAAAAAAACACAACACAGAAAAATATTTTTATTAGAAATAAAACACAACACAATTAGTGACTCCATCTTTATTGAAATAAACCCCCCTCCGCAGTAATCCTGGGTTAGGGTCCCGCGCCGTCCAATCCGGATCCAATATCATCTGATCGGTTTGCTGGAAGGCAAAGCGATCAGATGATGTGTCAGGTTAAAGGATGTGAATCCCATCACACATCAGCTGATTGTATAAAAGCCGATTATACAATCAGCTGAAGCATCAGTAGAAAAAAAAAAAATAATACTCACTTATGTGCTGAATTACCGGCAGCTCCCGGAGCGATGGGGCGGGAGTCTGATCCTGTCCGATCGCTGCAGCAGCTGCCGGTAATCAGAGATGAAGTCTCCTGACGCATCCGCTGATACCGGCCGGGCGCCCGCGTCAGCCCGAGACTCGATCAGCTGATGCGTCAGGTGACTGCATCAGGTGATCCATCGCCAGGTCCTGCAAGCAAGGTCCTGCCCCGGGGAGACTGCACACAGCCGGAGCGGGGGTGGCGATACCGTGACAGGAGCTGGGAGCGGGCATGGCACCGCGAGGCTGCAGACAGGTGAGTATAACTTTTTTTTTTTTTATTCTACTGTTAACTTTTGTTTTCGCAGCCGCTTCCACCTCCTGCCTGTACATGGCGCCGCACGGCAGCATACATGCACAGGACGGGAAATGGACGCGGCGGTGACGGTACCGGGAGGATTCACGCTTCTGTACATACTGACAGAAGGAATCCTCTTCCTGTACACGTCACTTTACTACCCACCTCCTGCGCTTATAGCTGCGTTTTTGGTCTTAGAAACGCACCAAAACGCAGCTATTTGCGTTTCTCATTGCGTCTTTCAACATCCCATTGAACTCAATGGATGAAAAGCGCAGTGAAAAACGCGGGAATAATTGACATGCTGCGTTTTTGTGGTCACCACAAAAACGCAGCTGAAAAAAAACGCTGTGTGGGGACAGCAAAAATGAAAACTCATAGACTTTGCTGGGGAAGCAAAGTCATGCAGTTTTGAGGCCAAAAACGCACCCGAAAAACGCGCAAAAACGCCGAGAAAAACGCACCGTGTGCACATAGCCTTATAGGTGAGTCTGATGTTTAAATCATTGCAATTGAGGGATGTGATAAAGTCCTGGAGTTCAAGGTCGGTTCCCCTCCAGAAAATGAGGATGTCATCAATATATCTAAGCCAGCACTGCACTGGGGAGGTGGCGCAGGCCCCGTCACCGAGAACCTCTCTCTCCCAAAACCCTAGAAAGAGGTTAGCATATGACGGGGTGCATGCCGCGCCCATTGCAGTGCCACGTTTCTGGAGGAAGAACCGATCCTTGAACAGGAAGAAGTTATGAGTAAGTATATATTCCAGCAATTCCAGGACTAGATTCTGTATCTCAACATCCCAATTGCTCATTCTAAGAAAACACCTCGTGGCAGCCAATCCGTCGCAGTGCGCGATACACGAGTACAGGGACTCTACATCAGCAGTCACCAGCAACACACCACTCTCAAGTGAGATACCGTCAATCCTTCTCAGGACGTCTGAGGTGTCTCTGACAAAGGAGGGCAGCGTTTCAACTAAAGGATGTAAATAAAATTCAATAAACTTACAAATATTATCGCAAAGCCCTCCGATGCCAGAGACAATCGGACGCCCTGGGGGACAGACAGGATTTTTATGTATCTTCGGTAATAAATATTTATTATATTATCTATTTATTACCGAAGATACATAAAAATCCTGTAAGTATAACATATGGTGGTCAGTGTCTAATCGTCATTGCCTGTTTTAGATTTGTTCCCTGATGATTTATCTACATCTCTGCCACATACCGCTGTGTATATTTGCCCTTCTCTGTGCCCTTGACAAAGATGGCCGCGCCCGTGCGCAGTGCGGTCTCCTCCCGAGCGTGTCCGTATGACGGCTTCCGGAAGCGGAATGGGCGGGTTCAGTGTGACGACACTGTTGCTACCCGCGTCATTTCCGGGAATTGCCCGATGACTCACACTCCGGATGAAACCCCGCCTCTGCACGCGACCTGAATGGACCCTAGGCATGTCTTTTTTCATCAAGGCACATATAAATAGCTCTCTCTCGTCACACATCATGTCGCACTGCCCTGAAGAAGATACGAAACGCGTCGGTGTGCGGTGGCGTCCGGTCTGCTGAGGTCTCACCATGAGTAAGTAAACTATGCAATGTTTATATGTCCACATGTGTTCCTTACTGGGAGTTTCTCTCCACATGTGTGAGCTGACTATGCAGTTTCCTCTCATGGTGATTCTTCTGACCTGACTGCCCCTATATGTGCTCTGGGTTTTTATCTTTTTACCTGGCCTTATATTTAATCCTTTGTAATCCCCTGGATCACTGTTCTGGTGTTATTTTACCTGGATCTTTTGTACCTAATAAAGATTGCTCATATTTTTTGCACCTGATCAAGTTTGAAGTGTTTCCTTGAACATCTCATATGGGGTATCTTTTCTCCCTCCTTGCTCTCTGGTTTGATATATGTTTTGTATGAGGGGTTTACTATCCCCAATATATAATGTGGAATTGGTCTGCATGTGTCCTATCTCGTTCTATACATTTTTCCAGATTGCAAGACCGAAATGAGCAAGGCTCCAGTTGTACAGTCATGGCATCGATGTTCACTTGGAGATAATCCTGTGAGATTCACTCTGTGCACCACTGGTGTTTAGTGGAAAAGCCGATCTAAGATTCTGTAACAACTTCTGCTGATACTCCTGCATATGTGCGTCCCAAGTCCTTGTCGTGTTGGTTGCAGCTAGGGGAGAATCATGCTTCCTTCCTCTACCCTCTCCCCCCAACCTCGCACAACAGAAAAGTGATCAAGGTCTCCCTCATCTGCTGAGTCTTCCATGCCCATTGCCAGTTCGTCCTCCATTTCTTCCAGGGCTCCTGCACCTTCCTCAACAGTTTGGCTGCTACCATGTGCCCTTGTTAATCCCTCTACCCCACCGTCTCATACCTGCCGCCTTGGTGCTGCTGACCGTCTGGACCTTGGAGGTCTTGTTATCCCTTCCGCATATGACTCCTCCTATACTCCGTCCCACCATCTTACTCCGAATGCTGTTTAGAATGTGCTCCAGCTTGTAGATGACCGGAATAGTCATGCTGATAATGGCATCATCAGCACTAAATGTCTTCGTCGCCATTTCGAAACTGTGCAGAAGGGTGCATAGGTCCTTGATCTGAGACCACTCCAGCAGCGTGATCTGCCCCATCTCTGGATCTCGTTGGCCCGGGCTATACGTCATAACGTATTGCACCAGGGCTCAGCGGTGCTGCCAGAGTCGCTGCAACATGTGCAGAGTCGAATTCCAGCATATCGGCACATCACATTTCAGCCGGTGAACTGGCAGGCCAAAAGACTTCTGGAGCGATGCAAGTCGGTGAGCTGCAGGGTGTGAACGGTGGAAGTGAGCACACAGCGACCGTGCCCTCTACAGAAGCCCATCTAGGCCAGGATAGTGGGTTAAATATTGATGGACAACCAGGTTCAACACGTGAGTCATACAAGGCACGTGTGTCACATTGCTCCGGCGAAGGGCCGCACCCAGGTTTGCAGTGTAACGCCCTGGAAAACCAGGTACATGTACACATATTCCCCGCATAACACCTATCCCACAAAGGGTTAAATCAGCCGACCTGAAACCCTAGTCACCCCCCTCAGGGCAGGACAGACACACCAGTGGGCGTGACCAACCGGTTAGGGAACGCCCACCTAGGGATCTAGAGAACCCGGGGCGGGAAAACGGTTAGTGGACTTTCAAGTTTAAGGTTGGAGAGGAGGGAAAGACTGACCGGCATCAGGGTCGGAGCCCTGACGTACTGGCTAGGTGGCAGACGGTAGCCAGAATCTGCAGGAGACAGGAAGACGCTGCCAGAGATCCGAGGTGGACCGGGACAGGGTTGTAGCCCGCCAGTACCGACACCGGAGAATCGATCCGGAAACCGTGTGCACAGAGGGAGTACTTGAACCCTGAAGCCCGGACCGGCACCAACAGCCTAGCTAATTAACCAATTGAGGGCTGGATTTTAGGTCCTGTCCCAGCCTAAGTCCCGAAAAGTAGACAACCACCCACCGAGAGGGATAGGGCAACTGCCAGGGCCCGTAGATCCCAAGAGACAATGTCACACGGGCACGGCTCCCAACCAAAGGACCGGGAGCGGACTCCTGTGTTTCAAACCGGGAAGTCCTACCTACAACACTCTGAGTGCAGAGGAGAGAGACTTTGACTATCAACCCGGGTGTGGGATCAGATACACCCATCTGCGGCAGCCGGCCACCATCACCTTGGTTTACCACAGGGCTTGTGTGCTTTATTCGACCGTGAGTAACATCCCTGACCTGGCCAGGTGCGCCAGCCCCTGCAATCACCATCCTCAGCATAGAGACACTGGGCCCCGGGACATCCATCCCTACTCACGGAAGGGTTAACATCCAGCTGCCAGCCCAACATCCCCGGGAGCCCTGCAATGGCAGCGGTGGTGCTACATCTCACCACACACCGTGGGTGGCGTCACAGACATTGTACACCCAATTCCGTATAAATACGTCCCCTTTTATTCGGAGTGTCCGCGTGACCCCCGGGTCCGGAGAGCCCCTCGAGCCGTACCGTAGATCCGGATCCGAGCAGCACCGGCTGCTGGCATGGGGGCAACACACCCCGAAACCTGGCGTCACTAAAAGGATTCTTACCCATTCACTTACCCGGTGAAAGTGCGCCCTGTTCTGGACTGTCAGCGGTGCTCTGCTGCAAAATTTTTGAAAAGTCGCCATTTTTGCCGCCATCTTGGGGGCACAAAAAAACAACAACCCAGCGTCTTCGTCCCCGAGAAAAGGGCGCTAAGCTGAAGCCCCATCCCCTGGGAACAAGGCCGGAAGGAAAACTCTAAGGCCAAAATCGAAATTAGCAGGGCACATCAGAGGACTGCTCCTGAAAAACCAAGAAGGAGCAGCGGGAGGAGATCCGCACCAAATGTCGTTGCTGACGGGGCAGCGCCCGCCGCCGGAGCGGCGGCACCCGCGAACAAAGCGGCAGGCAAAGATGCAGCGGCTCCCGCTCCGGTCGCACGAGCGGTGGAGCCTGCGGACCTAACAGTGATGGCGTCGGCTCCGGCAGTCTGCCCGGCCACGGCGGGGACAACACCCAGCCCAGGGGGCGCTGTGGCTGCGGAATCGGAATCGGAGGAGACGGACGAGAGTAGCTCCGGCATCCACACCCCGACCGCTGAGTACATTCCGCGAACCGGTGGGAACGGATACCGGATTGCTTTATCGTCCTGGACATATCATGCATTGGAGGTATACGAGATGGAGGCAGGGTCAACCTCCGAAGATGAAGCCCCATCTGCTGTTGGGGGTGTGATAGTGCCAGTCTGCCGGAACTGCGAGCTGCCTGGGCACTTTGCTAGTGCGTGCACTGGAGGTGCCCGGCCTTTAAGAGACCGGAGTCTGCGACAAGTTTGAAGTTAAAAGTTAACTGTTTAAAGAACCCGTCACCCCTGTCGAACGTCTTCATGTTCCCCGGAGAAGGCCATCTGCACAGCAGGTGGGGGGTGGCAGGGCAGTTGGAAAAGTTCACTGTTAAAGCGCTCCATTCTTGTTGAACGTCTTCACGCCTGCAAGTTAAAGTTGAAGAGGCCATCAGCGGTTGGAGCCCCTGGTGGAGGATGGAGTCCGGTCCGGAAGAGCAGCCGTACCCGCACTGCAAGCAGCAAAGAGACGGAGTCTTTTGGACAGTGCCGCCCGTGAGTGAAGGTGGCATTGGGGACACGTGCTGTCCAGTGGTGGTCTTGTGGGAAAGCTGCAGAAGGAGGCTGTCCCGGCAGCGGTGTTTTAATGTTTTAAATAATTCAAGGCTACCCTTCTTGTTCACGGCAGCCACTGGAGAGGCTGATTGGAGGAAGGGCCAGCGGTAGAGTCGGCCGAGGCCCAGTCACTACCAAAACCGGTGACTAACCTCCAGGCCAGGGGTCCCCGGACTTGGGAACCCGTGACAAGGGCTGCCGGGTAAGGAACTTTTTACTCGGCCCGTGTGGGCGTCACCCGGACCCGTTCCTGGACTTGGCTAAAGGGGTGTGCACCCGTGTTTAGCAGTGCCCCCAGGAACAGGTTGTTTGGGTGGAGCAACAAGAAGATGGCCCGGTCCGTCCCGTTCCGTTTAATTGTGCAATTTATATGGCAGTATTATGTCCTGGATGTGCTGCTGCATAAGATATAGTCACTGTGTACTCACTTTTTAAAATTAAAATGCAGTGCCACAGCCTGTGTGTTGCATGGACTGTACCTCCCAGCTCTTTTAAGGCCCTATGGGGAGGAGAGCAATTGATGCTACTGTAGTTCTGTCTGCTTGAAATTATTTGGAATGTCGAGACTCCAAAAGGGGTCTCAAAGTTGTTTCTTGTGGGTAGTGCCAGGCTTCTGTGAGGAACACGCCTACACCTGCTATTCAGGGATGTCTTCACTTTTAAAATTCAAATGCAGGGACACAGCCTGTGTGCTCAATGGACTGTACCTCCCAGCTCTTTTAAGGCCTTATGGGGAGGAGGGAAATTGATGCTACTGTACTGCTATCTGCCTGAAAGGTTTTTAAATCTCAACACTCTAAGTCAGTTTTCAAAATTTTCAAAAAGGCCTACACCTGTGTTTCATCTTGCTGTCTCTGTTGAAGGTAGACATGCTGGTTCAGGCCTTGTTCCAGGGCAGTCCAGCGCAGCCATGTTCCTTAGTTGGCCTATTTGTAGTGTGTGTCAATTGTTGTCACTTTTCCTCTTGCTTGACCTTAAGTTTTTGAAATGTGGAGACTCCAAGTAGGGTCTCCAAGTTGGCTTTGTCTGTAGTGCCATGGGTATGGGAGCACCAGCCCTACACCTGTCTTTTATCTTGCTGTCTCTAGTGAAGGTAGAAATTCTGCTTTAGCCTTGTTCCAGGGCCGATCCCACACAGCCATGTTGCTTAGTTGACCTATTTGTAGTGTGTGCCAATTGTTGCCACTTTTCCTGTTGCCTGACCGTTAATTTTGTAAATGTGGAGACTCCAAGTAGGGTTTCCATGTAGGCTTTTGTCTGTAGTGCCAGTGGTATGGGAGCACCTGGCATTTCAATTTTAAAAATCAAGAGGTGCATGAGTGACAGGATTAGACGTCTTGCTCCCACAGCACTACAGACAAAAGACAATTTGGAGACCCTAATTGGAGTCTCCACATTTCCAAAAAATTAAGGTCAGGCAACAGAAAAGTGGCAAGAATTGGTACACACTATGAATAGTCCAACGCCGCAACATGGCTGCGTGGGACTGGCCCTGGAACAAGGTTTGAACCAACATTTCTACCTTCACTAGAGACAGCAATATGTAAGACAGGTGTGGGACTCTTGCTCCCATAACCCTGGCACTATAGACAAAAGACAATTTGGAGAGCCTATTAAGGTCAGGCAACAGGAAAAGTGGGAAGAATTGGCACAGACTACAAATAGTCTAACACTGCAACATGGCTGTGTGGAATCAGCCCTGGAACAAGGCCTGAACCAACATTTCTACCTTCACCAGAGACAGGAAGATGAAAGACAGGCGTAGGCCTCTTGCTCCCACATTCCTGGTACTACAGACAAAAGACAATTTGGAGACCCTACTTGGAGTCTCCACATTTCCAAATATTAAGGTCAGGCAACAGGAATTGGCACACACTACAAATAGTCCAATGCTGCAACATGGTTGCATTGAACCGATCCTGGAACAAATCCTGAACATGCATTTCTACCTTCAGCAAGATGACAGACAGTTGTAGGCCTCTTGCTCCCAAAGCCCTGGCACTACACCATTGCTTAGTCTGCGGAGTCTTGGATGGAAAAGTCATTGGAGATCCACGACTTGTTTATCTTTATGAACTTTAGGCGGTCTAGGCTTTCAGGTGAAAGCCTGATGCACATATCCGTCAATACACCTCCAGCAGTGCTGAAGACATGTTCTGAGAGAATGCTGGCTGCTGGGAAGGCCAAAACTTCCAAGGCGTGACTGGCACGCTCAGGCCACTCTTCCATTTTTGAAGACCAAAATGCAAAAGGGTCCAAACCCCCATGTGGCATTGATGTTGAGCTCTAGATACTCCTGCACCATTCTCTCCAGTCGTTTACTATGTGTCAGACTTCTACTCTGATCTGCTGGTGCATGCGATGGTGTAAAATTTGTGTCAAGCCTCAAAGAAATTGCTTCTGCCACTTTAACTTCTGCTGCTGCTAATTAGTGATGAGCGAGTACTAAAAAGCTCGGGTGCTCGAGGCTCGGGCCGAGCATCCCAAGATACTCGTGTACTCGGCCCGAGCACCGAGCCCAATGTTATCCTATGGGAGACCCGAGTATTTTTATGAAATGACCCCCAGCAGCATGTAGAAACCCTAAAAATGTCACAAAAGTCTCAGAAGAGTGCTCAAATGACATGGCAACAGCATGGGGAAGACCACTTGAAGCATTTATCACTCAAAAGTCACAGCTGTGAACAATTTTGTCCGCGTTTTACGCCATTTTTACGGACTCACCAGAAAACCTTCAAAAATGACACCAAAATGAATTTTCATGGCGGAAATGTTAAGGGCACATACCCAATAGTGAGATAGAGCTGGTGTATGTTACTTTTGGAGATTACATGAAATATTTTACGTGAAAACATTGTGTGGCACTCCGATGTCCCTGAGAAGAGACGTACATGAAGGCCTCTTGAGTCTAATGTGCCCATTTTGAGGAAGTGAGTCTTTGTAGTATTTTCCTTTGCCAGGGCAGCCAAAAATTGGGAGGCTCCACATTGTCCCTGGATAGAGACGTGCATGAGAGCCTGTAAACCTGAAGTGCCCATTGTAAGAAAGTGGGTCTATTGTAGTATAGCCCTTAGGCAGGGCAGCCAAAAATTGGGAGGCTCCACGTTGTCCCTGGATAGAGACGTGCATGATGGCCTGTAAACCTGAAGTGCCCAATGTAAGGAAGTGGGTCTATTGTAGTATAGCCCTTTGGCAGGGCAGCCAAAAATTGGGAGGCTTCACATTGTCCCTGGATAGAGACCTGTTAGGTTCTTAGTGCGTCCGTGCTTGCATTTAAAAACCGCACGTGTGTGCCTGTTGGTGGCAGCGTTCAGGTGCACTTGTGTGCGTTTTGCACAAACTTGGATATAACGCACAAGTCTAGTGAATACACATCAGCACAGCATTGCAAAATGCGCAAGGGCGTTGGCAATGAACAAGGAAGTGGACGTGATGGTGGTGCAGGCAGAGACCGAGGTCGTGTGCAAGCTCTAATTTCGCCACAACAAAGGGCCACATCTACTCGCTCGCACGTCCTGTCCCAAATTCTTGGGGACCTCAGCAGTACACCGCTCTTGAACCAAGACCAGTGTCAACAGGTTGTTAGTTGGATAGCGGATAATGCTTCCAGTCAGATTGGCACCACCACAAACACTCTGTCTTCCACACGGTCAAGTGTCAGTAGCCGTGATACTGCACCGCATATTTCAGAACCTGATCCTCCTTCCTACCACCAGGCCGAGTACACGTCCACGGACATTACTGATCCCACACTTGGACACTCGGAAGAGCTGTTCACGTTTCCATTCACACATTCTGGCCTCTCGCCAGCTCCTGTTGAAGTGGGCCATGACGAGATTGTATGTACAGATGCCCAAATATTTGAGCAGCCACGTTCTCACGAAGTTGGCAACGTGTCTCAACAAGGGGTGGACGATGATGAGACACAATTGTCAGGAAGTCAGGAGGAGGAGCAGGGTGCGGAAGAGGAAGACAACGTGGTGGATGATCCAGTAACTGACCCAACCTGGCAGGAGGATATGCAGAGCGAGGACAGCAGTGCACAGGGGGAGGGAGGCGTAGCATCCCAACAGGCAGTAAGAAGCAGGGTGGTGGCCCCAGGCAGACGTCAGGCAACCGTTCCCCGGAACAACAACACGACACAAGGTGCCTGTACAAATGTTAGGTCTTCCCGAGTCTGGCAGTTTTTTAAGTTGGCTCCAGATGATTCTAAAAAGGCCATTTGCAACACCTTCCATGCCAGCATCAGCAGGGGTACCAAAACTAGCAGCCTGACCACCACCAGCATGAGCAGGCACATGTCAGCCAAGCACCCGACTTTGTGGGATGTACAACAGAGTCGAGGAGCAGTGCTTGCTGATGTCACTGCTACGTCTTCGCTTGTTGTGCATGCGAGCCAATCCCCTGTCCATGCTGCCCGCGAACAAGCCTCCTCCGGCCCTGCACCTGCAGTTGCCCACGCAGAAATAACACCATCATCAAGCACGTCCTTGTCCCAGCGCAGCGTTCAGTTATCCATTCAGCAAACCTTTGAACGCAGGCGCAAATACATTGCCAACGCCCCACATGCCACACTTCTAAATGCTAACATTTCATGACTGCTTGCGCTGGAAATGTTGCCTTTTAGGCTGGTGGAGACAGAAGCATTCCGCGACCTGATGGCGGCAGCTGTCCCACGTTACTCGGTCCCCAGCCGCCACTATTTCTCCCGGTGTGCCGTCCCCGCATTGCATAACCACGTGTCACAAAACATCACACGTGCCCTGAACAACGCTGTTTCAGCCAAAGTCCACCTAACCACAGACACGTGGACAAGTGCTTGTGGGCAAGGCCGCTACATCTCGTTGACGGCACACTGGATTAATATTGTGGAAGCTGGGACCCAGTCTGAGCGAGGGACGGAACACGTCCTTCCCACACCAAGGTTTGCAGGCCCTACCTCAGTCAGGGTTTCACTCACACTCTACAGCTCCGGAATGTCATGCTCCTCAGCCTCCTCCTCCTCCTGCGCATCCTCATCCACTTTACCCTCCACACCAGTCCCAAGCTGGAAGCACTGCAGCACTGCCTCGGCGAAGCGGCAACAGGCTGTGCTGAAGCTAATCTGCATAGGTCACAAACCCCACAATGCAGAAGAGGTGTGGACAGCTCTGAAACAGCAGGCAGATCACTGGCTCACACCTCTGAACCTAAAGCCAGGAAAGGTCGTGTGTGACAATGGCCGGAACCTGGTGGCGGCTTTGAGGTGAGGCCAGCTGACACATGTTCCATGCGTGGCCCATGTGCTCAACCTCGTGGTTCAGCGGTTTCTAAAGTCATACCCAGAGCTGTCTGATCTGCTGGTAAAAGTTCGCCACCTGTCTGCACATTTTCGAAAGTCACCTACTGCTTCAGCCGGCCTTGCCGGCTTTCAGCGCCGTTTGCATCTTCCGGCTCACAGACTGGTGTGTGATGTCCCCACGCGTTGGAATTCAACTCTGCACATGTTGGTCAGGATATGTGAGCAGAAGAGGGCAGTTGTTGAGTACTTGCATCACGTAAGCCGTCGGGAAATGGGTCAAACTCCACACATAACACCTGAGGAGTGGAGATGGATGTCCGACCTATGTACCATCCGCCAAAACTTTGAGGACTCCACCAAGATGGTGAGCGGCAATGACGACATTATTAGCGTCACCATACCGCTTCTCTGCCTTCTAAAATGGTCTCTGCTCAAAAACAAACATGATGCATTGCAGGCGAAACGCGATGAGTTGGAGCAAGAAACAGTAGTGGGTGTGGGTGATAACACACAGCCCAGCCTCGTCTCATCACAACGTGCAGTGGAGGACTATGACGAGGAGGAGGATGAAGACATGGAGCAACTCTCCGGACAAATTGAGGATATGACATGCAGTCATATCCTCGGTTCAGCGTGGCTGGCCAGAGGACAGGGTAGATGATGATGAGGAGGAGGAGGAGGAGGAGGACAGCATGTTCAGTCATCGTGTTGGTCAGGATACTGAAGTGATGGCTGTTAAGAGTCTGGCGCACATGGCTGACTTTATGGTAAGCTGCCTGTCTCGTGACCCTCGTGTTAAGAACATCTTGGCCGACAATCATTACTGGTTGGTAACACTGTTAGACCCATGCTAAAAGGAGAACTTTATGTCTCTTATTCCCGAGGCAGAGAGGTCAGGCAAAATGCAGCAGTTCCGGAAGGCCATAGTCACGGAAAGTCATGGAAGTAGGCTAAGCATTCCACTCACAAAACGCTAGTGGCATAGGTCAGGAATCAGTGGACAGCCGAGAGGGGCACAAGTCCAATCCGCCAGAGGTAGGGGAACAGTCTTTAAGATGTGGGACAGTTTTCTCAGCCCCTCACGTACCACAGCCCCTGAGGTGCGGGGTAGTGCCACAAGAAATCCTAAGTTTGCCTAGATGCTCAAGGAGTACCTTGCAGATCGAACAACTGTACTCCGACATTCCTCTGTGCCTTACAATTATTGGGTATCCAAGCTGGACACGTGGCATGAATTGGCTCTCTACGCCTTGGAAGTCCTGGCCTGCCCTGCCGCTAGCATTTTGTCAGAGCGTGTTTTTAGTGCCGCAGGTGGAATCATTATAGATAAACGCACCCGCCTGTCAACTGAAAATGCTGACAGGCTGACTCTGATCAAGATGAACAAGGGTTGGACTGGGCCAGACTTCACCACACCACCAGCAAATGACAGCGGAATTTAAAGTTTGTAACGGGAATTTACCTAGAAACCTTAGAAATGTTTAGGGGGGTCTTTAAACCAAGTACACCTCAAAAAATCAAACCCCACCATAAAATTCAATGCTTTATTCTATAAACCAACAAGTGCAAATTTAAAAACAGAGTGGGTTTGATACATTAAATCACGGTTACAGGGGGGATTCCGGGCAAATTCCCTATTTTAACCCTTCCTGACCGCAGGGGTCGGCACCCTACACAAATAAACGTAGTGGCGCCGCTGCTCAACATGGACTGACCCTTCTAACCCTGTACTGACAATCTTATTCGTGCTGCTGATCTCTGTGAGAGCCTTATGCAGTATTTCGTGAGGTTCTCATACATCCATACAGGCATTCAATAATTATATATTTGAAATAACATCTATAATTTTCTGGATATATTAGATAGACATCTCAGCATTTTTGTAGTTAACGTAGTCAGTTTGTCAAGTAGAAGACACTGTCCATGTTTTTAGTATCAAACTTTGAATATCACCAGTAGATGATGTAGCACAATCGCCACTGCTTCGCCATTAGGCATAGCTCACTGAGATGCTATCTAATATATCCAGAAAATTATAGATGTTATTTCAAATATATAATTATTGAATGCCTGTATGGATGTATGAGAACCTCACGAAATACTACATAAGGCTCTCACAGAGATCAGCAGCACGAATAAGATTGTCAGTACAGGGTTAGAAGGGTCAGTCCTTGTTGAGCAGGGGCGCCACTACGTTTATTTGTGTAGGGTGCCGACCCCTGCGGTCAGGAAAGGTTAAAATAGGGAATTTGCCCGGAATCCCCCCTGTAACCGTGATTTAATGTATCAAACCCACTCTGTTTTTAAATTTGCACTTGTTGGTTTATAGAATAAAGCATTGAATTTTATGGTGGGGTTTGATTTTTTGAGGTGTACTTTGTAACGGGAATTTGCCATGTACCTCCATTCACCCATGGATACACACTTCTGGACTTTGGCTAATCGCTGGACTGCTCCTCCTTCTCCTCATGCGCCACCATGATGACCGTTACAATAGTTAGGCCGTTGTTTCAGGTATACCCCCAGTGGTAAATTTTTTCGCCCATTCTTTCAGAATGGGCATTACAACGACAGGAGACCTGCTCCTTTGCAATGGAAACAATATTTTGAGGCCCTCATGCACATCTCTATCCAGGGACAATGTGGAGCCTCCAAATTTTTGGCTGCCCTGCCTAAGGGCTATACTACAATAGACCCACTTCCTTACAATGGGCACTTCAGGTTTACAGGCCATCATGCACGTCTCTATCCAGGGACAATGTGGAGCCTGACGCTGCCACCGACAGCCACACACGTGCGGTTTTTAAATGCAAGCACGGACGCAATAAGAACCTAACAGGTTTTTAGGAGCGACAATTACTGAGAAGTTTGACACTATCAGGCACTGCTGACTGACGTGTATTATTCACTAGACTTGTGCGTTATATACTAGTTTGTGCAGAACGCACACAAGTGCACCTGTACGCTGCCACCGACAGGCACACACGTACGGTTTTTAAATGCACGCATGGACGCACTAAGAACCTAACAGCTTTTTAGGAGTGACAATTACTGAGAAGATAGACACTATCAGGACTGTTTTAGACTGTGTACACCAGCCCCAGATATGATGAAGGCTGGTATACGGTCACCACTAGGAATGGCTATATACCCTGCCTGCCTGCCTGTATACAGCTACAATAGTCCTGAGAAGGACTCTTCTGATCACTAGCCTGTATTCCGACCTGGCTATACCCTGCCTGCCTGCCTGTATACAGCAACAATAGTCCTGAGAAGGACTCTTCTCCTGTACTCCGACCTGGCTATACCCTGCCTGCCTGTATACAACTACAATAGTCCTGAGAAGGACTTCTGGTCACACTGTTTGCAGCCCTGCTACGGAAATAACTATAAAGGGCCGCAAACCTTTCCCTGAAGCAGCAACACTCTCCCTGCACTGACTGTCTGGATGGCTGTGTGCAGAGCACAGCGCGCCCGCCGGTATAAAGGCTCGGTCACGCTGTGCAGGCCGGCCAATCACTGCAATTCCACAACTAACAGGGCTGTGGCATTGCAGTGGCCTGCCAGCCAATCCCTGCATGAGGGCTGGCTCTCAAAATAGCGCCAACATGCAGGGATGAAGACCACGAGTACAGCACGAGTATCGCGAGATTACTCGGTCCCCGCCGAGTAGCCCGAGTACAGTGATACTCGTGCGAGTACCGAGTAGTGACAAGCATACTCGCTCAACACTACTGCTAATGTTTCTGCATTGATAACGCAACATTCCTGGGGTTGGAATTCTAGAACTGCGATGCACACTGAGTGCCTTACTGCTATCATGTGGAAAACTACTGTTAAGGCCCGTTTCACACGTCAGTGAAAAACACTGATGTTTTTCACTGGCGTGTAAAACACGCACATGTTCCTGCGTGTGCCGTGAATCACGGCACACGTGGGTTGTCTAAGTGCAATCCGGGCTCCGTTCTCCGTGGCCCGTGATTGCACTTAGTAATCAACTCACCTGCGCCCGCTCTTGCTGTCCATGGTGCTGATCGTTCCCGCGGTGCAGCATCCGGCCGGCGCTGACCCCCGCAGCAGCTGCTTCCGGGTCGGCTGTGTCGCGCATAATGAATATGCGCGACAATAATGAGCCGGCTCAGAACCAGCAGGGAGAACGGGCTGCAGAGGACATCGCTGGACGCCGGGTGAGTTAAAATGTTTTTTATTTTAAAAGCACGTTTTTTTCTGGCACGTGTTTCACAGACCACACCACTGCGTGGTCCGTGGGACATCAGTGATGCCAGAAAAAAATGGACATGTCTCCGTGCGGCAATCACGCACACACGGGTACGCCGCACGGAGACACGTGCAGTGAAAAATCACTGACGTGTGAGCAGACCCATTCATTATAATGGGTCTGCGTATGTCAGTGATTTTGGTACGTTTAAAAAAAAGCACAAACGTACCAGAATCACTGACGTGTGAAAGAGGCCTAAGACGGTCTACAAGCTTGTTTCAATATTTCAGCATCCATGCATTCCTTTCCAGGGGGGAAGCATCGTACTAAATTTACTCTCGTACCGTGGATCTAACAGACTGGCAACCCAGTAGTCAAAACTATTCTAATACTAACAATATGGACATCATGTAGCAGATAGTGAAGCAAGAAGGTGGTCATGTGTCGGATGCTTCCATGAGATTCAAGTCCATGTTGTGTTGGCGGCGGGGCATCGATCAAGCTTGCTTCTGCTGTCCTCTTCCACCAACCACAGACAAAAGAGACGGGATCAAGACCTTCTCGTCTCGGGAGTATACTGCACCCATCACCTCTTCCTCTTCCATATGTTCATCGGCTCCTTCACCTTCACTACCAGTTTGTCTCTTAGGGTTTGCTCACAAGTGCGTATGACTTGCATGAGTGCAATGCGAGAAAATCTTGCATTGCACTCTGACCAATGTTAGTCCATGACTTGAAGCAGATGGTCAGTTTTTTTCTCATGCAGATTCTGGATGAGCAAAAAGTTTCAGCAAGCTGCAAGTTGATGCTGAAATTGTGCGAGACTCGCCAATACAAGTCAGTGGTTGTGAGAAGAAAATGGACGCCACACTGACAGCACATGGACCATCCTAGTGACGGATGGATACAAAACTATTCTGCAGCAGAGAACTCTGTAAATGGTCCTGTAAATGACTGTAAATGAATAATGGTTGCTGAGAAAAAAATGGATTGCACACGGACAGTATACTGACAGCACATGAATAAATGAGAAGAAATCATCCTACTCTCCTGGATGAGAATGATACAATTTTTTCGTACACTCATCTGACCCCAGCCTTACAATGAGCCTGCCTTGATCGATGGACTTCCCTTTTCTGTGACACCCGCCTGTGCGACAACTGTGGTTGAAAATCTAGAACTGCTGTGTGCCTCACTGCTGTCTTGTGGCAAACTACTGTTAAGATGGTCTACAAGCTTGTTTTGCTACTTCAGCATCCACGTATCCCTTTCCAGGGGAGGAAGCATCTTGCTCAATTTACTCTTGTACCATGGCATTACTTTAGTCAGCAGTATTTCTAATCCTAACAATATGGACATTATGATAGCAGATAGTGCAGCAGGAAGGCGCTCATTTGTTGTGTCCAACAAATGAGTCCATGTTGCATTGGTGGCAGGGCAACGCTTAAGCTTGTCTCCACTGTCCCCTCCCACGAACCATGGATAAAAGAGATGGAATCAAGATCTTCTTCGTCTCCAGAGTTTTCTGTGTCCATCACGTCTTCCTCCTCCATTTCTTCCTCGGTTCCTGCACCTTTACTACGTTTTTCTGTTACCATGAGCCTGACTTGATCAATGGACTGTGCGACGACTATCCGGACCTTACAGGAAATAGTACCCCTTCCTCATCCTTCTCTAGCTCCTATTCTTCTTCTGGGACCCCCAACCTCCTCCCACAGACTATTCAAAGTGTGCTCCAACATGTAGATAAATCGAATAGTGATGCTGATGATGACATCGTCAGCGCTAACCATCTTTGTAGCCATTTCGAAACTGTGCAGGAAGATGCAGGAAGGTGCAGAGGTCCTTCCTCTGTGCACACTCCACAATCATAGGCGTAGTCCCAGTCTATGCCTCATGGTATAGTACACCAGGGCTTGCTGCTGCCACAGTTACTGCAACATGGGCAGAGTGCAATTCCACCATGACGGAATATCGCATATCAACTGGTTAACCAGTAGGCCAAAAGACCTTTAAAGCTTTGCCAGTCGAATAGCCGCAGGGTGCGAGAAGTGAGCACACATCGACCATGTGTTACGGTTGCTGTGGCACTGGCACTGGAGACTATGTTTGGATTTCTTGCTACTGCACATGTGCGAGCACTGGAGACTATGTTCGGATTTCTTGCTACTGCACATGTGCAAGCGCTGGAGACTAAGTCCTATCTTGGAGCCATTGCACATGTGCGGGTGACATCATCGCTGACTTGAGGTCACATGTCTCTGACACCTTCTATGCCGATTGGTCACAGGTCATGTGCTTGTGACGCTTTGCTCGGTGATAGGCCAGCGTGACATCATTGCTGTCATTCTGGCAGCGGATTGGCTCTGGTGTCCTCCATCTTGGATGAGGCACAGAGTCTATATAAGACCCTGACGCACACCACCCGGCGCTCAGTCCTCTTGGTTCCTGCATAGGAGTAGACGCTCTGTGCATGTCCCTTGCGGCACCTATTCTATCTAGGTGAGCGTTATCGGTAGGGTAACGCTCTTGTACCTTGCAGCTTATGCTGTGGTCCATATCCTCGCACCTTAGTGGAGCGGACATAGGCAGGTGCTTGCTGCACATGGTCTGACTGGGCCTTGTGGTTCTACTCTGAGGTGAGCGCTGTCGGTAGGGTAGCGCTCCTGTACCTTTCAGCCGTACTGTTGTCCGTGTCCTCGCACCTTAGTGGAGCGGACATAGGTAGGTTAGGTGGTCGTTGCCTTCTAGGGTAACGCTCCACTACGCTGCCTCCTGCAGCAGTCCGTATCCTCGCACACTAGGGGAGCGGTCATAGGCAGGAGTTTCAAGCTAGCAGCCTTGCTGCTGTCCGTATCCTTGCACCACAAGTGGAGTGGACATAGGTAGGTGCCATATTGCACACACTACACCTAGTCTCTGTGACTGTTAACTTTGACAGGTGCTTTCACGCTCACAGACTGTGAGACTTCTATGCACTTTTATGTTGTATTCCTCATTCTTTTGCATTTCCACTCCTATGTTATTCTAATAAGGTAGTCGCTGTGACTTAAACAGAATACGCCACAATTGGTCTTGGTGATACTGTGACGCAACAGTGTCAGTACCGCTTTGGTGGTACAGGTTTCCCCTATCCTCTGCCATACTCTGCAGCAGAGCTCTGCACGGTGGACCCTGACTGTCAGATAGCCTTCCATTCCCTTATTATCCGACAGCCCCCGTAACATTAGGACTGAGCCAAGGGTCTGGCAGAGATGGCAGAGTATCAACAATTCCATCAGTATATACAGGTTCTTGAAGCAAGGTTCAAGACTGTAGAGGATAAACCTCAAACTTTGGTGTCTTTACTACATTACCTACGACTTGCTCTACCCAACAGATACTCTGGCGATGCCAGGTCTTGTCGTGGGTTCATAAGCCAGTGTCAGATTCACCTTGAGGTTAATTCCTCTCACTTCTCTACGGAGAGGTCCAAAGTAGGCTTTATTATATCCCTGCTTCAGGATAAAGCCTTAGTGTGGAAAACTCCCTTATGGGAGCGCTCTGATTTGATTACTCAGAGACATCAAGACTTCCTTGATGCTCTTAAAGCGGTGTTTATGGGACCGCAGGTTACCCATGATGCGGCTTTGAGACTGCTAGATCTGTCTCAAGGTTCGTTATCTACCAGCTCTTATGCCATTACTTTTCGTACCTTGGTAGCAGAGTTAGACTGGCCTGAGAAGGTGTTACTACCTATCTTCTGGAGGGGTCTTGCAGGCTATGTCAAAGATGCTCTTGCTATTCGGGAAGTTCCTCCTTCTCTGGAGGACTTAATAACGGTAGCAACTAGGATCGATGTACGCCATAAGAAACGTAGACTCGAGGTTACCTTGTTACGTCCCAAGCGTCGAGTTGGTTCAGATGCTGTGATTCCTTCTCCATCTTCCTCAGCATCTGAGACATCTCCTACTCCTATGGAGTTGGGTTATACTACTTCCCGACCTCGTAAGGCGGGCTCTCCTATCTGTTACATATGTCGTCAGGCAGGGCACTATGCCAACAAGTGTCCTAGCCTTCAGGGAAACTCCCAGGCCTAGTAACCATTAGAGGGGGGTTACTAGAGACGCCTTCTGCACCCTCTAAATGTAGTGTCCCAGGTCAGCTCTCAGTCTGTATTCTCTGAGAATACATGGCCTATTATGGCTTTTGTGGATTCCGGAGCTGACGGGACTTTTGTGTCCTCAGGATTTGTAAAGAGACACAATATTCCCTCTATCATGTTAGAGGCGCCTATTCCTGTCCGGGTTGTTAATGGGACTATGTTGTCTGACTCCATTACATTGAGGACAGTTCCCTTGCGCCTTTCCCTGTCTCATGGTCACATAGAGGATATTTCTTTTCTTGTTTTGTCTGAGGGTATAGACGACGTACGTCTGGGTCTCCCATGGCTTCGGACTCATGCTCCTCTAATTGACTGGGAGTCCGACAGCATTATTAGTTGGGGTTCGAAATGTCAGTCCCAATGTCTTCCCTTACCACCTAAGGTCGTTGCGGTTGCATCAACTGATCTCTCTCCCTTACCTACACCCTATGTGGATTTCACTGATGTGTTTTCCAAGCAGGGTGCTGAGAGTCTTCCACCTCATAGGCCTTATGACTGTGCTATAGACCTCTTGCTGGGTTCTGTTCCACCAAAGGGCAGGGTCTATCCCTTGTCTATCCCAGAATCCGAGGCTATGTCGGCCTATATAAAGGATAGTCTGGAGAGGGGCTTCATCCGCAAGTCTGTCTCACCTGCAGGGGCTGGTTTTTTCTTTGTGCGGAAAAAAGAGGGTGATCTGCGTCCCTGCATAGACTACAGGGGTCTTAATGCCATTACTGTAAAGAATAGATAACCCTTGCCCCTAATTTCTGAACTGTTTGACAGACTACGGGGAGCTAAGGTATTTACGAAGTTGGATCTGCGAGGTGCTTATAACTTAGTGCGAATTCGAGAGGGTGACGAATGGAAGACCGCTTTTAACACCAGAGACGGTCACTATGAATACCTCGTCATGCCTTTCGGTCTGTGTAATGCACCTGCAGTGTTCCAGGACTTTGTAAATGACGTGTTTAGGGATTTACTGTTATCATCGGTGGTGGTATACCTGGATGATATACTAAATTTTTCTCCCAACCGGGAGACACATCGGTTGGATGTGATCAGGGTTCTGTCACGTCTAAGGGAGCACTCTCTGTTTGCCAAACTCGAGAAATGTATATTTGAGCAAGCCTCTCTACTCTTCTTAGGCTATATCATTTCTCATGAGGGATTGGCAATGGATCCTGCGAAGCTTTCTGCAGGTATGGAATGGGCTGAACCTCATTCCTTGAAAGCAGTACAACGCTTCCTGGGATTCATAAATTATTACCGGCAATTTATACCACACTTTTCTACCTTGGTAGCTCCGTTAGTGGCTTTGACTAAAAAGGGCGCCAATCCTAAGGTCTGGTCTACTGAGACATCCCAGGCTTTCAAGGCAGTTAAAGAACACTTTTCATCTGCTCCTGTCCTCCAAAGACCTGACGAGAATAAGCCCTTTCTCATGGAGGTGGACGTGTCCTCTGTAGGAGCTGGAGCAGTTCTATATCAAAAGAACAGCTCAGGTAGAAAAAGACCGTGTTTTTTCTTTGCAAAGACGCTCTCTCCTGCTGAGAGGAACTACACTATTGGTGACAGGGAACTACTTGCCCTAAAATTAGCATTGGAAGAGTGGCGCCACTTGCTCGAGGGAGCCAGGCAGCCCTTTCAGGTCTTTACAGACCATAAGAACCTGACATATTTGCAAACTGCACAACGTTTGAATCCTCGGCAAGCTCGCTGGTCCTTGTTTTTCTCTCGGTTTAACTTCTCCATTAATTATCTTACCAGGAGTAAGAATAATAAGGCCAACGCACTCTCTCGCTCTATGGAATCATCTCATGAAGAGAATGAGGACCCTCGTCTCATTCTTCCATCTAGGGTTTTTCACACACTCTCTCCTGTAAGGTTAGACCAAATCCCACCGGGCAAGACCTTTGTTCCGCCTAATCGACAAAATGATATATTGTCGTGGGCCCACACCTCAAAGGTGGGTGGGCATTTTGGTATTAGACGGACACGAGAGTTACTCGAGAGGTGGTATTGGTGGCCACACTTAGCCAGCCACGTGAAAAGATATGTCGGTTCCTGCTACTCATGTGCTCGCAACCGTCCGTTACGGCAGAGACCGGCTGGGCTCTTGCATCCTTTGCCAGTGCCAGATAGACCATGGGAGGTGGTAGGCATGGACTTTGTGGGTGATCCTCCATGTTCACAGGGACATCGATTTGTGTGGGTCATTACGGACCATTTCTCCCGGATGGTTCATCTCGTACCATTAGCAAGAATCCCATCTTCCAGGGTACTAGCCAAACTATTCCTCAAGCATGTCTTTAGGCTTCACGGGATGCCAGATCGTATCATTTGTGATAGAGGTCCGCAATTTGCTTCTCGTTTCTGGCGAGATCTTTGTAGCCTTCTGCAAATTGAGTTGAATCTCTCTTCGGCATACCATCCGGAGACCAATGGTTTGGTTGAGCGTACCAATCAATCCATGATTATATACCTTCGACACTTTGTTGCTGAGAACCACGATAACTGGTCCTCCCTCCTACCCTGGGCAGAGTTTGCCCTTAACAATTCTCTGGCTGAGGCCACTGGGCAGACACCGTTCGTACTCAACAATGGGCAACACCCTAGGGTACCGGTACCGTTTCCCGCTGCTGCACACCTCCTCCTCTTGTGGCCGACTGGGTGACTAATGCCAGAGAGGTCTGGGATCGGACTCAAGAGTCAATCCAAGCAGCTAAGGACCGTATGAAGACGGTGTCCGATCGGTTTCGTCGCCCGGCCCCTGTCTTTTCTCCTGGGGACTATGTGTGGCTCTCTGCAAAAAACGTGAAACTTAGAGTGAGCTCTGTCAAATTTGCTCCTCGCTTCCTGGGTCCTTATGAGGTTCTTCGACAGCTAAATCCTGTAGTCTACCAATTGAAGATACCCGTCCATCTTAGGATCCATGACAAATTCCATGTTTCACTGTTAAAGCCGGCTATTTTACCTCACGCTCGTGTAGTGCACTCTCCTGCCTCTGATTCCTCTCGCTCTAGCTATGAGGTACGAGCCATAGTTGGTTCTAAGATGGTTCGAGGCCGCAGGTTCTTCTTGATAGATTGGGAGGGCTACGGTCCGGAACATCGCTCTTGGGAGCCTGAGGAGGCTGTCCATGCTCCCGACTTAGTTGCCGATTACCTGCGTCGCCGGGAGGGGGGCCCTTGAGGGGGAGGTACTGTTACGGTTGCTGTAATCGCAAGTGATCGTGCCCACCTCCATCGGTTGTGCGACACGGGCAAATCGCTGCCCGTGCCGCACAACCTCGCTTACCCCCATCACATGCACATGCCTGTCATGCGACATCGCTCTGGCCGGCGCACCGCCTCCTTCCTAAGGGGGCGGTTCATGCGGCGTCACAGCGACGTCACACGGCAGGTGTCCAATAGAAGCGGAGGGGCGGAGATGAGCGGGACATAACATCCCGCCCACCTCCTTCCTTCCGTATTGCCGGTGGAGGCAGGTAGGAGATGTTCCTCGCTCCTGCGGTGTCACACACAGCGATGTGTGCTGCCACAGGAACGACAAACAACATCGCTAATGACAAGAAAATGATTTTTTGTTTCAGGACGACCTTTCTGCGGCAAACGATTTTGTCCGCTTTTGTGATCGTTTTAAAGTCGCACATAAGTGTCACACACTGCGATATCGTTAATGACGCTGGATGTGCGTCACAAACACCGTGACCCCGACTATAAATCATTAACGATATCGTAGCGTGTAAAGCCCGCTTTAGTCATTCTTTACAACGTTGGCAGATAATGAAAGTTGGGTCATCTTTTGCTGTCTCAAAAAGACTCAGGCTAGGCAACTGTTTGTGCAAGATGCAGGCCCACAACCGCTGCTGGCCACAGCCAGAGTTATGTCTGAGGACGCAGTGTTTCCTATGGTTGCATCATTAGATGCTTGTGCAGGAATCGCCAATGCAAACTCCTCTTCTTCCTCCTCCTCCTACACCTCCTTCTCCTCATCTGCTGAGCTACTCAACGGGAGGCCTCTGGGTTCACACCAAGTTGGATCTACAACTTTATCATCATGCTCTATGTTTTCCCATTCCTCTTGCTGACTTGAAATCACAGAACAGTACACGTGCACCTCAGGTATCTGAGTTTCGTCATCATCAACTCCATCCCCGAGAGTTAATGTCAATTGATGAGGGTTGGGATCCTGCTCAGACCCTACTTTGTCTGGGCCAGGATCCAACTGACAAAGATTGTTGGCATCGGTGCAGATGCTTTCCTCCTCTTGAGTCTGGGAATCTTTGGAACAGACCTCTGATGCCCATGTAATAGAATGTGTGAACAGCTATGCAGACTCGCCCATTTGTGGTTGTTCACAGTCAGTTTGCCAGTTGGACATTTGTGAGGTGAAACAACTGTAATTCTGGTGGCACCTCTCAGGAATGAGCTGTATGTGATGGTGACGTGCAGGAAGAGGAAGAGATGCCACCTGATGCAGCGCTTGCCATCCACTCTAGCACAGGCTGTTTATCACCCTCATTTTCAAGTTGAAGCAAAGTGCGGCTGCCAAAGTAATCTAGTATATAGAAATAGGAAAACGGGTTTTAGCCGCGCTGAAAAACCACTGGTACAGGATTAATGAAGAGGTTTCTTTTTTATTTCAGCATTTCCAACGCGTTTCAGAGACTGGAACCGTCTCCTTCCTCAGGGAAAAAAGAAATCATGCAGCTGTCTAACAGTCAAATGTTATAAAGGAGGATGAAGACTGCCACGTTGACAGCCATGACGTCATCCACCCACTCTGTTGCAGGGCAATGACTCATAGACACGTGGAGAACATACAGGAAAAAATCACAATCAAATACATCGAATTATTGTAAAACACAAATAACTGCATGAGATAAAAATAAAAATTATTTAAAAGTTGTTAAAAAAAGTTTTTTGTGGTCCATTTGTGACATATAAAGTTTTAGATTTGCAGGTATAATTTATAAAAAAAGGGACTAAAAAGAGAATGGAGAGGTGCGAACCTGTGAACAGTTACTAGTATGCGGGGGATTAGCCACCATACCATTCCTCCAAATACATCTAGTGAACTTGGTAGAAATGGGGATGGGATGTCATAAAGTGACTCAGAAGGATCAGTTAATAAAGGCAATCGCCCTCCAAGAGACGTGAAAATTTAATAAATATTTGTATATATATAAAATATAGATCTGTGTAAGTGGATGTACATGATAAATATTAAATCCATTAACCGTATCAAGTTTTACTGTTTAGAAAAATAAATTATCAAATGAAAAATTTGGGTGAATCAAAGAGGGGCTGGTGTGGGATAACTGAACGTAAGGTGAAAAAGAACCGCATCTATGAAAGAAGGAAGCGAGTGCCAGTGGGGACGGGGTGAAATAAGTTCAGACCGTGGGAAAAAAACAGACTGCGCAAGCGCATAGGGAAAGTAAAACCCTCCTGGGGTGACGAAAGTTCAGACCGCAAGGAAATGTGCTCAGTGGCATAGAGTAATGAGTGAATACACAAGTGAAAGTGCACTGTGCAGGGCTGAAGGGTGATCGAAACTAGTGATTATACTGATAAGAATATCAGGATGACTAATGGGTGCCTGGAAAAACAAGGGGAGAGAAATAACTTGTGGATTTAAAACCACTTTAAGTAGGGCTATTAAGCTGAGATAACAACAAAACAAATGTGTACCATGCGGAGAGAAGAAGTGTACGGGACTAGCGTTAATCCCGACAACATATCTAAAGAAGAGAAATAAGAGAGGGACCAAATGTGTTTATAATTATAAAATATTTAAAATTATAAAATGATAACAATAAAAAGGTATCCATTAATACCAATCATTATTATCATTTAATATTCTTGGAAGGGGAAGATATTGGATATTTATTGATACCTTACAATTAAAATGGAAACAACGCTGGAAAAGAAAGCAACTAATAAATCATGTAAAAACAAATAAAATCATGTAAAAAATCGTGCCAAAGGACACTTAAGGAGATTAACTCCCCTTTGCACATAGGAAAGAACATTTGCCTCTTTTTGTATTTCAACTTTACCATTCAAAGGGCTGCACCATAAGAGGTTTTTTAAAAAATGTATGACAATTTTGACCATAACAATGGGTCACAAAAATCTAGGGCAGCGTACATTGCCCGGGCTATGAAGGACTTGAAAAGGACCATAAAACACTGATTTTAAATTAGGCTAAAAAGACACTGACATCGGACATAAGTGAATTAAAACAATAAATTGGCATAAAAATAGGCTAATAAAATAAATCAGAGACTTCATTAAGGCCAAAAGGTTTCAGGGTATTCAATTTATATATCCAGAAAGTCTCTTTCCTGCTGAGAGTTTCAGCCCTATTGTGCACAACAGGGTCAATCTGTTCAATCGGTGTAATTTTAAAATCAGGATTTTTATTATGCTGTAGAACACAGTGTTTAGAAAGGCCATGTAAAAGAAAGCCCGTTTTTATATTGTGGCGATGCGAATTCAATCTGTTATGCAGTGCTTGGCTTGTTCTACCTACATACTGTTTGCCGCATATACAATCCACCAGATATATAACAAAATTTGATTGGCATGTCAAATGATTTTTTATCTTAAACAATTCCTTCCCATTGGACGCGCTAAATGAAGTTCTTCCATGGTGAATGATTTTGCAGCACAAACAGTTCCTAGAACCACATCTAAATACACCCACTGGGGCTGAAAGAAAGTTATTTGGGGTGGGCTTTGTCCTTAATTTACTGGGGGCTAATATATTTTTGATAGTGGGTGCCCGTCTGAATGTTACACCCGGGGTGGGAGGAAGAATGGGACTCAGGATGGGGTCATTTTGTAGAATATCCCAATGTTTGGCCAGGATGTTTTTGATCGACTTATTGTCGCTACTGAAGGTAGTGATGAGATTCAGGCTAAAATCCTGCTTGGCCTTTTTTCTTGCATATTCATTTTGGTTTTCATTAGTGGAAGGGTTTTTATCATTACTTTGCTCAATGGGGGGCATACTTGAACGGGTCTTGATTAGGTCTATTTGTTTCAAATTAGAAGACTTCTGATAAGCCCTCCGAATGAGAGGTTTGGGATATCCTTTTTCTTCAAAATGTTGTTTTAAAATAACCACCTGATCTTTAAAATCATTATCCTGAGTACAGTTCCTCCTGACTCTTTTATACTGGTTTAGAGGGATATTCTGCAGCCATTTATTGTAATGTTCGCTATTGTAGTCAATGTAACTATTGGCATCAACTTTTTTGAAATAGGTTTTAGTAAAAATCTTGTGGTCCTGATGGAAAATAATTAAATCTAAAAAATGTATGCTATCATGACATACTGATGATGTGAAATTGAGACCCCAATTGTTGCCATTAAGGTCATCAAGGAGAACTTTGATGTCAGAGAAGCTGCTATCCCAGATAATAAACAAATCGTCTATGAATCTTTTATAAAGGACAATACCCTCTTTATGCCGGCCACTCGTGATGTAAATCATTTCAAAAATCCCCATGAATAGGTTTGCATAGGAACATGCAGCTTTCGACCCCATTGCCGTTCCAAGTCGCTGGTGGTATAATATGTTGTTGAAAGTAAAAAATTATTGTGTAGAATAAAATTCATGCCTTCCAGAATAAAACTCCTTTGCATAGGTGGAATATTAACATCATCCTCTAGGAACAGGGAAATACAGAATAAGCCTAAATGATGAGGTATATTTGAATATAAGGAAGCCACATCTATGGTTACAAACACGTAAGAGTCTTTCCACACAATATCGCTAATATTCTCTATGAGATGAGCAGAGTCCCTGATGTGGCTATTTAGCCTTAACACATATGGTTGCAGGAATAAATCCATATAGTGAGCAAGATTGGAAGTTAAAGAATCAATGCCTGCAATTATAGGTCTACCTGGGGGGTTTTGAATATCTTTATGGATCTTAGGTAGATGGTAGAAGAATGCCATTATTGGATTTTTAATTTGCAGGAATCTCTTTTCAGTCGGATTTAAAATATTACTTTCAATGGCTTTCTGGATGAGACCATTGTAGGCAGCAATAGCCTGATCATATTCCACTCTATCAGCAGTTTTATAGTAAATCGGGTCAGACAGGATCCGATATGCCTCTTTAACGTAGTCAGTACGATTTTGAATGACGATTCCACCACCTTTGTCGGCTGCTCTGATGACTATAGCACCATTATTTTTCAAAGTTGACAGGGCTTCCCTTTCACAAAAGGATAAATTGTATTTAGTTTTCCTTTTTTGATTGATGGCTTCTTTTAGATCTGACAACACCAAGTCACAGAATGTCTTTAAAAAATGCCCCTTACTTTGTGTGGGATAGAACCTGGACTTAGGTTTGACTGCAACATGAAGAAATGGGGTATCCTCAGCAGTGGTAGTGGAAGGGTTATTATCGCCCTTGAGTAGGAAATGTCTTTTTAGTGTCAGTCTCCTAATGAAGCTTTGAACATCCAAAAAGGTATCAAAGTCTTTTGATCTGAATGAGGGGCAAAAAGATAGACCTTTATTAAGTACTCTAGTTTCTGCCTTGCTAAGAGTATGGTTGGAAAGATTAAAAATATTATTGCCCCTGGTGGAATTAACAGATGGTATAGCGTTGGTGTCAAGATCGCCTTTAACAATAGTATTTAGGTGGCCCTTTTTTCTTTTTTGTTTAGACTTAAGCCCTGCTCTTGTTCCTCTACGGTATTTTTTCTTTTCTTGGTGGATGGCTTTGGGGTTAAAAAATCCGTTATAAGATTGGTTTTGGGGATTTTAGCCGATGGGAGAAAAGGGACAAGTGGAGCCGTCATTTTGGTGTTGTCAATAATAATTTTCTCTGTGCCCATAGAGGTCACTGGTGCAATATTAGGATCCTGCGAAGAGGGAATTGGATCCTCATGAATGGACAAGTTGAGAAGATCAATAAAGTCAACCTCTTGGTTTTTTTCAGCTGGCAGTAGGGGGAACTCTGACTCCAGCAGGGCTCTTTCTTTCCTGATTTTATCAATTTGCAGCCTGATCCTGGCTAAATGGGCTCTGGTTTCCTCGGGATTAGTTGGGGCTGGTGGTGTTCTCGTGATTGTCACTGTACCCCCAGAAGTGGAAGGGAGAGAAGCGTCTGGATTTAAATTACACCTGACAGTGTCTGCCTGCAGAAAAACGTCATCTACCAATCTATCAATATGATCTGGAGGTTTGGAAGGCACACATGGGGTTGCGTTTGATCCATTAGTTATAACCTGCTGCAGCGTTAAATTTTTATCTGTATCCCGGTGGGTGTGACTATTGGACCCCACTCTGTCATTTTTATCGATTCTATCAGTTTTATGGAACCTGCTATTGACATAGCTTTTCTTACTGAAATTATTATTATTATAATAACCCGTGGAGCTGTGCCTCCTGAAGCTATTATTTCTCGGGGGGAAAGGGGCAACTGCCCCAGGGATGGCAGAGTGGACCTGTTGCCTTTCATGTCTGTCCCTCTGTAGCTTTTTAGATTTTCTGATGATCGTGTCATGTTCAAGTTGTAAAAGCCTGGTATTAATCCCTGAACTCAGATTCCTGAATTCTGGGTGTAAAGAAAAACCGGACAGTTCATCATATAGTTCTGAAATCTTAGCCATGGAGGCTGTGGCTATATTAGTCCTCTTTTCATATAAGCATGACAACATACCTTGAATGCACAGGGTGAAGAGCTTGTCCCATTTTACCGTAAAGTCCAAATCCTGCGGGAAAGGTGAAGCTTTTTGGATTTGGAGACCTTTAGGACACAGGTTCTCGTCCATGTAGATGGATAGGAATCTTGCATCCAAGCTATAGTGTAGTTCCTCTTTCAAATGATCCTCCAAGGAATGAAAAAGTTTCCTCATTTGGGCAGTGTCCTCCTCAGAGAAGATAATTCCTGAGTCCATGCCAATGTCGGGGTTAGGACCATCATGGGATCCGACAGTCTGGAGTATAAGTCTTTCCCTGGACGATAGGCGGTTATTATAATAATCCATGTTGCCCGCAGATGGTAGGAGATGAAGGAGCCCTCTGCTGCCGGTGTCCCCAAGGAGATAGGGTCCGAAGGCCAGATCTCTATGTCCGAGAACTGTACAGGTGCTAGAGGTGGGGAGACAGAAGGCGCAAATAGGGTCTTACCCGGTATGACTGGAGATGACAGAAATAAGAGAACACTCACCTGATCTGGTTATGCCAGTCACAACTCCTGAGATCGCATGTGAGTGTCAGATTGGTTTGAAAGCAGCGGCCCCGTGGCTAGCAAATATCAAATATATAGAAATAGGAAAACGGGTTTTAGCCGCGCTGAAAAACCACTGGTACAGGATTAATGAAGAGGTTTCTTTTTTATTTCAGCATTTCCAACGCGTTTCAGAGACTGGAACCGTCTCCTTCCTCAGGGAAAAAAGAAATCATGCAGCTGTCTAACAGTCAAATGTTATAAAGGAGGATGAAGACTGCCACGTTGACAGCCATGACGTCATCCACCCACTCTGTTGCAGGGCAATGACTCATAGACACGTGGAGAACATACAGGAAAAAATCACAATCAAATACATCGAATTATTGTAAAACACAAATAACTGCATGAGATAAAAATAAAAATTATTTAAAAGTTGTTAAAAAAAGTTTTTTGTGGTCCATTTGTGACATATAAAGTTTTAGATTTGCAGGTATAATTTATAAAAAAAGGGACTAAAAAGAGAATGGAGAGGTGCGAACCTGTGAACAGTTACTAGTATGCGGGGGATTAGCCACCGTACCATTCCTCCAAATACATCTAGTGAACTTGGTAGAAATGGGGATGGGATGTCATAAAGTGACTCAGAAGGATCAGTTAATAAAGGCAATCGCCCTCCAAGAGACGTGAAAATTTAATAAATATTTGTATATATATAAAATATAGATCTGTGTAAGTGGATGTACATGATAAATATTAAATCCATTAACCGTATCAAGTTTTACTGTTTAGAAAAATAAATTATCAAATGAAAAATTTGGGTGAATCAAAGAGGGGCTGGTGTGGGATAACTGAACGTAAGGTGAAAAAGAACCGCATCTATGAAGATGGATAGGAATCTTGCATCCAAGCTATAGTGTAGTTCCTCTTTCAAATGATCCTCCAAGGAATGAAAAAGTTTCCTCATTTGGGCAGTGTCCTCCTCAGAGAAGATAATTCCTGAGTCCATGCCAATGTCGGGGTTAGGACCATCATGGGATCCGACAGTCTGGAGTATAAGTCTTTCCCTGGACGATAGGCGGTTATTATAATAATCCATGTTGCCCGCAGATGGTAGGAGATGAAGGAGCCCTCTGCTGCCGGTGTCCCCAAGGAGATAGGGTCCGAAGGCCAGATCTCTATGTCCGAGAACTGTACAGGTGCTAGAGGTGGGGAGACAGAAGGCGCAAATAGGGTCTTACCCGGTATGACTGGAGATGACAGAAATAAGAGTACACTCACCTGATCTGGTTGTGCCAGTCACAACTCCTGAGATCGCATGTGAGTGTCAGATTGGTTTGAAAGCAGCGGCCCCGTGGCTAGCAAATATCAAATATATAGAAATAGGAAAACGGGTTTTAGCCGCGCTGAAAAACCACTGGTACAGGATTAATGAAGAGGTTTCTTTTTTATTTCAGCATTTCCAACGCGTTTCAGAGACTGGAACCGTCTCCTTCCTCAGGGAAAAAAGAAATCATGCAGCTGTCTAACAGTCAAATGTTATAAAGGAGGATGAAGACTGCCACGTTGACAGCCATGACGTCATCCACCCACTCTGTTGCAGGGCAATGACTCATAGACACGTGGAGAACATACAGGAAAAAATCACAATCAAATACATCGAATTATTGTAAAACACAAATAACTGCATGAGATAAAAATAAAAATTATTTAAAAGTTGTTAAAAAAAGTTTTTTGTGGTCCATTTGTGACATATAAAGTTTTAGATTTGCAGGTATAATTTATAAAAAAGGGACTAAAAAGAGAATGGAGAGGTGCGAACCTGTGAACAGTTACTAGTATGCGGGGGATTAGCCACCGTACCATTCCTCCAAATACATCTAGTGAACTTGGTAGAAATGGGGATGGGATGTCATAAAGTGACTCAGAAGGATCAGTTAATAAAGGCAATCGCCCTCCAAGAAACGTGAAAATTTAATAAATATTTGTATATATATAAAATATAGATCTGTGTAAGTGGATGTACATGATAAATATTAAATCCATTAACCGTATCAAGTTTTACTGTTTAGAAAAATAAATTATCAAATGAAAAATTTGGGTGAATCAAAGAGGGGCTGGTGTGGGATAACTGAACGTAAGGTGAAAAAGAACCGCATCTATGAAGATGGATAGGAATCTTGCATCCAAGCTATAGTGTAGTTCCTCTTTCAAATGATCCTCCAAGGAATGAAAAAGTTTCCTCATTTGGGCAGTGTCCTCCTCAGAGAAGATAATTCCTGAGTCCATGCCAATGTCGGGGTTAGGACCATCATGGGATCCGACAGTCTGGAGTATAAGTCTTTCCCTGGACGATAGGCGGTTATTATAATAATCCATGTTGCCCGCAGATGGTAGGAGATGAAGGAGCCCTCTGCTGCCGGTGTCCCCAAGGAGATAGGGTCCGAAGGCCAGATCTCTATGTCCGAGAACTGTACAGGTGCTAGAGGTGGGGAGACAGAAGGCGCAAATAGGGTCTTACCCGGTATGACTGGAGATGACAGAAATAAGAGTACACTCACCTGATCTGGTTGTGCCAGTCACAACTCCTGAGATCGCATGTGAGTGTCAGATTGGTTTGAAAGCAGCGGCCCCGTGGCTAGCAAATATCAAATATATAGAAATAGGAAAACGGGTTTTAGCCGCGCTGAAAAACCACTGGTACAGGATTAATGAAGAGGTTTCTTTTTTATTTCAGCATTTCCAACGCGTTTCAGAGACTGGAACCGTCTCCTTCCTCAGGGAAAAAAGAAATCATGCAGCTGTCTAACAGTCAAATGTTATAAAGGAGGATGAAGACTGCCACGTTGACAGCCATGACGTCATCCACCCACTCTGTTGCAGGGCAATGACTCATAGACACGTGGAGAACATACAGGAAAAAATCACAATCAAATACATCGAATTATTGTAAAACACAAATAACTGCATGAGATAAAAATAAAAATTATTTAAAAGTTGTTAAAAAAAGTTTTTTGTGGTCCATTTGTGACATATAAAGTTTTAGATTTGCAGGTATAATTTATAAAAAAAGGGACTAAAAAGAGAATGGAGAGGTGCGAACCTGTGAACAGTTACTAGTATGCGGGGGATTAGCCACCGTACCATTCCTCCAAATACATCTAGTGAACTTGGTAGAAATGGGGATGGGATGTCATAAAGTGACTCAGAAGGATCAGTTAATAAAGGCAATCGCCCTCCAAGAGACGTGAAAATTTAATAAATATTTGTATATATATAAAATATAGATCTGTGTAAGTGGATGTACATGATAAATATTAAATCCATTAACCGTATCAAGTTTTACTGTTTAGAAAAATAAATTATCAAATGAAAAATTTGGGTGAATCAAAGAGGGGCTGGTGTGGGATAACTGAACGTAAGGTGAAAAAGAACCGCATCTATGAAAGAAGGAAGCGAGTGCAAGTGGGGACGGGGTGAAATAAGTTCAGACCGTGGGAAAAAAACAGACTGCGCAAGCGCATAGGGAAAGTAAAACCCTCCTGGGGTGACGAAAGTTCAGACCGCAAGGAAATGTGCTCAGTGGCATAGAGTAATGAGTGAATACACAAGTGAAAGTGCACTGTGCAGACCCATTGTTATGGTCAAAATTGTCATACATTTTTTAAAAAACCTCTTATGGTGCAGCCCTTTGAATGGTAAAGTTGAAATACAAAAAGAGGCAAATGTTCTTTCCTATGTGCAAAGGGGAGTTAATCTCCTTAAGTGTCCTTTGGCACGATTTTTTACATGATTTTATTTGTTTTTACATGATTTATTAGTTGCTTTCTTTTCCAGCGTTGTTTCCATTTTAATTGTAAGGTATCAATAAATATCCAATATCTTCCCCTTCCAAGAATATTAAATGATAATAATGATTGGTATTAATGGATACCTTTTTATTGTTATCATTTTATAATTTTAAATATTTTATAATTATAAACACATTTGGTCCCTCTCTTATTTCTCTTCTTTAGATATGTTGTCGGGATTAACGCTAGTCCCGTACACTTCTTCTCTCCGCATGGTACACATTTGTTTTGTTGTTATCTCAGCTTAATAGCCCTACTTAAAGTGGTTTTAAATCCACAAGTTATTTCTCTCCCCTTGTTTTTCCAGGCACCCATTAGTCATCCTGATATTCTTATCAGTATAATCACTAGTTTCGATCACCCTTCAGCCCTGCACAGTGCACTTTCACTTGTGTATTCACTCATTACTCTATGCCACTGAGCACATTTCCTTGCGGTCTGAACTTTCGTCACCCCAGGAGGGTTTTACTTTCCCTATGCGCTTGCGCAGTCTGTTTTTTTCCCACGGTCTGAACTTATTTCACCCCGTCCCCACTGGCACTCGCTTCCTTCTTTCATAGATGCGGTTCTTTTTCACCTTACGTTCAGTTATCCCACACCAGCCCCTCTTTGATTCACCCAAATTTTTCATTTGATAATTTATTTTTCTAAACAGTAAAACTTGATACGGTTAATGGATTTAATATTTATCATGTACATCCACTTACACAGATCTATATTTTATATATATACAAATATTTATTAAATTTTCACGTCTCTTGGAGGGCGATTGCCTTTATTAACTGATCCTTCTGAGTCACTTTATGACATCCCATCCCCATTTCTACCAAGTTCACTAGATCATAACAGATTTCCAGAATACCATACTAATCATATACCTGGCGTCCCTGATTGTCCAGGGATCACACAGGTAGCACAAACTCCTAATTAATTCCAAAACAGGAGAAACACGAGTTTTTGCAGTGCAAACAATACATAATTTATTTAGTGAACATGGTGACAAAGACTTGAAAAAGTTAAAATGAGCACTAAAAGCCGGATCAAAAAATTAGATTTTACATGTACCGAATATAGTAGGTCCAATACATCCATAAGAAATGTCCCTCTGTTTACAACATATAAAGGTATGTAAAACCATATTCATATATAACCAAGAGGGAACATTAGTGTACCTAAGTCAATAATGGATGTATCAGGGCAAATGGCAGGCAATAGGGCATAAAGTCAGAAAAATGGGTCCAGTACACCCCCAGAAAATGTCCCTCTGTTCACAACAAATAGGTAAGATTGTACACAAGCATATTCACATATAGTACAGAGGGAACATTATTATACTCAAATGGAGAGAGGATGTACCGGAACCCATGACAAATGCAGGAGCATGCAGTTAGATCATAACATTCAATCATTAGCGTTCCTAGTAAGTCCCGGATTTAAGTAGGCACAATGCAGGAAACATCCGACCGCAACTCACACCCCTTATCTGCCAGGCCCACGTCCGATAACAAGTGCTGTAATGAGGATTTTGATCCGGAAAAGAGGCCCCAGATAGCCCAACGTACGTTTCGATGAAGGTATTCAATCTTCTTCAGGGGAGGGATGCCAAGTTCACTAGATGTATTTGGAGGAATGGTACGGTGGCTAATCCCCCGCATACTAGTAACTGTTCACAGGTTCGCACCTCTCCATTCTCTTTTTAGTCCCTTTTTTTATAAATTATACCTGCAAATCTAAAACTTTATATGTCACAAATGGACCACAAAAAACTTTTTTTAACAACTTTTAAATAATTTTTATTTTTATCTCATGCAGTTATTTGTGTTTTACAATAATTCGATGTATTTGATTGTGATTTTTTCCTGTATGTTCTCCACGTGTCTATGAGTCATTGCCCTGCAACAGAGTGGGTGGATGACGTCATGGCTGTCAACGTGGCAGTCTTCATCCTCCTTTATAACATTTGACTGTTAGACAGCTGCATGATTTCTTTTTTCCCTGAGGAAGGAGACGGTTCCAGTCTCTGAAACGCGTTGGAAATGCTGAAATAAAAAAGAAACCTCTTCATTAATCCTGTACCAGTGGTTTTTCAGCGCGGCTAAAACCCGTTTTCCTATTTCTATATATTTGATATTTGCTAGCCACGGGGCCGCTGCTTTCAAACCAATCTGACACTCACATGCGATCTCAGGAGTTGTGACTGGCACAACCAGATCAGGTGAGTGTACTCTTATTTCTGTCATCTCCAGTCATACCGGGTAAGACCCTATTTGCGCCTTCTGTCTCCCCACCTCTAGCAAAAGTAATCTAGTGGAGTAGGCTGTCCAGTATCGGAAGTTGTTCTCATTTCCCTTGGGATAGGATGAGCCAGTGTTTGCTCATTAGAGCTTTGACTAATATTAGAACGTCCCACATGTATACCTCAAACACGCCGCCTAGTCATCCTTCCACCACAACCTCATCGTCATTTACCACCGATGGTTGATGTACCTTCTCGTTTCAAACAGATGTTTCACAACCTGTCAGACACCTGATGCAATAGATAAATTATTTATTTCTTGCCCGAGATGGCAATATTGTGAAGGCACTACAAACTACCAATAACTAGAAGTGGGGTTTACTGCTTAATTTGGAGCAGGCACTGAAAAGTGCCAAGACCTATTTAGCTAGTTCACTAGCAAATTTACAGCAGGCACTACTAATGAAGAATACCTAGAAATGTGGTTCACAGCATAATTTGGAGCAGCCAGTAATAAGTACCATTAACTAGAAATTTTATTCACTGCATAATTTTGAGCTGTCACTGAAAAGTGCCAATACCTATTTAGCTAGTTCAGTAGCAAATTTACAGCAGGCACTACTAGCTAACAATACCTAAAAATGTGGGTCAATGCATAATTTGTAGCAGGCAATCAAAAGTGACACAACTTATTTTAGCTAGTTTACTAGCAAATTTACAGTAAGCACTACTAACTAACAATAACTAGAAATACAGTATGTTTCACTGCCTAGTTTGGAGCAGGCAGTAATAAGTGGCAATACCTATTTAGATTGTTCACTGGCAACTCTTTAGCAGGCACTCATAAGTAGCAATCCCTATTTCCATCATGAAATGTTGATTTGTGGCACCCATCTTTCCCTACACTGCACGTCCCTATTCTACATATCGCTCTCCTATCTGTCTCAACTACCTATCAATAAACCCTAGCTAAGATAACTGTCTAGCAGCACCTTCCCTAATGTTTAACATTCACAAAATGGCACCGATACCACATGTCCGCATTTTATATGCAGATGGACATGTGACTTAGGCAACAAATGACACAAGCACTTGTGTTTGAACCTTGTTGATGTTAGCTACAGAAACATCTGGAAATAAATTTGGCTTCTCCCGAGTTACCACCCCTTCCACTAATTAAACACATGCCCCAATTCATCATACAGCACCCCAACCATATCCAAAAGCATAACATGTTATTAGAAAGTATTTTTGGAAAACACAATCAGCTATCTAATCTAACAAAACTGAACATTGCAGACTTTTGGGGGAAGTCCTTGTGTTATCGAGACCGAGCCGAACAGGTTAAAGCTCATACCGAATTTGAAATTGGCAAACTTTTATCAAACAGGTTTGCTCATCTCTATTGCCCACCTCTGTTACTTGCCACAGGTGAGTTTGAATGAGCATCACATGCTTGAAGCAAATTTGATCACCCACACTTTTGGAAAAGTGTCACCAAATTTGTCCAGCCCATATTTGGGGTTTTGTGTGAAACTGTCCAATTTGTCTTTTTTTCCTGTTTTTCTTTTGTGTTGTTCCAATACACACAAAGGAAATAAACATGTGTATATCAAAACGTGTAATTGCAATAATTTTCTAGTAGAAATAATTCATTTTCTAGAACATTTGCAAGGGTGTCAACACTTTTGGCCATGATTATGTATATATTTATATATATGTATACAGTGGGTGAAATAAGTATTGAACATGTGACCAAATTTATAGGTTAATATATTTCTAAAGATACTTTTGACATGAATTTCTCATCAGATGTCAATAACAACCCATCCTATCCATGCAGGCTAAGAACTCAAACCCTAAATGTCCATAAATTAAGTTGTGTAATAATGAGAAATGACACAGGGAAAAAAAGAGATGCAAAAAACCATGACATTAGCTTAAATATATTTATGATTACAAAGCAATCCTGTCACTTACTGAAAAATAAAATTACCTGGTTCAACTGAAGGCCTATAAAGGCATCTCATTATCAAGATGCTAAACAAGAAACATCTCATGATGGGTACAACCAGTGAGTTGTCTTAAGGGCTTCAAAATCTTATTGTTGCAAAACATACTGATGGCATTGGTTGCAGAAGAACTTCTATACTATTGAAGGTTCCAGTGAACACTGTTGGGACAATAATCAGTAAGTGGAAAGAACAACATTTCAGCATAAACCAGCTACAACCAGGGGCTGCCCACAATATTTCACACAGAGGAGTGAAAAGAATTATCAGAATTGCTGTCTAAGAACCAAGAACCACCTGTAGAGAAAGGCTTGGATGACACAGCAGGTATAATTAATTATATTAAAGAAAACTATAAGTAATGCACTTAACCTCCATGACCTGTAAGTATGCTCTCCGAGTAAGAGTCCATTGCTGAACAAAAAGCATGTTCATGCACATTTTAAAGTTTGCTCAACAACATTTAGACAAGCCTGTGAAATACTAGGTGAATATAGTATGGTTAGATAAGATCAACATGTTTATTTGGCATTTTCCAGCCTAAAAATAACAGCCCGCAGCTGCCCCAGAATTGGCGCATCACATTAGATGTGCCAATTCTGGTGCTTTGCCTGGTATTTACAATCACTCTAGTGCGGTGGCAATCAGGGTAATAATTTTGGGGTTGATGCCAGCTGTGAATTGACCTGGAATCAGCAGTTCAAAGAAAATAATAAAGCAATGCACTCAACCTCCATGGCTGGCATGCACTCTCACAATGCAAGACTCCACTGCTGAACAAAAGTCTTGATCAATCACATTTAAAATTTGGTCAACAACATTCATACAGGCTTGTGAAATACGGGGAGAATACAGTCTGGTCAGATGAGACCAAAAGTTTATCTTTGAATTCTTTAATATGCACCATGTTTGGAGGCCAAATGACACTTCATATTACTCCAAAAACACCATACCAACAGTGAAGTTTGGAGATGGGAACTTTATGGTGTGGGACTGTTTTTCAGCATACGCCATTGGCAAATTTCATATAATTTAAGGAATTATGAATAGACAGATGTACACAGGCATTCTTGATAAAAATCTGCTACCATCTACCAGGATGACAAAGAACAAGGGTGGATTTTTCAGCAAAACAATGGTCCCAAAAGCACAGTATTGATTACGTAGGACCTGGGCATTTGTGGGGTTAATAAATTGGAAAAAGAGGGGTTTTTTGTATTTTATTTCAAATAAAGGATTTTTTTTCAATGTTTGTGTTTATTTCTTTTCACTTACAGATTAGTAATGGAGGGTCTCATAGATCACTATCCATTGCTAATCTAGGGCTTAATTGCAGCTGTGAGCTGTCATTAACTCCTTATATTACCCACCGCTTCAGGACCTGAGCTACCATTATTCAGTCAAGCCAAGTCACCGCAGGGCATAACGAACACCAACGTCATGAAGTTAGCTAGGTACATTACTTGCAGTGATGAAGTCCGCTAAACTACTGATGTCAGCGCTCGTCACTGACTTCCATTGTCCGCCGTGCTCACAAGCAAAGTATCGTGAGCTGCATGTGACGTCACTGCTAGTCACAGTCTCGGGCTGCTGAGCGAGACTTCATTTGAGAATGCGGTGGGCATGGAAGTCAGTGACGTGTACTGACGTCAGAAAAACAGCGGACTTCATCACCGCAGGTAATGAAGTTAGTTAACCTCCTGAAGTTGGTGCTTGGCATCCCTGAAAATGTTGGCACACTGCAGAGAGAGCAACTGCGGAGTTGATCCGGGAGTGGGACAGAGATTACAGGGGCACCCGACGAAAGCCACATGGAACTTGTATTGTGTCATGATCCACAATTGCGGAACAAAATAGGACATGTTCCATAATAATGTAACAGGCATACGAACTCTGATGTATTTTTTTGTAAAAACTGATGGCACACGAAAGTGCTTCCTTGTGCCATCCTACATCCTACACAAAACACATTGAAAAATGGTCTTGTCAGTAGGACCGTAAAAAAAAAGTAACTGACCAGGACAAAGGGAATGATTGTCTGAATGAGCCCTAATTGTAATACAGGTTTATTCCAAACATATCATTAGTTGTGCATGTTTAAAGGGGTAGTCCAAAACTAAAACTGTATTTTAATCCTAAATGTCTATTTAATGTAATAATCTAAACTTTTTCTAATATACTGTAATCACTCACTACACTGCTTTATTTTTTCCCCTTTTTCCTCTTTGATGACGCTTCATTTGAGAATCTTAGTGCATGCAGGGTGTTACGGGGGAACCGGCAGATTAGGACCAGGGGGTATATATCCTAATCGCCAGTCGGGGCCCACCGTGCTCCAGATGACAATGGAGCTGCTGGCACCTGAGGGTTAGGCGGAGACTATAGAGCTGGATGGCTCTGAGATAACCCAGGAACTCTGGGAACTGGTCACGTGTGTTGGGACACGTCAGACCGGACGACAACCCGATTAGCGTTTTGGTGCACCTAGCGCTACACCAACCACGTGTGCAGGAAACACGTCAGGCCGGGTGGTAACCAGGTAGCGTTGACCGGAAGACCGCCACGAAAGCGCCCTGTCGGCCACGTGTGTAGGACACGTCAGGCCGAGCGGTCCTCCGATTAGCGTTTCTGGCCACCTCTCGACTGGCCACGTGTGTGTAGGACACGTCAGGCCAGATGGGTACACCAGTAGCGTTGACCGGGAAGCCGAGGAAAATAAGGAACACCCTGTTAACTCCACAGGGGTCCTGGAGTACGCTGTCCGTGCGCGTAGGGGGCACAACCGGACAGGTGGCGCAGCAGGTGCGTTGTCCGTGTGCGTAGGGGGCACAATCGGACAGGTGGCGCAGCAGGTGCGTTGTCCGTGTGCGTAGGGGGCACAATCGGACAGGTGGCGCAGCAGGTGCGTAGTCCGTGTGCGTAGGGGGCACAATCAGACAGGAAGCAAAGCAGCCGCAGCCCAGTTAACACCACTGGGCTGCTATAGCAAGACTGGAATGGCAGGAGGGAAGCACGGCGCCTGACCCTGATGTGCCGAGCCACGAATCTTGGCGTGACAGGCACCGTTCGCCTAACCCTACCTACCGCTTCCCAACATAGGCTTATGCCGCAATGAGGCTCTAACATGGAGGTGTGCTCTGACTGAGCAAAAGTGAAGACTGCGCACCTCCATGTTGTCTCCAGCCCCTTTTATAACCTGGGTCCGCCCCAAACCCAGGGTGGAACCACCAAGGTCCAATAGCAGAGTGCCATGTCATCAGTGACGTCACATGCGACCTATCCGGAACCGCCACGTCATTGATGACCTCATGGCAGCCACGCCCCAAACACTTCACCAGTCATCGTCTGACGACCAATACTGAGGTGCCAGATCATAGGGGTGGGCCTCTGCGAGCCAGTCCGGAGTTGCCACGTCATCAGGACACCTGACACCCTCTGCCCTATCAGGGCCTGCAATCTATAGAAATCACTGCACTCTCCTATAGTAAGAAGGTATCAACAGATTCGTTTTTGTGCAAAAAATCTTTTTTATTATTATTATTATTCAAAAAAGAATTTCTTTCAATCATAAGATAGTCTAAGTGAAGATGGGACGTTTCGGCCCAATAACGGGCCTTCTTCACGCCAAAAAACACTAAAAAAAAATACAAAAACAGACAACAATCAATATATACATTATGTTACAGGGTTAACATGAGAATAATGAAGCAAATATGTAAAAGCACATGTAGAAGTATTAACATGTCACACTTGGGTAAAAGTGTAAAGCACAGTAATAAAAGACATACTGGAAGTTTATCACAAAGGTAAGTATTTAGAGAAGAGGGAAGAAGGAAGAAAGAAAGAAGAAGAGCAAGAAGAAGCAGGCAACATGGTGGTCTATGTGGATGGTATATCCTACCTCAGTAGCTCTGGGGTGATTATTTCAGGTTCAGTGCATGAAAAGAAATCTTGCAAGAATGGAGTATCTTGTAGAAAGGGAGTATCTAGAAAGGACCAATACTCTAGTTTATTAGCTCCTATACTGGACGTCTTAGAGACCAGATCCTGAGGAGAAGAAGTACAGGTATAAGTAAAGGGAGTATTAGATAAATATTCAAAATTAATATGAAGTTATTATAGAGGTTATTTTACCTTAATGGCATTTATGTACACCCTCCCAGAGTGAATTATTAGAAATTCTGAAGACCGGGCTACTGACCAAATATATTCACCTTGTGAATCCTTTAAAAAGATTCAGGACATGTAAAATTAGAGGTCCGAGCACTTAAATTGGTGGATATGTGGCATATATCATAAATACCTTATGGTTTGTAAAGTTCAGTATAGTAGTACTAGAATTGGCAGGCACAGACCTGGAACAAGTGGTTGTTCCTCAGAACTTCAGTGGGATGTGACTTCCCCCTCCCTAAGTAGGGAATAGCATTCCTCCATGTTACTATGTGGATAATCCACACATACTTCTATATTGTCAAAATAATATTTCATGATGAAATTTCATGTCCTTACACACCTCCGATCCTATCCTGACTATCTTTGATCGCTTTTTTTCACTTTCTATAATATGACTGTGCAGGCAACTAATGTCAATCTCCATTCACGTCTTCCCAGCACTGGTTTGTATTAAAGTACATAAAAACACCGATTGCGCATGCGCAGGCGCCTCCTTTACAGACTACACGGTACCTTATACAATCTAATAGTAATTCGGATCACTACTGCGCATGCGCCGGCGTCTGACGCCACTTCCGGTTGTGCGATGCTAAATGAGCTCGCAAGCCGGCTCACAGGGCGCAATCAGCCACAGTCTGGGAAGACGGCGATGAGGTAGGTTGTTTTCAGGAACTTGGGGCATATATCCTTTTCCAAAAACGGCAGGAGTAGAATAACATTTCTTCCCTCTTTCTCTACCGTAGAGGTACTGACCACTCTCTACCCATTACTTCAAGGAAACTCAGGTAACCTAGAAAGATCTAATGGGAATTTTTTCCATACTACTGATTGTACTAGCCCTGATTATGATCACCCTTGTTTCAGCTTACCACAATACCTATGGCATTGCTAATAACTGTCCGGACCATGTAACCTCTGACACACGTCTTGGTTTGAAGGTAATGGCATTGTGTATTATAGTAGCTAGTGAGAGATCCATATATACCCCTCTGATTATGTATCTTTAAATCCTCCAGAGTATACAAGCTAGAATATTTACCCAAGTGTTTAAGCACAGAAATGAAATAGGATCCTATAGCAGCTTTATTAAGGTAGTATATACACTATAAGCTAGTCTCTAAAATACCGTACCAATAGGTGGCGCTGGTAGTCAGCTTCTTTCTCTTCCTTATAGACCACTTGTTCCAGGTCTGTGCCTGCCAATTCTAGTACTACTATACTGAACTTTACAAACCATAAGGTATTTATGATATATGCCACATATCCACCAATTTAAGTGCTCGGACCTCTAATTTTACATGTCCTGAATCTTTTTAAAGGATTCACAAGGTGAATATATTTGGTCAGTAGCCCGGTCTTCAGAATTTCTAATAATTCACTCTGGGAGGGTGTACATAAATGCCATTAAGGTAAAATAACCTCTATAATAACTTCATATTAATTTTGAATATTTATCTAATACTCCCTTTACTTATACCTGTACTTCTTCTCCTCAGGATCTGGTCTCTAAGACGTCCAGTATAGGAGCTAATAAACTAGAGTATTGGTCCTTTCTAGATACTCCCTTTCTACAAGATACTCCATTCTTGCAAGATTTCTTTTCATGCACTGAACCTGAAATAATCACCCCAGAGCTACTGAGGTATGATATACCATCCACATAGACCACCATGTTGCCTGCTTCTTCTTGCTCTTCTTCTTTCTTTCTTCCTTCTTCCCTCTTCTCTAAATACTTACCTTTCTGATAAACTTCCAGTATGTCTTTTATTACTGTGCTTTACATTTTTACCCAAGTGTGACATGTTAATACTTCTACATGTGCTTTTACATATTTGCTTCATTATTCTCATGTTAACCCTGTAACATAATGTATATATTGATTGTTGTCTGTTTTTGTATTTTTTTTTTAGTGTTTTTTGGCGTGAAGAAGGCCCGTTATTGGGCCGAAACGTCCCATCTTCACTTAGACTATCTTATGATTGAAAGAAATTCTTTTTTGAATAATAATAATAATAAAAAAGATTTTTTGCACAAAAACGAATCTGTTGATACCTTCTTACTATAGGAGAGTGCAGTGATTTCTATAGATTGTTACTCGGACCCCGGTCCCTTCACTAGCACCTCAATTTCCCCTCATTAGGGCAGAGTGCACACCAATTTCCCTATCAGGGCCTGCCACCTCACGGACATGCTCAGTGAGGTCCTTACCGGACCTAGCCTCTGATGCACTAAGTGTCTGAGCATGCCCAGTAGCCTGAGCAACAGGCTCAGAAAGCAGACTATCAGTTTGAGCATGCTCAGTAGGCACATCCCAGAACTTAGACACAGCACGAAGTCCAAGTACCTGTGCAAAGAGGCTGTTAGGGTTAATTGTGGGAGCATGCTCACTAGGCAAAACACCGGGCTTAAACTCTGGCTGGGGTAAATCGGCGCACGCATGCGCACTAGCCGCCTCTCCACACTTAGACGTGGTGGAAGGAACAGCCAACTGGATGACCCGAGGCACGGCCAAGAACGGCAGCCGGCGCCTGGGCGCAACAGGAACCGCAGCAGGCTGCTTGCGGCTATGGCGGCGCCGGTTCGTAACACAGGGATAGTCAAATGAGCAGTCATCAGGGGGCAGAAGCTGCGATCACTGCCACAACCTCTGCCCCCTCCCTGAAATGAAGCGTCATCAGTTGTGTCTGTTTCGGGGGCTAGTCTCTGCTCTGAGCATGCGGCAATTGTCAATTCTGACGTATGCTCAGCAAATTTTCGTCCCTGTGTAATATGCACAGTGACAGTGCGCTCATTCGCCAGCGCAGAGCAGAAGTAACAATTCACCAAGAAAACGCTCTGTCAGTGAGCATTTTGATAGCCTACATGCAGGAAAAGCAGAGACCAGTGCTGACCCCGCAAGTGAAGTCACTTTTTAATTAAAGTTTATTAGTAAAGAGTTTAGATTATGACTTTAAATAGATAGGCTTTTAATTAAAATAAATGTTAGTTTCAGACCACCCCTTTAAGGGTCCATATCTCCAGAACCGTATGGTGGATTTTAAAAACAGAAAAAGTAAACAGAATAAATGGAGGACGAGGGGGAATGAACTAAAAGCAAAAAACCCCGACTTTTGACAGTTCTCTTTAAGGGGGCGCTACGAGGCTAGAGAAAAAATAAACTGCTATTTGTTCCAAAACAGTGCCCCCTCTTATTGAACTTGTGCGACTTAAAGGGGTTTTCTACTATTAGGACAACCCCTTCTGATTCCACATGTTTCCCCCCGTTAAAATAAAAGACCCTGTACTCACCTCCTGTTCTAGTGCCATTCCAGCACTGTCGGTAATTACGGTTCGGGGCTCATGTGACATTGTGACATCACTGGAACCCTGTGTCCAATCACTGCCGGCTTCTCACGCCATGCATTAGGGACAAATGAGTTAATCAACAGGAAGTGATTCTGCAATTGCCACTAACTTCCTGTTCCTCTTTTGCTCTGAAGGTGTGGAGAGAGAAGTCAGCAGTGATTGGGCATGGGGCTCCCGTGACATCACAACTTCATGTGAGCCCCGAATCACGATTACCGACAGCGTTAGAACAATGCCAGAACGGGAGGTGACTACAAGGTCTTTATTTTACCAAGTGGAATCAGAAGAGATTGTCCTAGTAGTGGACAGCCCCTTTAAGTGATTGGCGTAGGGCTGCAATACCTGATACAGCTTATTGAGAGTTGATGTTACTAATCAGGAAAAACCTTTCTTTTTCTAGTGTCATATAACCCTTCAAATGACATATAACATTACAGTAGTGTGCGTACATACCTCTGCAGTTTCAATGGCATGACTCAAATTGTGAATTAATAGCAAGATTGTTTAATGAGCCCAACTAAAATACACAACTAAAGTTTACCCCTGCCGTGTTCAGTTGACTTTGTCCCTTATCAGAATTCCATCTCCTCTGCCTCCTGTGTCTTTATTTTGCAAGTATTCAATATTTGCTAAAGTGATACATCCAGGGCACTGTTGTCAGAGCTTATAAAGAAATCCTGACAAGGGAGAGGGGGAAAGTGGGAGGGAGTGGAAAATGGAAAGAGGACTGCCTTATTTTGCAGCTCAATCAAAGTGAGGAGCTGAGAGTGTGTCAGGGCAGTGTGACTTTCACTGTGGGGAGAGATCAATGGACATGTTTGATTAGTTTGTGAGGACGCAAGGAAGATCTGGATCCTGCTTACATTGATGGACCAGCGCTAGTACTAGCATTTATTGGACTCATTGGAAGTAAATCGAATTTTGCTAAATAGTGAAGAAGGGCAGAGGATTATTTCATTTT